>NW_005371751.1:912420-965170 GCF_000412655.1 Myotis brandtii | reverse complement strand
TACACTAGTCTATGTGTGTGTGTGTGTGTGTGTGTGTGTGTGTGTGTGTGTGTGTATATCTCCATCCAAAGGAAGAAAATTAGAATGAACTCTGTAATGTTGAATTGGAATTGGAGGTATCGATGTAACATCATGGCTTTTAATATACAACAATATCCATACAGAAATGAGTAGGAAGTAAATGGGTGCACATGTATATCTAAGGTATGTGACATATTCCTTAGCTCTGAACACAAAAAGGGACTAAGAGCAGCGTCATTCCAAAAGCAACGGTCACACACAGCACTCACATCTTGGCTGCTCTATGGAGAAAAATGACTGATTCCAGGGTGAGACAGAGAAAGCACAAGATGAGCCTAGAACATCTTTCCTGAATATAAAGAAGTCCTCAAAGATGGATGGCGACACATTCAGGGGACACATAGGCCAGCTCAAAAGGGGTTCCACTGGTCAAATCATAGACAGCGCAAAAGAAAATAATAAAGCAATGGATGATAACCTATTGAATAAAAGAAGAATCCAGATGTCTACACTGATGTAAATACATCATGCATAAATTGAAAGGTTGATGAGTCATGGATATTTACATGGTTTCATACATAATACCTCCCTTCAAGACACAGTAACCACAATGGAAAGAGGAATCATTTTACAGTGGAGGAGCCTGGCAGAGTCCACTTAATCAAGTGATTGAAGTTAACGTCACCGGTACTGGGACCAGTGGAAACCATGGACGACCTGACAGGAAACGACAAGACAGACGGCATCGCTTCAATGATAATCCAGGCCCAGGGTGCACAGATTGAATCTGATAATGAACAAACACCAAACAAACCCAAAGCAAGGGACACGCTACAAAATAACTGGCCTGTGATCTTTCAAACATATCTAGGTCTTGAAAGCCCCCCAAAAATAAAATAAAAAATGAGAAATTGTCCCAGACTAAAAGAAACTAAATAGATGTGAAATCCAAGAACAACACTAAACTGCGCCTTTTTGCTAGCACTACGACACTTGGAGAAACTTAAATGGGGTCTGAGGATTAGACAATAGTAATGTACCAGTGTTAGCTTTTGATTTGGATGGTTATTTCATGATTATACAGGATATTGTTCTTGTTTGTAGAAAATGAATATAATATGGGTGAATGACTCTCAAATGGTTCGGCGGGGGGGGAGGAAATTCTTTATGCAGTACTTGCCATTTTTTATTTAAATCCAATATTGTTTAGAAATCTCTCTGAAAAAGTCATTGAAAGGTTTCCTCACAATCTAACACCAAGTTTCTACCCCTCGGTCATTTTGAATATGCAAACTTAGTGCTAAATGAGTATTCTCACCTTTTTATAGCAACTTCTGTGAAAGGAACTCCAACCTATTCTTAGGAAGATAATCTGGGTCATAAAATTCATAGGGTAGCACAATGATGACTTAAATTACTTTTTGCCGTTTACCCAGCTGAGGGTTTCTTTGAAGAAATTTAAAAAAAATAAATAATAATAAAAAAAAATTCATAGGGTAGTGGTTGGCTACATGACAGTCCCAATGAGATTCCTTTTCTTTTTTTAGCTAACTGATTCCACTTAGGAATGAAAGTTTAAATATTCTGCTGTGACCTTTCTGCCAGGGAGGAGAGTTTAATTACCTGCCCAGTTTACATAAATTATGTCACCTATTTGTCTAAAATTGAATCCTAGGCAGAGATCAATATGGCCTCAGAAACACCAGAGCAAATGACTTCTCTCAAATGCCATCAAAGGTCACTGGAACCTTTCCTGCTTGGATGGGGACACTCTCTGTTCGACAACCTAGAGCATGTCACGGGCCTGCTGCCTGCTGCCTTGGGTTCCAACCACAAGAGCATGATTGATCATCAGTTTGAGGACACTGGGTACAAACTCCCTCAGGAGTCAGCTGTGCGGAATTAATCGAATACCATGATGAGTCTGATTCATCATTCTCCAAAAAGGGGGTGGGGGTGGGGAATGGCACAAAACACACCCAGAGCTTGATGCATGAGGTCTTGTGGAAGTAAACTGCAATTTATACTCAGGATCCTGGTGTTTACAGGCTGTGCATGTGCTATTTGGTTGCAGTTCTACACAAATATCCAGGGAACAAAGTATCTTTGAATCTTTCCTTCATTCTATTATTCTTCTTTCAAGGAAGAAGATTGTTGGTGAGGGCCAACTATGTGTCTGGCCTTATTCAAATGACCACATTATAAAACATTTCATGCTAGACATATAAATTATAAATTGATTTCAGAGAGAGGTAGAGTTTTCATCTGGGAGACTCAAAAAAAGTTTCATAAAGGGTATGATATTTGACCGCTAATTGGTAGAAGGTGATTGTAGTAAATATTTGGAAAATGAAGGCAAGAGGAAATAACAAGAGCAATGGCACAGACATTGTGCAAATCCAAAGTCCAGCAACTTATCAATATGACCTGAATGTCAAGGTAAAAATATTGAAATGACAGGACAACTCATGGGTCCTGAAGTCAGGCCCTCAGAAAGCATATGTGTTTAGTTAGCACAAAGCCAGAGAGAGAAGAATCAACCAAGGAGAAACAGAAACGGGGAAAAACCGGAGGGTTCCATCAGCTTAACGACAAAAGGAGGAGAGATTCCATTAGAAAAAAAATTGATGAATAAGGTCAGTAGGTAGAGAAAGGTGGAGAAGAGTAGAACTGAGAAAACACTACTGATAATGCAGGAGCAATTCCAGCCTAGGAAAGCATGGCACACATCAGATCTGAAGGGAAAGGAAGAGAGTCTGTAGTGAAAGTCAATGCAGTAGGTGTGGATTGAGCTTTCACATGGTTTGGTGGTGAATGGAGATAGGATGGAGGTAAAGATAGCAGTGAAAACAGAACTAAGGAAAGGAGCAGAAGGGAATTGATTTGATTGTGATAAGCAAAACACTGATAGGCAGAAGGGTTGAGTACAACATAAAATAAGGAAAATCGCAGGTAATTGTTATATCAAGTTGGGGTGGTGAGAAGATGGAATTGAGAGTTCAGGTAGAAGATTATCTCTTTCAGCAGAAGGAAGGAAGGGGAAAATAAGAAATTTTAAGATAGGTGTGAAATATGTCAGATCTCTTAAGGTTTAGAAAGTTCTTCCCCCAAAACAGAAACAAAGACAGGCAATCCTAAATCATTCAGGAACATAAGCTTCAAAGTCTGAAGAACATCAAGGGCCACAGGCTTGCTGGAGCTCTCCTTGGTGCTGAGCACTGGATGGCTGCCTAGATCAGTGCACTAGGATAAGAGTCCCACAGAACACCATGGTGCATAGACCTGGAGGTGCTATACAGGAAATTTCCTTGAACACTTTAAGGTTTATCCACTTGATGAAAACGATTAAATCAAGGAGTGGAAGAAGGCTTGACCTGAGAGATAATCTGGAACATAGTTCAGATGTTGTCACTAATTCTCTGATGATCTAGTCAAGTCACTTCTTTCTTCTGATTTTCAATTTCCCCTCCTTTAAAATGCTGATAATGGGCTCAGTAAATCTTGTATGCTTTCCTAGTTCAAAAAAAAAATAAATGTGTAATAAGGCCTTTTAGAGTTGACAGTATTTTCTTGCCTCTGTGGTCTCATGAAGCAGGAGTGTTCGGGAATAAGACATTCTCCAACACTGATCTTTGGGATACAGATTATAATGCTTTATAAAGTACCTTATGGAAGGTACTTCAGTACAGGTTTCAGCAGACCCAGGTAAGTTCATGCAGAAGGAAAGTCAGGAGACCTAGGTGTCTCTAGAGAATTGTGTACAGTTGACTCTTGAATAACATGGATTTGAACTGCATGTGTCCACTTATATGCAAAATTTTCCAATAAATACAGGAAATATATTTTCTTTGCCTTATAATTCTCTTAACATTTTCTTTTTCCTAGCATACTTTATTGTAAGAATACTGTACATAATACATGTAACATAAAATATGTGTTAATTGACTATTTACTATATCAGTAAGGCTTCCAGTCAACAATGGGCTATTAGTATAGTCAGCCCAATGTATCTGTGGATTCCAAACCATGGATCAAATATATTATTTTCACCCTGCAGTTGGTTGAATTCACGGATGTGAAAGCTGCAGATACACAATGCCAACTGTAGTTAAGTTTTTGCAAAGTCAAAAGTTATACCCCAATTTTCAACTGCATGGGGGATCGATGCCCTTAACCCCCCATGTTGTTCAAGAGTCAACTAAATAATCATTTATAATAGATAAAATTGAAGCAATCAAAATGTCCAAAATCAGTAGGAGTATTAAATACAATAGTATATGCTGTCATTAAAAATAGGGTTTTTTAAAGTTTAGTTAACATAATGGATATTGAGGAATTATTAAAATGTTTGGTTAATTATTTAAAATAATGGATTCAGGGCATGGCTTCCAGCTCTAATAAATGCCAATGCCTCCAAACACTCTCTTGTATTTTTTCCTTAGCTCCTATCACCACCTGAAATATACATATTGTAGTTACCATACTTATTTCTCTCTCTCCAAATTGGGAAGTGTGGTTCACGAGGGTCATAATAATTTTTGTTTCTGCTGTTCCCCACTTAATCCTCATTTCCAAAAACATACTTGGCAGACATTAGGCATTCAACAAATATTTGTTGAATAAATAAATTTAATGTCAAGTGTAAAAGCAGTAAATTTAGGTAAAGAGCATGATGATTCTAGTTTTATACAGCTAAATATATGTGTGCATGTGAGTCTGAATATGTCTTGGGTATTTATCATTAATTTATAATCATCTTGAAATGCAAAAGTATACAAATACAAAATAGCCATTCATTTTTAAACTTAGGTGATTTTATTAGACTTTCAATTCAATATGATTATCAGTGAGATTTAGGAGTGTATGTGTGTAATAATGCTGTGTTGGCTATCCCTGGTCTCTTCTTTCTATTGTGTGGCAACCCTGAATCTTTCCTATTTTCTTCATCTCCACTGCTTCCTCTGTAATCTAAGCTTCCACCATCATCTCTTGCTTGAACTGCCTCAGAGCCTTTTAACAGGTCTGTCTGGAATCACTCTTGATCCTACAATCCATTCTACATATAGCTTCTACAATTTAAAACTGTAAAATTGATCCCACCATTCCCCTGTGAAAAACCCTCAACAGCTTTCCTTCACACTCAGAATACAATCCAAACTCCTTAGTAACCACAGCCTAAAGACGCTGGCCAACTTCACCACCCTCATCCCTGCCAAGCCCTCCCACATTCACCTCACTTAACTACTCTTTTTCCCTTGTCCTTAAAACACAAAAAGCTGGGCTTACTTTTGCCTGGAATTCCCCTCCCTCTGCTGATTTCAATCTGGCTGCTGCTCACTCTTTAATATCACCTTCTAGAGAGCCCTCCGGGACCGCCATCCACTCCAGTTCTATACAGTTTATATTCCTTCTATTGCCTGGTTGTATTGAAGTTAAAACCTGTATCTTTGACTCTAATTATCTTGCCCATTCACTTATGTATTTATTGCATGTATCTGTTGCCTTCCCTAAAAAGTAAGCTTCCCAAAAGCAGGGGAATTTTCTGCCTTCTTATATTCCCAAGACCTAGCACAATCCTAGATATCTGGAGTTACTCAGCAATTACTCATTCAATGAATAATGATTTTGACCTGAGCTTGTATCTGCTCCAAAGTATTGTATTCTTCCTACTCAATTCTCAGGAACTTTCATTCTGGTTCTTACTATTAATCTTTTCTCTTTAACCTTGCTTTCATAAGGTTTTGAAGCCAGACTTGGACTTTGAATGATAAAGGTACAGGTAAAGATATGAACAGAGAGTATTCTAGGATGAGGACATGTGAGAGCAAAGGGACAGAAAAAGGTAAGGGATTTGATGATGTTCATGAAAAGCTATTGTGAAGTCTACAGTTATATTAATCAGAACTCTTTTGTTTATAACAAACAGATAGCCAAAACAAACTGCTTTTAAGCAAAATAAATCAAAAATTTTTTGAAGTATGTGTGTGTGGGGGGGTGGGTTTATTGGCTCATGTTATAAGAAAACTTAAGAATACACTGGCTTCAGGAATTGGTGAATCCAGGTGATCAAAAAATAGGATCAGAAATGTACTTCTTTCATCTTCTATATCTGTTTCTTCTACACTGGCATTTTTTTTTCAAGCAACCTCTCCTCAGGTAGAAACCACCACCAACAATTTCAGCTGAGCAATCTCAGTAAATAGCTATCACTTTTTTCCCCAATAGCTACAGCAAAATTTTCATACGGTCTTTTACTAGCCAGCTGTATTAGTTGGCTCTGCAGGCCTTGTCTGGGCTCTTTGTGTGCCTGGGCAGTGGTAGACTAGCTGTTCTAGAGTGACCTCAGCTGGGACAACTGGCTTCTCCTCCACTTGTCTCTTATCCTCCAGCAGCTTAGCCTAGACTTTTCTCATGACAGGGGAAGGTTCTAAGAGAGACGGTAGGAATTCCCATGACAATTTGAAGTCTAGACTGAATTCGCACAAGATGATTTCTGCTGTATTCCATTGGCTATCCCAAGTCACAAGGTCAGTCCACTTTGAAGAGACTGGGAGGAACATGATGGAAGAGCTGCACGATCCTGTTACAAAGGGCATGGATACAGGGAAGGTGGGAAATTGAGATCATTTTTTGCAACCAGCCTCATACTGGACTTGGGTCAGAGGCCCATTGGTAAGTCCGTTACTGTGAGCCAGGTGTGGGCAGAAAGCTTAGCAGTGATGGTTTCTACGGGGAAAGTGAAATGCTGTCCCCATGAGAAGTGATGATGAGGAAGCAAACCCAGCCATTTCCACTACATGGATGTAGAAGCAGTAAGTCGGTTTACCATAGCGATTTAGAGCATAAGATTTTGATTCAGACTGTTGATGTTGAAATCCTAACGCTGCCACTTACTAGGTGTGCTTAACACATTACTTAACCTCTCACATCCCAGTTTTCTCATCTGCAAGATAGAAATAATCACAGTTTTTCCCTCAGGGAACTCTTCTGAGTGTTAAATGAGACAATACAAGAAAGTGCTTAATAGAGAACTTAGCACTTCCTACGTGTTCACTAAACTTTAGCGGTTTTGTGTTCTTCTGTGGCAACAGTAAGATTTTGAAAAATTTTGACCAAAAAGAGAGACATGTCAAAAACATCATTCAAAGGAAAGGAGCTTGGCTTTTCTTTATAATGATAGACTGAGACTCCTCCTGTTTATATCCACTATTTTTGTCTTTCTGTATTTAGTCTCTAGTCTAGCATCATATTAGAGCCCTGGAGGGAAAATATTCTTCCATAAAGAAATCTAGGTAAATTTCAGGCTTAAGAAAACAAGTGCTATAAATATTAGCCTGTGGCAAGGGCACAGCCTGTGTCAGCACGGTTCCAGGGCACCATCATCAATTATTAAACAAGGTCAATATCTGTGGCCCGGAGAAGCATTTTAGCATATATTATTTATGCAGATGACTGTAATGGGCACTCCATCCTTGAACAGGGAGCTTCAGAGTGGACTACTATTAACAAGAAAACTACTTTCACAGGATATAAGAAATCATCTTTTCCAGGAAAATCTTTCTCTCCCTCCCTGCCTCTCTCCTCCCACTCTCTTATTTCTCCACGAGGAACAAATCCCTAATAAATCTATAATGACTTTGCTATGTATACTACACTGTAATATAGTGTTTGATATTCTTCCCAGTGCTCTAGGGAAGGTGCAGGAAGGTTCTAGGAAAAACAAATATTGGTTCTGGCCCTCCAGAAGCCTCCAATCTGACTAAGTAAATACAGTGCCAAGTAAGAAGCAGGGAAGAAAATGGTCTATATTAACAAATGCTGCAACATGGGATACAGACAGATGTTTACTAAGTTAAGTTCAGACAAGAGGTAATCAGTGTGAGCTAAAGAATCATGATGGGCATAATATAGTAGGTGGCATTTCACCCCAAATTTGAAAGATGGCCAGGTGGGAAGGGGAGGGAGAGGAGGTCAGAGGGTGCGTTCCTGGGTTGACAAGCCTGAGGACAGCCTGGAGGCGGCAGTAAGCCGGCTGCATTTGGAGAGGAAGTTGCCCATAAGAAGAGACTCACTTGGGTGAGGGGACATAGAAGGAGCTGAATATTCAAGATGTGATTCTTCCATTTCTTAATCCATAAGAAAATGTGACTGCCAAAATGAGATCATTTAACTTGATCTTATAAGCAGTATGGAGCCGCTGTGGTTCATATATTTAGACAGGTTCATATTCATCTATCAAAATGCATGTATTAAAAGTCAAAGTCACTTTTTTATTAACTAGATAAATAGTTAATAACAACATCTTACTCAATGTCTACTGTGTGCCAGTCCTATGTTACCAGCAACAGGCTAATAACCTCCTGACATACTTCTAAGGAACCACTGGGGGCTAAGACACACACACACACACACACACACACACACACACACACACAGCTCTACTATGTATATAAAGTTTGAATTGCATTAAGAGAAGTAAAAATGGCCATTCAGAAGTTAGATAGCTTTGAACAAAAGAAAAGAAAACATATATGTGACTGTCAAGTTTTAAAACTTTCACTAGAGTAAACCCTATTCACCTCTCTGGTTGTAGCACGCAGTTGTTAATTTCTAGGCTCAGCCAAAATCTCGGGTTCTTCATTCTTGATGTCATGCCTCAGAAACCAACAAGCCTGTCCCCCAGGTACTAGTAAGAGCATTGACTCCTGCTCCAGGCGTGGTTCTGACCCCAGTTACCTGTCATCAAGAACTCTCCTTAGCATCTTGCCACCACTTCAGCTCTGAAATCCTAACGTGGAAGGTGCTCAGGGAAAAGGAAATTGTTAGCTCCCTGGAAACAGGGCTGTTTCTCGCCCACTTGGAGAAATAGCTTTGTACTAACAGGCCAGAGGTACATAGAGCACATAGCATCTCTTCATATCCCACCCTCTGGGTCTCCGCACTCTTCCTGGGAGAGAGGGAATGGCATAAAGATGTCTCCCAAACCATCAGACAGTAATTACTGCTAAGTATCTACTCCTCTCCTCCCATCTACCTTCCAACACTTTTAATAGTAATAGCTGGTAGATTGAGGGTTTCCACTGTGCCTGAACTAAGCTTTTAATATACCATCTATTTTTCACTCCTTACAGAAACCCTATGAGGCAGGCATCATTATCATCTCTCTTTTGCAGGTGAGATTGAGTAGAGGTTAACTACTGTGTCCAAAGTCACATATCTATTGAAATCATCCTGAGAGCTGGGATGCACGTGAAGGCACGTGGAAGTTTATTCTTGGGAAGTGGTGCACATCTTTCTGAATTTATTCCAATATCTTGTTCGTAATCAAAAGCCTCTTGCCCAGAAATAAGGGAATATGTAACCTCTAAGGATTGTCTTATACTGTAGCAAGTACTGTAGCAAATGTTCAATACATGTTTGTTGAATGAGTAAATTAATTTGTCATGTGGTTCATATATTTAGACAGGTTCATATTCATCTATCAAAATGCATGTATTAATATGAAAAAATATTATAAGTAAATTCTGAAGAGGCACATATAGGCAATTATCTATTATTATTCTGTCTCTCACTAGATGATAACTCATAAGGATAACACTGTGCCTCATTATTGCTGCCTGATAGCTCCTAGTAAAGTGCTCACCTCAGAATAGGCACTCATTACATGTCAGTTGAATTACAATATAAATGGACATGTATACTTACCAACGAATACACATCTAAATATTTTCCTCATATACAATTCTACATATACACATATCACATGACATATGATGCTATTCTTCCCAATGTTTGTCATCATTTCTCAATAGCCTGAGCATTCTTCTAGAATAAATCCTTGGAGTTATTTACATTCACCAGTGAGTTATGTACAAGTGACCAGATTGGAGAGTTACAATCAAATTACCCTAGAAAAATGTGAGCCAATAGAAAGTATCTATTTCTGAATCCTGGCTGCATCAACATGTTGATGGATGATAGGAAAACACAAAGGCAGGAGAGTTGCTATCTTCCAGGCAGTTACTGTGATTGGGATAAGGAATCCGCTCATAAACAAGCAGAGGATAGCTTAGGACAATGTGGGATCATGTCCCTGTTGTCCATGGGAAGGGCAAGCACTGTGATAGCTCATTGACAGCCAGAGAGAGTGGAAAACATACAAGACTTTTCCTGGACATGTGATAAATGACCAGGTGGGGCATTTTTTCCTGAATGTCGGGAGATTAGAATGATTAAAAATGAGTGAAGAGGCAAGGGACAGAAATCAGAATTCACAAAGTTTGGAGCCAGGTATAGTGGGCTCCTCATCTCAGTGTCCCCCACCCCCACCACCTTTGTATTTGACTTCATCAATCCTCAGTATCCCCGTCCATAGAATGGTCATTGCAGTAGTAGCTACTGCACATACTTCCTATGAAACCTAAAGATACCATATGGAAAGTGGTTAACAAGCACCTGCCACAGAGGAATGACTCAACAAATGTTAGAACTATTAACTTCTATTGTAAACATAACTTGGGAAGCTATAGAGTCAGAATGTTGGAGCTGGAAGAGATGTGCTACACCACCCAATCTAGCTCAGTATCATCCAGAGGTAGTGAGGTTTCTTCTGACCATCTGAGGACAGGTGGTAATTCAGCTGAGTTGAGCAGGACCTTTTCATTTACATTTATCTATTGAGATATGTCTGTTGATTTCTTCTATAGCACTAGAGGGCTTTTATAAGACCAATCTATTCCAGTGTCTTTCCCCATTTTCATCAGGAATTGCAACCAAGGTCAATCTATATAGAGATGGGCTTTCAGCAGCAATTTAATTATGCTCAATGAGTTTCATCGAGAAACTCTTCCAGATAATGAAGAGAGTAAAATATGCCCAGGTTCCTCCTCTGTCCCTTTATTAATGAATTAGAGTACACAGAAACTCAATAAAAGTGACAGAGGAGGCTCGCGAGCATCATTGAAATCATCCTTACCAGGGGCCACCTGCATCTCACGAAGCCCCCTTTCCATTAAAAGGCCTTACTTAGCCAGAGAACGATGCCATTCTCTACTGGGTTTGTAGTATGTGTAGCAGGAACGACTCATTTCAGCAGTGCCAGAGCCTCAAGCGTGCAATTTGAGCCTTGTTGCTATGGGATTCCATTGGCTTTGCTCTGGTCTTGGCTCAGTCCCTTCCTGGCCCACACTTTTAATCAAGTTCTAACCCTCTTGCCTATCAAGAGAGCCTCACAACTGGTTCTCTTTCTCAAGTACAGGCCTGTAAATTTCCTACTATTTTTTAGAGGCAGCCACTGGCTCCTCACTTAACTTCTTAGTTCTTATTGCTGCCATTGTTGGTGTTAGTACTATTATCACAATCATCATCATCATTATTATTTCTGGATAAAATCCAGACTCCTTGGAATAAATTCAAGATCTTTAAAATCAGTCAGTATTTTCACTTTATAATAATTGGGATGAACACTATCTGTTGAAAGTAGTATGCCCCAGATCCTATGGTCAGTGGTTTAATACCACTATTTCATTTCATTCTCACAACAATCCCGAAAAGAGGACTTGTCATACCCATTTAACAGATGAGGACAGTGAGGCTAGGAAAGGTCATGTATCTCGCTCTAGGTCACATAGTCAGTAAGCAACAGATTTGTTTCATTCCCAAACCCACACTGTCAACCACCATTCTCTCAGCCTCACTCACCAATCACCCCTCCCACACCCCCATCTCTCCCATACTTGGTTGCTAGCTCCTCTCAAGAAAACTGATCTATTCTTTTGGGCTATTGCACACACTTTGGCTTCTCCATGGAATTCTGGAACCAATTGCAGCAAAGGAGTCACCTCCAATGTCACTGTAGCAGGTGCTGTGAGCGCCCCACCCAGTTCCCATGTACAGTGCTGCTGCCCTCATCTGTCAGTAGCTGCAGGTACTGGCTGCTAATGCAAACCACTCTTTTATGCTTCTTTCTCTAGAGAGCTTGCCCTTGGCTTTCAGGAGCCACACCCCCTAGAGATATTTAGGAGGTGACCAACACTGCCAGTCACCCAGGACAAATGGTTGACTGATGAGGGGGAATAACAGCCCAGGCCCCCTGCCTTCTGTGAGACAACTTCTGTGGTGCAACTTGAAAGCACATCTTTGCATAGGTATTTCCTCTGCCCCCTCCTGCTTCTCTTACTGCCTGGGTCCTCTAAGTGTACACCCTCAATAAATCCCCACCGCAGGCTCTGCTTCTGGTGCACTGACCTAAGGCAGCCACTCCCTCTGAGGTGCCATTTCTGACCTCCCAAGAAACACTTCACATCTTTGTGGTCAGTGCTCATAGAGTATAGTTCCATTACAGCATCAAGTGCATTGTTCTGATAATATTGTATTGAAAGTCCCTCTCCTCCCATAGATCATCAATTATTTTGGGTCAAGAACTGAACCCTTTGAATCTCTGTACCCACACACATCACACAGTGACAAGCATTCAAGAGGCATTCCTTACCTTCCAGCTCACTTGAAACCTTCCCGTCCTGCCTGTCAACCCGTCAGGCCTGATCCAAAGAACCTTGGTTGCTACTCTGTCTGACCTCCCAGCCCTCCTTCCCCATGACCCAGACTCACATCAGCACATCACGTTCAATTCCTCTCCTTATATCAGGGCCCGCTTTGCCTCTGCTTTCTTATCCATAGGCCTCCTCTCCTCTGTCTTCTTTTTCCTACTTGTTTATCTTTCTTTCTCTCACTTTCACTTCCCGGACTTCACAGCAGTGCAAAATTTAAGATTACAAATCATCTCATCAGCACCAGCCAAATGACCTCCCTCAGCCAGACACAAATGTATGATCTCTTTAATCTATGAAGGTCATGCTTTTCAGGGGGAGGGGAGAAATCTCCCATTAAATGATATACATCTCTCCAATCCATTAATAAGCTAATAAAAAAGTTAAAGAGAGATTCATGAAGATAGACTGGCTTCTGTGATAGTATGTTGACTAAATGAAATATTAAAAACACACATGTCTGTGTCAGATCCTCCATGAGAGGGCTGAGACTGTAATTGACAGTGAGAGTTTTTACTCATTTGTCTGGGGTGTGGCTTCAGTGTCCTTTTAATCTGGGTTAGTTTTTGTCATGATCAGTTAAGCTTTAACACACAAGCTGGATAGCTATGAAAAAGGAAAAAAGAATCATTCACTGAGAATTTGATGCTCTAAACACAATGCCTCAATTAATGGTCACAACAACCCTAGAGGTTAAGTATTCCGTAAGCCTCTGTGCTATGCCATTGAAGATCAGAAAGGGTGGTTTGTTTGCCCAAGGTCACACAGGTAGCAAGAACCAGAGTTGGATTTGAACCCCAGTTGACCTGGCCTCAAAGTCTATTCTGTTCACTGCATTGTATATTGTGAGTTGGAACAAGATTTGAACAGAGAAATAATGACTGAAGGGTGGTCACGGGAAGGCCAGAAAAGGCTTCTTTGCTTTAAATAAACTCATGAATTGGGGGAAATGCAGAGGAGGTGGGCTGCACTCCCAGCACTGAGAGGAAGCCTTCTTTTAGCGAGTAGATTGTTCTGTTTCTATCGTTTGGTACTGTACAAGATGGGAGGCGAAGTAAGCAGTCGTAGTTAGTATCAGAGACAACTGACCAGGAGTGTTGTTTAACCAAAGCAAAGGAATGGTAAGGCAAAGGAGGTAGGTGGCACCTTTCTGGATGGCTGAATTTAGTCCAATGATCAAGAATAAGAAAATAAAATCCATCACTAAGATCCCAGCCATGGATTGGGAGGAGTTTCCAGAAGAAAAACAAGAACTGTCACTTGTGAAAGCCAGGCATTATAATGTAGGGTTTCCTGAGCAAGAAAACAGGCATAAATAAATCCAATCATACTTGGAATTCTTGGTTTATGGGGAAGAAAAAGGCACGAAGTGAGAGCTAGATGAATGGTATAAGTAAAAGGTAGACTGCAACAGTCTTAGGTTTGCAATATAAGTCCCTCTCTCATGGCACCCGAGCCATATTGGCCTCTTTTCCTGCCACAGGACCTCCATGCTGGCTGCTCTCTGCGCCTAGGGACACTCTTTGTCCACCTCTTCCCTGAGATAATTGTCACACAGCCTTTAGAGCTTAGTTGAAATATTCCACCTTAAGGGACACCTTCTCTAATTGGCCCACCACCCTCACAGTGTGTTCAAGGAGTCAAGTTTAGTTCATTTCATGGGATTAGTTTGGGTATCATGGCAACATCCAATTGCTGTAAAAGTCTCCAACTGCTAACTTACTTTTATTTTTATTTTTTAAATGTATTTTTTATTGAATTCAGAGGAGAAAGGAGAGGGAAAGAGATAGAAACATCAATGATGAGAGAGAACCATTGATCAGCTGCCTTCTGGGGATTGAGCCTACAACCTTGGCATGTGCTCTTGCCCGGAATCAAACCTGGGACCCTTTAGTCCGCAGGGCAATGATTATCCACTGAGCCACACCAGCTAGTGCTCCAACTGCTAACTTTCAATTTCTGTACTTTTGTCATCAGCATCAGGTCACAGACCATTCTTCGAGCAGCCCTGCTCTAACGTGCTCTTTGTATTGCTCCGGCTCGCTGTAATGGTTAACGGGGGTTAGGCTTACATGACCTACCCAGAAGAAACGTATAATAATTTTCCCAAGAAAGGAGTTGGAAACAACCAGCAGATGAAGTATGGTGTTTTGTTCTGACTTCCCAAGCTCGCAGGGAAACCTGAGCAGGAGAATGTAGGCTGGATGAACACGCAAGCACATCTCTGACTGACTCCCTAAAAATATCTTTGTATTAAAGGACTAATATAAACTAGTTGCCTGTTCATTACTAGAATACGTAGATGATACATCACAATTTAGAGAAAGATTTATAGAAATATAAACACTTAGGTACAGGCTGGTAATTCTTCCCTATACTAAACTTCAATTATCATCAATCATAGCTTAATCTAGCTCTGATTCCTGCATTATCTCATTCATTCTTCATAGGATCCAAGCTGTGCATGGTAAACAACCTCTGCTTTCCTATGCAGAGGGCAGCCCCATCTATCTATGCCAGCCTAGTCTAGCCCCTTTAACAACACTGTAGATAGCAGACATTTCTTTATTCCACGAGTTTCAATTTGACTATGTACAGCCCATCAGAGAGAAGGAATCTTTCCAGCAATCCAGTTGAGCTCCATTTCTCTGGTAAAGTAAAAACAAAAAAAAAACAAAAAAACCTTTCTCTCCTGCTTGCAACTTTTTTCTTTCTATTCTATAGACAGAATATAATTTCAGGTAAGAACATTGGGTAATGGAATGTTCTTTGGGCCAGCAGGAAAAATAAAATAAACAACAACAACAAAAATCCTCAAGGATAATCTTATTCCAGTTGAGAAAAATTGCCTTGGCGATGAGTTTTGATGTCACCACCATCTTCTAACGTGCCTCCTTTATCGAAGAATGCCTCATTATCACTCAGAGTGCTCCTCATGGAAACATGATCCCAACAGTTTTTTATAACTTGTTTGATCCCTTAGAACCAATTGATTTTCTCATCTAGGGGATGATTCTCTTTTATTTCTTTCAAATGTTTAAAAATGCAGTTCAGCAAAGTGGAGGAAACACACTTTCATGCAGCGTGGGTTGTTTCTTTCACACTGGGTGCTCGTTGGCTTTATGGCTGTGTTGAAGGCAGCAGACTTGTGGGCTAGAAGAATTCCTAGCAAAACAAAATAACTGGACCATGGGGCCAGGGAGGAAAGATGAAGAGCTGGGCCAGTGTCCAAGCCCATGCTGACCAACCCGGTTTAGCTGAGATAACAGGGAAATAAGATGGGAACTGGCTTTACGAACACGTTATGAAGACTCTTTCTGAAGAAATTCTTGATCTCACACCCACCACAGTGACCCTGAGAGCCTTTTCCTTTTGTTTTCAGTTCAATCAACCCTTCCTCTCACATATCCGCAGAGACAGTGGGGGGCTCTGAGGGTTTTGAAGCAATAGAAAGGTGCTTTGAGTTGCTTGCAAAACATTTTGAAACTTAAAAGTGCAAATGGAGCATCAGCCTATTCCTCACTTTTAATTTAAGAGCGATTCTAAACTATAAAATTGTTGACACTCTAATGTGTCATATAACCTATTAGGTTCCCATTTAATATCGGTGCCTCATGATCAAAATGTTCCCACTCAGGACTTTGTGTTATTTATCAGAGGAGAGGGGTGTGAACATTGAAGGGGAGAAGGTGTTTGATGTGTAAACCAGGTGCAAGGTATTTTGCAAGGTTGCTGCAAAATATCATCTCATCGCATTGCCAGCATGATCCTGTGAGCAATTACCATAATCTCCATTTTTATCGTGAGGAAGTGAGACTTAGAGAGATTAGATAACTTGCCCAGGTCCCAAAGTCAAGCTGGCTACTCTCTGAGCTCATGGCTAGACACCTGGACTTCACTCTCCAGGAATCTCATGCAGTCCATGGATTTACATTCCATTTATACATGGCTTACTGCCAAGATCTTAGGGATCATTCTGAAGTGTGAATCATATCATGTTATCTTCTTACTTAGAACATCGCAAAGGCTTCCAAATGCCTCCACCAAGCCTTACCATCACTCACAAGATGCAGGTGGCCCGGCCATTAGCTTCCTCTCTGATCACATCTTCCTCCACCTCCACGCCACCATGCTTCTACATTCCAATAACACTGACCTTCTTCCCATGATCCAAACACATTCTCTCCTCCAGTTTCCATTTTATTTCTTTAATATCTCAGCTAAATACTCCAACTACTTTTTTCTCCATAAAATTGATCAGTACCAGAAAGTATCTTATTTGTTTGTGTTTATTCTCTATATGCCTCACTCAAACATAAGTTCCATGAGAACAGAAACTTTGTCTCTAAGAATAGTGAGCAGCACAGAGTTGAAAATCACTCTATACTGGGAGTTTTCCTACCTCAGATTGTTTGTATATGTGTTCCCTCTGCTAGAATACTTCATCTTTGCTTGGCTAATCATAACGCCACTTCCTTCACAGTTTTTACTGATATCTGTGATTATGGATGGGTGATGGTTCTATGATTTGCATGTGGCTCTTCCACTAGACATAAAGAACTACAAGAAAGGAGCCATGTCTATTTTATTCCATGAAGAATCTGCTGAGCCTATATCAAAGAGCCTGGCATGTAGTAGATGTTCAATAAAATGATATAAATAAATGAGTGAGAACACAGGAGGCAGATTCATGGGGCAGTGTGGAGACAGCCTCCCAACAACCTTACAGGAAGTCGCAAATTGCAGCTGCCATTGTCTGGGTGGAGAGTCCATTTCAGGTAGGGCAGTTGCAGAAAGACAAAAGTCAGATTTCCCACAAAGTAGCAGAGATGAAGGATGAAGGAGGGCAAATGGACAAAGAAGGTGTGTCATTAATATGATGACAGTTACCTGTGCAATAATTTGCAGGATTTCCATGTGTGGAAAGAGACCAAAATAGAAGGCCAGAAGCAACAGATACAAAGACAACGAAAGAAGAGATGGAAAGGGATGTCCAACTGAAGAGGCAGGAACTAAGGAAGGTCAAATGTCAGAGAAGAGATGGAGAGAACAAAATGAAGTGAAAGCATCTTAGTTCAACATCTATAAAAAGATTATGCCTTATTAGAGTGGAGTGGAGTCTTAAAGAACTTCAAAGGCCCCCAAACAATCAACTTACAGTAACTAAATCATCACACAGCTTTTTCTACTGGGATTTTTCAACCACATGAGAAACCTCTCAACTTTGCTTCAAGTGTGTTAGCTGCTACTGTCTGGCAGATTGCCTCTTCAGTAACTGTCCTCCTTCTTTCTTGATAATAGCAATACTCTCAGCCAAAAAACAAATTGCATTTCCTAAGCTCCTTTGCCGGGGAGTGGCCAACGACATGGAAGGCAAAGCATCTAGGTGGAAATTCCAGGGGAGCTACTTCAACATAAGCTGAATCAAATCAGAGGTAAGATCTGTTGCTCCTCCTCACCCCTTTCTCATTCTTTCTGTCTGGAGTGATAGCTGGAGCTCCAGCTGCACTAAAGACTATGAGGCAGCCTTGAGCATGGAAACTTAAGTGCTAAGGAAGATTAGGTAGGATAGAAGGAGTCTGGACTGCTGATATGTTTGGAGTCACTCATTTTGCCCTGGACTTGGTTTTTGTGCATTAAAATGAAAGCCTTCCAATTTGAGTGACTCTTTTTTTCATATATGCAGCCATACCTGATTCCAACAGATACATAAAGCAAATAAAATTTGGCATATATGCCATTCTTGATGCAAGATCACTTTCAGAACAGTGAAGCAGGACAATCAAATAGACTCCTTGTTGTTTGACTTTCAGCAAGAACCTTAATATCTGAGCTGAGCCTCTGTTTCTTCCTCTGTAAATTATGGCTAATAATTCCCTCACAGGGCTTTTGTAAGGATTAGAATGCAGCTTGCACAAATCCGTAGCTCAATAGTTATTGTAAGTGTACAAATTTTCATTTATTAGAAATAAGTCGATGTTCATTTATTCAGTCAATATTTTAAACACCTATTTTGATGCAGAGCAGACAGAATAGCATACAGTCCCGATAGTTATGGCACATTAGCTGATTGGTCTAGGCCCGTGGTCGGCAAACTGCGGCTCGCAAGCCACATGCGGCTTTTTGGCCCCTTGAGTGTGGCTCTTCCACAAAATACCACAAAATACCATGTGTGGGCGCGCACGTACAGTGCGATTGAACCTTCAGGGCCCATGCGCAGAAGTCAGTATTTTGTGGAAGAGCCACACTCAAGGGGCCAAAGAGCCGCATGTGGCTCGCGAGCCGCAGTTTGCCGACCACTGGTCTAAGCCAATCATAGATATTTTGAGAGTCGCCATTGGCAGTTGGTAGGTTGAGAAGAAATAAGCAAGTAGCCAAAACATAGTGAACTGCAGACAGTGCCTCTGGCCCCACTTCTTGACACCTTCACTCACTGTGACTCTTGCTTATGTTCCCGACCCATTGATTTCAGCTTCCTTTGGTGGTCACTTGAAATTGGGATTTTACATCCTTGGCATTATTGGTGCTTTGGAACCGATAATTCTTTGTTGGGGAAGACTGTCTTGTGCACTGTAGGATGTTTGGCAGCATCTCTGACCCATCCCCATTAGACGCCAGAAGTACCTGTCCCCCTTCCCAAATCAGGACAATAAAATATGTCTGGAGACATTACCAAATATGCCCTGGGGGGGAACTCACCTCCACTGAGAATCAGCACAAGGAGATTTAACTGTCCCAACACAGGAGGCTTGCACCTGGGCTGTGTGCTTTGCACAGAGTCACACCTCACTAAGGACTAGCCCTGACTTGGGTTGTTAGCTGCAAGAGTCCAATTCTTCCCACATAGCCTCTACAGGACGCCTTCCTTGTGCCTATTGTTTTTGCCATTGAATGCATCTGAGACCATTGTCTTGGAACAATGGCGTGGGTTCAGCTCCTAGATGGTGCCAAGTTCATCTCCTTCCCCAGGACTTCAGATGCCCTGCCCTCACGTCTCCTTTGCTGAGCTCACTCTTATGCTCACCTCCCTACACGACATTGGGACTCCCTGATGAAGGATCACCCAGCACTCAGTACTTCCATTTCATAACACTTACAGTTTGAATTATGCCTTCAGGAACATTTGCTAAAGCCCAATGACCATGTTCAACTTTGAACCTTGCCGTGGGAAGGATCCATGTCTGACCTGGCCTGTGCACTATCCCCAGCATGGTGTCCATGAACTGGCACGAAACAGTTGTATAGTGAATGCAAAATGGTTATAAAAGAAAACACAAAAACCAACGAATCTTATGAACAATTTAAGTAAAAACAAATGTCTTTATAGGAGGCAAAGATTATTATACTGATCACCCTTTATCTTTTTAAAGAGTGCCTGGATGTCAGAGAGAGATGTGAGCGTTTGCAAAGCTGGCAGTTGCCACTCTTCCTTCTGTCAGCTCCTCTTTTTTGTTCTCTGAATTGAATTGATAGGGAAAGATCAGAGACAGGAACACATCTGCTAGTCCTAGGAATATCACAATGCAGTGCAAGATTTGGAAGCTTCTAAGAAGCAAGCCGATCTGGAATTTACAATTTGTTCATTTCAAATGTCCATCATGCTGGTGTTTCCTAAATTGGAACATGTAAAAAGAACTCATTGTGCAGGCGTATTATTTAATACTTGATGTTTTCCATGAGTCTCGTCATGTTCAGTTACTATAATCAAGGAGAATCCTTCTAAGAAAGTCTCTGAAACTTTTGTTTCAAAAGAGAAGTCACCAACGGGGAGACTCAAGGTTCTGTCCAGCCAACAGGATGTTTTGTTGGTGTTTACTTGAAACAGACTGAGACTGCCTAAAGGATGTTAAAATCAGTTGCCAACATTAAAAAACCTAGATTTCTAGCTTTTGTGGCAAATCAGAAGATCCAACAATGCTGGGACTGCCTTCCTTCATGTCAACATTTGGCGGGACTGGAGTCAAATTCTGCCATTAGCACAGCCAGCATCCCAGCTCTACTGCAGCCATTGTGTCTGCTGGTTGCCAGCTGGCCCTGTGGGCTTGAAGCTTTGTGATCTCCATTTCCTGCCTTGCCCTGTTCTTATCCTTAAGAGGAGTATGTATTCCTAATTTATCTCTGATATTAAAAACCACACAAAGATAAATTCACGTAACATCTATTTCCAATCACGGATATACACACTTTTCACTCTTGATGAGTAATTAGTCCAACCTCCCAATCTTTAGAACTGTGCTCTCCCACGTGGTAGGCACAGTTTACATTTAATTCAACTTAAATTTAATTCAACTTAAATCAAATGAAGTTAAAATTCAGCTCCTCGGCCACAGTAACCATAGTCAAGTGCTCAACAGCCACGTGTGGTTAGCAGCTACCATATTGAAGAGCTCAGACAGAAAACTCTTCCCTCGTCACAGAAAATTCTATCAGATAATGCTGCTCTAGAATATTTCTGATAAATGGAGAAGCTGGAAGAAAGAATATCACGTGGATTTTTAGAGAATTTACTCATTGTTATGGGTTGAATTGTATCCCTTCAAAAATGCAATTCCTAATCCCCAGTACCTCAGAATGTGACCTTCATGGTGAGTGGGTCTTTCTAGAAATAGTCAAGTTAAAGTGTGATTATTGGGGTGAGCCTTAATCCAGTATGATTGGTGTCCTTATAAAGGGAAGAGAGGGAGGAATGGGAGATATCTATAATATTATCAACAATAAAAAATATACTTTTTAAAAAAGGGGGAAATTTGGACACAGAGACAGGCATAGTGGGAAGATGAGTGAAGAGACATGGAGAGAAGCTGTGGCCATCCACACGTCAAGGAGAGAGGCCTGGAACAGATAATCGGAAGCAAACAGCACAGTGACACCTTGATTTTGGACTTCTACCCTCCAAAACTGTGAGGCGATGGATTTCTTTTGTTTAAGCTCCTAAATTTGTGGTACTTTGTTACACAGACTTGGCAAACTAATACACTCATAAATCGTTCATTTGTTGATTAAAACAGTGGTTCCCTAACACTTATTCAGTACTAAAAATAGCAGTAGGCATATTAAGGACTATCAAGATAATTTGATCTTTCCCCTAAGAAACTTATGGTCTAGTAAGGGTGATAAAAAAAAAACACATTATCTAAATAACTATAAAGTAGAAAGAGATAAATGCCTTCTGGAATTTTCTGTTGTTCCTTGACATTAGCTAGAGGATTTAAGTGGGTACAAGTTCTCCCAGGCCCTGCTGCAAGGGCTCATTACAATGAGGCTCAATACCAAGCTCTTAAAGAGGACAATTTATTATTTATTTCAGTGGGTAAAGCAGGAAGGAGTAGTTCCCCTTCCTTCCCACCCTAATCTCCCACCTCTGGTAACAAGTCAGAAGACCCCGCATTGGCCTAACACTTTTCTGCATGGAGGGTGCAGCTGGTGACGGATGTGATGTTAGTGATCTCACTCACTGGCTGCTTAGTGGGTCTCTACCAACTGGTTATTCTTAGGAAGACCCCCAAATTGTATCAGCCAATCAGTAGAATGAGTACTGCAGAGGGTGTGGGTATTACCAAGGCTAAACCTTCTCAGATTCTCCTGCTCCCCAAACCTCCCGTTACCAGAATCAATCAACTGATACTCACTGGCCCATCTCTTCCAAGATTGTTTCATCAAAATCAGGGCCTTATTTTTCATTAGTTCACTTATTTCTAAGACCAACTTTTTAGAATTAATAGCCAACTCATCACTGGCTCAACTATTTGTTTCATTTGGAAAGATGATTTACTCTCTTATCAGAGAGTGAAAGTTCATACTCTGACACTCACTCACTTTCTCCCCTCAATTCTTAGACATAATCATAAATAATAATGTCATTTGTCTAATGAAGGTGCTTGCACCCTGCTTAGCCTCTCATTGTGGGCAGGGCCTATATAGCAGGTACTTGATGAATGTTGAATGGTTGAACTAATTAATTTTATGAACCAACAAGTTTTAATGTGAAAAGTTTTTTATTATTAATAAATTAGTTTTATAGACTACAAAAAGACTATGCCACTTAGGAGGATGGAAAAATTGCTTCTTGCCAAAATGATCATGAAAAGCTTGGTGGAAGAGGTAGTATGTGAGTGGAATCTTTAAGGGTGAGGGGCTTATTATAAGTGGAATTGAGGGAACTGATGATATAGAACAGCATAAGCAAAGCCCTGAAGGCAGAAATGCATGAAAGAGAATTATAGTCAAGTTGGAACAGTGAACTGTAGGCCAAATTGGGAAAGAACTTTTGATTTTTTTTCCTGTAAAGAATGAGGAGGTATTAAAAGATTTGGAGAAAGAGATTGATATGTTCAAAACTGTTTTTCAGGAAAATTAATTTGGCAGTAATGCCTGAGATTGATTGAAGTGGATGGAAATTGAAAGCAGAGAAAAGTATGCGAGAAGGATGCTCCTATGCCTCTATGTTTATATATTACTCTTTATGCAGATGCCGTGGTTTCTGTACAGTATTGACACATTCATCTGTCAGACTGGAGAAAGCTGACTGTCATAGTGTCAAACTATGCTTTTGTACTTCATGGGTTTTGTGTTTATTTCCCATCTGTGTAATGTTTTTTAAAGTCTTTGGAAATTTCCATCCTGCATTGATGTGCAAGAGTTTTGCCCACTCTTCCAGTTAGAGTGTTGGTGATGAGATGTCAAAGAGCAGCAAATTGAGTCCTCTTGGTCTAATTTGGTGGTTCTTAACCTGAACTTCACATTAGAATCTCACCTGGAGAGGTATTTAAAGCCCCCAAGGCCTTACACCATACCCTGGCCAATTAAATTAGAGTCTCTGAGAGCAGAACCGAGGCATCAGTGTTTTCTAAACCTCTCCTGGTAATTCCAAGAGCAACCAAGGTTGAGAACCACTAGTCCAGAATTTCCCTTCTCTCCTGCAAAGTCCCCATCAAAAGACAAACCTTGGACATCTGTTTTTGTTTTTAAATACCATGTTGTTTTTCTTGTGGTAGAAAGTCTATTACTCTGATGAGAGAAAAGCTGAGGACCTGAATTAGGGTGATGGTGGAAATGAGAGAAGATGGCTTGGGTGGTATCACAGAGGCATGAGTGAACTCACAGAGGAAGGATCGGCCAAAAAGAGTTGGATTCAGGGGTGGAGAAAGGAAAGGCTTAAATCAAAGTTAGCACTGAGTTTTAGAGCCTGCCCAAATAGGGAGCAGGATGATGAATCGGTTTTGTAGGGAAAAGATGAGCTCAGCATTGAAGAAATTGAGTTAGAGGTGCCAGCAGGACGTGAGGTGCAGATGTCACACAAGAATTAGATGTGTATGGATGAAGCTTTGGAAAGAGGCCATGCCGGGAAATAGATTTGGGAGTCAGCCACATCAAGGTCAGTACAAGACATGACACCGGATGAGCTACTAAGGGGAAGGCCCTGAGAAGAGAAGAAAACCTAGAATAAGTCCTACTCACACTTCATCATCCCAAAACCTAAAGATCATCACTTCTCTCTCCGTGGTTCTTGTTACTTTCTGCTATGTCAGGACATTTCTCATGTCACATCGATCAACCGTACGTTTACATCTCTGTCTCCCAGCTCTACATTCAACTTTGTCAAGGGCAAGACCATGAGCAATTAATCCACACATTTACCAATGTTGAACCAATGCCCAACACATAGTTGGTCAATGAATAAATATAAAAGTGAATTAATAGACACTATGCAGTCCCAGGGCAGGGGCCGCAGTCATGCAGCCTGACAGCATCCTTGGATTAACCTGACCTGTGACCACCACGCCATCCTATCAGTCTTTGTTCCAGTTTCACAGGGGTCATCACAACAAATAACATTAAACCTGCACGTATTGGGTATCTCTGACTGTTCTGGGAAAAACAGATTGTAATGCAAAAATTTACAAAGTCATGGTCCTTGTCTTTAAGGAGCATATGATCAAGTAGAGGAGATAGGTCACCTCCTCTGTGAAGCCGTCCTTGATACTGCCAGTCCAAATGAGGCACTCTCTTGGATTTTTCATGTAATGATATGGTAGCTTAACACGGTTTTCTCTTATCCGTTGATATATTTCTGTCCTTTACAGCAGATGAAACAATCCTCAAGAGAAATAAACATCATATTCATCTTTATATCCCAATGTCAAAAATACCCAAATTGGACTACCTTTGTTTTTTTCAAAATGCTATTTCTTCTGCTACAGAGTATTTGCATATGCTTTTCCTTCTACCTAAAATGTTAATTCCCAATTTCATTTGGTGATGATCTACTTTATCTAAAATATTCATCCTAAATGTCGCTTCCTCCAGGAAGCCTTCACAGACTCCAAGTTCCATAGGTTACCAGTTTCTCCAAAATTATCCATGGTTCACAGTTCTTGCTTGAAAGCTTATACAGCTTCCCACCCATTCACATCTATATATATAAAAGCCTAATATGCAAACTGTCCCCTCAGGAGTTCGACTGAGAGACCGAGAGACCAGGAGTTGGATTGCTCACTATGACGTGTGCTGACCACCTAGGGGCGCACAGAACGAAGGAAGGCCTGGTCGGCCCTGATCGCCGGCCACACCTAGGGGCCCCACCCGTGCACAAATTTCATGCACCTGGCCTCTAGTTGTATCATAAGCTTCCTGAAAATGAAGATTATGTCTGAATTTACGTAAGTCTTTAGAAACAAATGTAATGCCTGTAACATATTAAACTTCCAATAGAGATTGAATGAGTGAACCAACAAAGTAGGCCTACAATATATTGGTGAATAAATTGAACATACAGATATGCAAACATTAAAAGATATAACCAAAGAACATATGGTACTATGGATGTGAGTGATGGCTGTACACGGGACACAGGTCATGAGCACAACAGGAGTTCAGAAACAGAGCCAGTCAATGAAAAGCAATAATAACCAGTGTACAGGGCATTCCAAATGACTCAGTAGAGGTTAATAGTAATTTAAGCCATCTCCTGTACTTTTGACATCTTGCATTGTGGTCGCAATTAACAGTATTATTATTTTCTGAGGCAATGTTTAATGAGTTTAATGATCAAACTTTTTAGAGATCAATAAATAATTATAAGTTAAGGTTTTGAAACTTAGCATGTTTTTAAAAACAATGAATCTAGGAGGTGCACATAATTCTTTTAAATGCTTTTGTGAATTCCATTAAGTTCACAATATATGATGTGTTTAAGAATGGACACAGACAACAGTGTGGTGGTTGCAGGGTGGGGAGGGGTGTGGATGGAGGTGTAGGAGGGTATAGGGGAGATAAATGGTGATGAGGGAAAAACAAAAAATATATATTAAAAATGAATACATGTTATAGAAATGTTTAATTTTAAAATGTTAAGTAAACAAATCCTCAAAATAAATATGATTTTGTCCAGTCACTATCTACCTGTACCCATTATTGTTCAACTTTATGGGTCAATAATCATAGTACAATGTGTCAACTAGAGACTTGCTTGTTCATAGCTTCAAGATCATCTGGAAAACACAGCAGATTAAACCTTGACCAATCACACATAACTGTGAGATAGATGGATAGATGGAGGGATAGATAGATAGATAGATAGATAGATAGATGCAAGATAGTTAGCAAGATGAGAGACAGACAGACATAGGTAATTCATTTATTGCCTCTAATAGATGAGATACTGTATTATATGTCTTATACATATAAGCTAATTTACTCTTCACTACCATGCCAAAAGAACATTGCTATTCGCTTCTCGCTCATTAGAATACTGGGCTCCGAAAGATTATTTAATTAACTAAATATTTCAAAACAAATAGGTAGCTGAACCAGGCTTGAACCCACAATTATCTGACTCCAGAACTTTGGAAAATTCTGTGCTGCATTGCTATGTTGTCTTTCAAGACCAAAAATCAATTATTGTTGAGATCTGCTCACATCCCCTTACCCTGAACCCAGCTGCTCTTATCAAACAAGTGATAGGGCTGCAGACCCACCCAGGCCCTGCAACCTCCAGTGTGGTCTCAACATTAATCTTTAACCAGCTGAACCAAGCGGCCTGGATGGGCTGATGACCCAGCTATCTTGAATGACCATGTAAGGGATGACATATTCAAATAAGAATTGTCCTTGGGGAGAAACTACTACTAATTTACTCTAATCACCAAAAAGGTGAATTAATGTGATGGTTGACTCTATTTAATTTAGGCTCTCTCCTCAGTAATATCTTAATGGAGTCTCTAACTCAGGGCTTAGAAAGCATAACAGAAGGGTTGGTTGGGAGAAATCACCCCCCACACATACACACAGTTAACTATATAATGTGCACATATACTAGTACAGTATATGTAAATATATCCAGATATCCAGATACATGTAAATTACATAGTTATATATGAACTGAAACCCAAATACTTATATGCACTTGCATACCTGCATTTGGCATTCGACAAGGTAGGACTGAGCTGGCACTGGCCACCAGGTCACCCGCCTTGGACTCCCCAGCATGGGAATCTCAAGAGGCCAGACTTCCCACAGGTATCGGGGATTCCCAGAGATGACGGCCCAGAGGCAGGAAGTGGAAACTGCCAGTTTCACTCGATTTTGTTGTTCACAGGAGTTACAGAGCCTGCCTGCATTCAAGGAGAGGAGACAGAGGCCCCACCTGCCAAAGGAAAGAGCACCAAGGAAAGGAGAGCCATGCTCCACGTGCCACAGCTTCTTCCACGTCTTCTGAACGTAAATTCAGTGAATGGAAGTGGAAAGGGATGGTTATGGCGTTTGAAGAGTGACCGTTTCCACTGCCTCCAGGCAGCCAAGCTTCCTCTACGGCAGGTTGCCTCAACCTCAGCCCTGTTGACATGATGGACTGCACGGTTCTTTGAGGGGGGAGTCTGTCCTGTGCAGGATAGAATGGCTAGCAGTTTCTCTGGCCTCTACTCGCTCAATGCCAGAAGCAACCCCCCTGGTGACAACCAAAAATATCTCCAAACATTACCAAATGTCCCCGGGAAGACAGAATCGCCCCCAGCTGAGAACCACTGCTCTATGGTGAGCACTAAACACTAAGACACAGCAGTATAGTATCACCTTAAATCCTCAGAAGAGCAAAAGGTAGGTACTATCATTATTTCCACTTTGTAGAAAGGTAAACTGAGGCTTAAAGAGTGAAGTGATTATCCACATTCACTGAGCAGGAAAAAACCCAGATCTGACTGCAAGCCTCCGTTGTTTCTACCAAGCACTTAATTTCTTTTTCTATTTCAAAATGTTCCAAAGGCAAAACCCCAATCATACACCTCCAACACCACGGAGGCCCAGCTGATTCAGCGAGGGAGGCTGGCTTGATCTTGGGCTGCTGCAGGCCATCTCCAGCACAGAAACCATTGATCTGCTCAAAATTAGCGGGCCCTCTGCTCCCTGCCCCGCTGTTTGCTTAGAGAGGGAATTGGAGCCTCATTTGGATGGGGCCTGACTCTGGGCCTTGTGCCAGGCCTCAGCGCGGGCACGCCGGGCACAGGCTCTCACCTGGTGTGCGATCTATTTCCGGATACGGCCTCGGCTGCCGCTGCTGCAGGTGCCCTGACAGATGCTGCACGCCCAGCATTCGTCTGGGGTCAGAGATGCGGCTATTTCTGGTGCAGGTTTATCATTGCAGACTTTCTTTTCACAGTCTGCTCACTTGGTGCCATGATGACCTCTGCCTCCCACCCCACCCACCCACCACTGCCTACCATTCTCGCCCATCCCACTCTCCTCCGGAGTTTACTATTCTTGGGAGGAAGACAAACATGCAACTGGAAGTTAGGAAATGAAGGGTAGGACAGAGCTGGGGACACAATGAAGGGAGTGGTCCATTCAACTTGGAGGCATAGATCAAGGGAGGCTTCCAGGAGGAGGTAAACTTGTAGAAGTTCTCCAAGAAGAGCAAGCGTGAGGAGGACTCACCGGCAGGAGAGGAGAGGAGATTTCAGGCAGAGGGACTCTAAAGGCACCATGTCCTGGAGCCACCCCGATGCACTGGGATGATGAGACCGTGAATTACTCAGGAAAGAGCAGGGATTGAGCGTGGGCAGCTGGGATACTTCCTGTCTGTCAAGGGAAGAGCAAACCTTTAGGGAAAGCATGAGAAGTTGATGGGCTAATTACAAAGATGACTCCACCACCTCTGAGCAGTATGGCTTGGAGAGAGGTGAAAATGAATGCAAGGCACGGATGGAAACCCATTAGGAGTTTGTGCAAACAAGTTGCAGTTTATTCATTCAACAAATAGGAATTTAGTTCCTATCCTTGCTGCCAGACACTCGGCTAGACAGCTCCGTGGAGTGGTGAACACACCTGCGGTTGTCCCAGCATGTGGGGACTCCCGTTCGGGTGAGGATGGCCGGTATTAAACAATAGGCATGATTAATCACAGCGTTAGAATGAAAGGTCCCCAGAAGGAAGAGCGCAGTGGCCTTTGAAAGTGAGCAACAGGCCTCAGACCCAGCCTGTGGGTTGCTGCCAGAAGTGGGGGCAGTTTCTCTTTCAGATCAGATAAGTGTTGCCCCCCCCCCACAACCTTGTGAGTTAGGCGATATTAGTCATCATTTCAGAGGCGAAGCAAAGGCTCCCAGCTTGTGAGTGAGTCGCAGCAGGGAGCTCAGAGACAAGGAGGCGGGTCCAAGGGAGACTCCTTACTAGGCCTGGTTGTGCCAGCTATGTGACCTGCAGGACTCCGGTTTCAAGACAGCTTAATAGCCTTTCCCCCTCTCCCGCCCTCCCTTGCTCCCCACCACCCACCTCTCTCTTTTCCAGGCTAAATCGCTTTGCTGAATTGGGAGGACAGAGCCAGCCAGAAGGGTGCAGTGAGGTAGAGAGGGAAGGAAGCTTGCAGCTCCTTGCATCAGAAAAGCAGAGTGCCGCTCTGGCA
This sequence comes from Myotis brandtii, assembly GCF_000412655.1. NCBI lineage: Eukaryota > Metazoa > Chordata > Mammalia > Chiroptera > Vespertilionidae > Myotis > Myotis brandtii. The sequence goes on along the minus strand of NW_005371751.1, from coordinate 935,710 downwards.
ATTGGCCGCAGACACAGAAGGTTGCATGCAAGGTGACTCTGCTCTGGCTTTCTCAGCAACACTCCCCCATCAGCTATTAAAGAGACAAGGCAGCTTTGAGGAGGCCTCTAGCTGATTCCACAGCAAGCCCTGCCCACTGGGAAGCTGCTAGGCAGATAGTGCTGGCTAGTGCTTCCACAGGGCATGGGCATAAGGCTGCTAGTTCAGGCAGGTCTTCATGTCCTGGTTAAGTGTGACATTTGTCTCTGTCACCTCAAAGGTGACCCTGGAAGCAGGTGTACAACTGGCTGACTCATTCTGCATGGCCTCCAACTAACAAGAGCAGCGGTTCTCAACCTGTGGGTCGCGACCCCTTTGGGGGGTCGAACGACCCTTTCACAGGGGTCGCCTAAGACCATCAGAAAACACATATATAATTACATATTGTTTTTGTGATTAATCACTATGCTTTAATTATGTTCAATTTGTAACAATGAAATTGGGGGTTACCACAACATGAGGAACTGTATTAAAGGGTCGCGGCATTAGGAAGGTTGAGAACCACTGAACTAGAGGAAGATGGCCCAGAACTGAGGAAGAGAGAGGGGTCCACATACAACTTCCATGCACCTCTGATGCAAGCACTAGTGCTCTGTGGAAATGGCACAGCCTGGGGACCAGCTGGATGAACTTGGAACTTCAGCAGCTGGGTCGCCGGACTTGTCTACATCTCAGTGCAAGTGAAATGGAGGGAGAAGGTGAAAGGATTGTCTTTGGGGTTCTTCTATGAACTAGGCACTTTATCATCTCATCTGGTTTTATCCTCATCACCATACAAAAGGCTGTTCAGAAGGTGATCATAGTCCCTCCTTCCCAAGGTGTTTCTAAGAATCAATGAAATAACATAGACAAGTGCCTAGTACCACAAACCGAGGAGGTATGGTCCGTCATGATTGCTATTACGGTATTAGCCCCATTTTTCTAGATGAGAAACCTAACTCTAAGAGTCCACTTGGCAGGCATTCTAATCCAGCTCTGACTGGTTGCAAAGCCCCTATTCTTAACCCTATCAGAACAGCGCCCCTCCCCCCACCCCCATCTCTCCTCTCTTCCCCGGGGGTTGGCTCAAACCCACTGGAAAAGTAAGAGAAAATTGCAATTTAGTCAAATGTTTCTTGAACAAATCATTTCGTGATAATTAAAATTATTAAGAAACCATTAATAAAATAATGTATTAATAATGAAGAGGCCATAAATATTTACCAAGGGCTACTTATATGCTGGTCACTGTACTGCTATGGGAGGTCAAAGGCATTGGATAAGAAATCTGCCTGCTTACAGCTGATGTCTAGCAAACATGCAGAAATCACACCAGTGGTGGTCGGATAACTGATCATCATCATCAGAATCAAATAATGCTCCAGCGCACATTGCTGTGTATTCCAGACGAGTATTCAGCATCTTGCATGCATCCTCCCTTCAGCATTTCATATGTGATAGGAATTATTCCGTTTTAAAGAGGAGAGACCAGAGCTCAGAGAGGTTTAGTAATATGATAAAAATTATATAATTGGGAAGTCAGACAAAACAAAGAAGCAAACCCAGGTCTGTCTGACCCAAATGTATGTACCTAACCATTGTGCAACAGACTACCTTGTTCTCCCTACCCAGCCTCTCTACTTACAACTGTAACATCAAACTAATGTGACTCAATGGCTTTAATAAAAAGAGTAATTACACCAGTTAGCACTAGGAAAGAAGAACAGCAAATAAAATTGTGTGAATTCCTTTTTGGCCTGCCCATTTCCTATCTCTGTGCAGACCAGTTCCATGCCGCAGTGTCTGGCTCACCTGCATGAGGAAAACACAAATCCTGCAGCAACACTGCCACATCCACACTGCGGTTCACACACCTTTACACTCACAATGCATTCACGGCCCCCGTGTGACAGCTCCTTCCTTTCAAGAGGCGTATGCCACCAACCTGCCCCTTTAAACAGCCCTTCAACAGTACTGGTAGCCTGATTCTTCTTCCAAGGTATATGTGAATGACACCACTGAAGGATAAAATAATAATTTCATGTCTCTCTCATTCTCTTCTTCAAAGCTGCCTGAAGATATCCAAGCCAACTGGATAGGCTTGAAGTCATATATTGGAGACAATATTGAGGGCAAGAACTAAACTATAGTTAAAATAATTCTCCCTCCAAAGCACACCAAGAAGAGGATTCTCAACAGAAGCATCACTCTTGCTGAGTGTCAGCAGAGGGAGGAACCAAATTTTTCATTAGATTCAAGGGATGGGGGGGCGGGGGACACTCTCCACAGCCCATCATCTAAAACTCCCTAGACACAGCTGCCCCCCAACTCCCCTCTCCCTCCCAATCTTACACACACTGTACTTCAATCGCACAGAAATCCCTTTATTATTCAACACACCAAAAAGCTCTATCCCATCCACAAGTCACTTCAAGGTCAAGGTCCAGCTCAGAATTCACCCTATTGGTGAAGCCTCCCCTGATCACCTATGCTGGGAGGCTCAAGGGCTTCTCTCATTGTGCCCTACTTCCCTCAGCTGTGGTCATTATCTCCATGTATTTGGATTGTGTCCTGAAATACCTTTCTCTCTCACTAAATTGAAGTCTTAGAATGGGCTTTAGCTAGAACTTCTTTGTTGTTTTATTTACTGATGAGACAAAAAAAAAACATTACATTCTAGTAGAGACCATCAATAAATAAAAAAGCAAACACATTAACAAGTAAAATATTACAGGCTACAATAACTTCTAGGCAGAGAGATAAATGGGCGATATAGTAGAGAATAAAGGAAAATGACAACCCACTTAGCATGGACAATCAGGAAAAAGTTCCGAGGAAGCAGCATTTAAGCTGAGACCTAAAGAAAAAGAAAGATCCAGGAGCACAATGAACTGGTCCAAGAACAATTGGTAGGAGGCCTTACCAGTGCAAAACTCCTGCTATGGCAAGAGCTTGGTGAGTGTGGGGAACTGGGAGACCAGGACAATGGAAAATGGTAAGAAACAGGGAAGCCAGGTAGGTACAGAAGAGACTCAAGGCCAGGGCAGGTTAGGCTGGATCTTGTAAGCGACACTAAAGAGTCTTATTCTAAATGTAATAGGACTCCATTAAAAGATATTTAGTGGGGCAGTGCCATTATTTCATTTACATTTTTTAAAAGGCCATTCTGACTTCTATATGGGAAGAAAATGGATTGAGGGCTCTGAGGAACAAGAGTAGAAGTAGAAAAGCCATTGGGGGTTAATGTTCCATTACCAACTATAGTGTCTGATATGGTGCAGGTGTTCAATACAAGAGTGAATGAATGGGTGGGTGGATGAATGAATATCTGAATGGGTTAGATTACATTGGGGCTTATAGAAAAATTGTGGCCACCCAATGCTTTCCTTGTTGGGAGTGATGATGTCTCCCCCTCCCCCTTAGCACCTACAGCATTTGACTTATTATGAAACACTTTTAAAGAGTACATTCTGGAAATGTCTCACTCATCGCTGGCCCAGATTTCTGATGTCCCAGGCTTGCAAAAATCACCTTCTTGTCCTGGTAATGTTTGATCATGCTTGCCATCATCATTACTTGCCACTGTTCTTCATCCCTGTGTACAGGAAACAGCCTTTTGTTCCTGAGGGGTTGGGGCAAGCAGGTTCTGTCCAACTAGACAGAGAAGGCAAAAGAAGGGGGCGGATTATGATGGGGACTTTCATCCCCTTTTCAGGAAGCTGGCTGCGGACCATACTTGTAGTCTTGACTTTAAACCTGAAACCTCGGCATCCCCAGGGGAGGCAGGAGGACAGGCTCTTGGCACACGGACTTCCTAAGCAGCACCAGTATCCGCTTTTCATCAGCACTCTCCTGCTCTAGTAGCTAAACTGTTCTGAAGTCCGGACAAGTGCATTTCATGCTGAGTTTAGGGTTAAAGTGATGTGGCAGGCTCCGTTCCCAGGGTGCTCCGGAAAGGAGACCAGGGCTGTTGAACATGAGCCGTGCTGGACACTTGCCTAAACCAACAGGAATCAGCTGCTCCTTGACAGTGGAGTCTGCTAACAGCTGGGAAATTCTTCAAGGGGAACAGAAATGGAGGGAAGGAAGAAGGTGAGGAGGATTCCGTATGGATACGATTCTAGCAGAGCCTCTCCCCTAATGTCCTCTAGCCCCTGGAAGAACCATTCAAAGGGACATCGAAGTAACTCTCCAAGAAACATACTCATAAATATGTAAATCTATAACATTAAATGAATTTTTGAGCCCGAAGAAAATGTAATGATGAAACAGTCCCATTTCACATGAGCAAGTTGGCACACACAGACATGGACTAACTACCAAAATTTGACGAGCTGGTCAAGGACACAGCAGAAAGATGCCCCAGGAAACCAAACTCCACTGTCCAGGCTCTTTCTGATACCCTACCTGTTGTTCCTCAGGAAGCACTGTAGGTGGTCATTAAGGACACCTGGTTATCACACAGACCTGGGGTGGAATCTCTGACACTCCCCAGAGCTGTGACCTTTTACGCATTTCTTTACAGGAAATAAATGGGAGTAATGTCACTTGCCTCATAGACACAAATGAGATAATGACTATAATGCCTGTGCCTATGTGATCACCAGATACTTTCTTCTGGAGGTTGGGGATGACTATGTTTTCCAGCTCCTTTGCACCGGTGGGGCCATGTGACTAGTTTTGGCCAATGGAATGGAGACAGCACGGAATGCTCCCAGAGGTGTCCCACTTCCTTCCACAATCACTGCACACTGAAGATGACATCACCAAGCAAATGAGCAAACATAACAGAACAAAAACAGACTCATTGAAATAGAGATCAAACTGATGATGCCAGAGGTGACGGGAGTAGGTAGAGGGAACTATAGTCAATAATATTATAACTTTGCACAGTGACAGATGGTTACTAGACTTAGTGTGGTGATCACATTATAGGGTACATAAATGTCAAATCACTACATTAAAACTAATATAATATTGCATACTAATTAAAGTTAAAAAATAATAATAACAGGAAGCTAGATCCTTGAATCACTTCATGAAGGAGAGTCACCTAACCAATAACATCCACCTTGAATTCCATGGCTGAGAAGAAAATACTTTTTGGTTCAGCCATAATTTAGGGGATTGTTTATTAGAGAAGCTACAGTTATGTACTCTACTATAGTCAGCACTTGTTAAGTAATAGTTATCATAAATGGCATGAGTTTGCCTTATTCAGGATCTATATAAGCTACCGATTCTTATAAGCAGTGCTTTATTCCACAAAACTGAACATTGACAACTAACATCAACTCTGGCAAGAGGCACCATCAGATTCTAAATGCTATACGTATATGGTATTTTAATTGGACAAAACCCTTGTAATTGAGGGAGTTCTCATTTTCTATTGTCTTTTAGAAGGAGAGGGAGGGGAGGGGGAGAGAGGAAAACATAAATGTGAAAGCAGAACATTGAGCAGCTGCCTCCTGCAGGCCCCCTACCAGGGAAGGAGCCCACTACCTGGGCATGTGCCCTGACCATGGATTAAACAGGCTACCTTTCCATGCACAGGATGATGTCCACCCAACTGAGCCACACTGGCCAGGGCAGGAATTTTCCTTTTTTAAGCATTCATTTGGTAAGTGATTGCTAAGCTCCATGCATTGTCCTAATTATGATCATGAGTTGTCATACCCTATCCTCACAATAGCCCTGTGAGATTGTAAGATAACTATTACTCCAACCATGCCCACTCCCACCACAGATCTCTTGCCTTCTCTTCCTGTCAAGAATATTCTTGCTCCAGACATTTGCATGGCTCACACCCCAGCTTTGTTCAAATCCCTGGCACTCTGTCTAAAACAATGTCCCTTTGCCATCCACATCGCCAACTTCCATTCTCCTCTATCTCATGTGCACAGACTTTGCTACTCATTCTTAGCACTGATCAACCCTGGAAGACCAGAGCCCCATAGTTCCTGGTGGGAAGGGTGCTCCTTAACTGATGCCCCATCGGGTTCTCATTGTCCCTCAGAAGTATTATTTCAAGAGTAGGAGAGATAAAAGTCTGAGGCTATTTAAAAAACACAATATGTTGAAGGTTACATAAGCAACATTATTTTTTTAACAAGATGAGAAAGGGATGTGCCTTCAGGAAAGTATGAATGAATGCACTCTTGTGTATTTTTAGGCCATTCTTTAGAGATCTTACTCCTTCTTTTAATATGTCCATGTTAAAAGGTCACGACGACCCTTGCTAAAATCAAGAGCTTTTGTCAATTATGTTATTGTTGGATCCTGGCACTGACATCAAAAACCAGTGTCCCTGCTGAATAAGGACACAAAAACCTGGTGATCATTTTTCTGGAGAACGACCAGTCTTTGCGGTAGGTTGAGAACAATGAGTAAGGATTTCCTGAATGTGCCTCTAAAGAGAAGCAGGCACTTGGTCCCCATGGAAGTCATCCTTTCGGAGCGGCCCTGGAGACTGATGAAGTGCGTTTTGTGTAAAATGCAAATTCACATTTTGTGGAAACTGGAAGTTCATTCATCTAAATCACTGCTGTTATAGTCTATGACGGCTTCTGAAAATTGCCAGGGCAGGATTTTTATTTGATCTTTCAACATTATTGGAGGTCATATAAACAGGATTATATGAAGTCTTTCACTGTCGATTAGTGTAATTCTAAATCAACATTCTGTCAACGAGGTGCAGACTTTACAGCATAAGGAAGAAGAGCTCCTTTCCCTCCAATGAATTTCCCTGGCTTTTGGTTAATTCTTAATTAAAAACAGAGGGGGAGGGAGGAGGTAGAGTTAGGGAGGGATGAGAGAAGGAGAGGAAGGAAAAAAGCTACTAAATTTATTTTAAGATTTTTTGGGGGAAATTAATCCATTTCTTACTCTCACCTTAAGAAAAACACTGACAGTTATAGAAAGGTTAAAAAATGCATTTTCTATGAAAATTGGATGCCTACATGGTGTTCAAATTTTATATTCTAAACTATGACTCTGAACCTAACATGTAAGAGACTTATTTTTAGCTAATAGACCTAACACAGAGCACTCTCCCCGCCCCCATGGAAATAAAAAACAGACCAAATTTCATTTATTCCTGGAATATCACCCCTACTATTGAGTGTAATTTGCTTGACTTACATGTCTCTTCAAGGATTTCAGAGCACTTCTGTGACAATACTTTCCAACATCTCCATAAATATAAGAAAGAACTTGCTTTATTTGAAAATCTTTACAGACACCGGATTACATTTTTACCTCCTTCTTTATAGCTTCACAGAAAACCTCCCAGGGGTGGATGAGAAAAGTTTTAGTATCAAGTAAACGATCTCACTTATCTCCACAATATCATGGTAAAATAATGCTACACTTCAAGCTAATAAAGTGGGGAAGAGTCAATGCATGAAATAAAATAATCGAATGAAGAGGTGCCTCTCTGATCCAGCAATCGATGAGACTGGCTCATTTCAGGCACTCAATGCTTCACACTCCAAGATAGATTCAACCTCTAGAGTTAGACCAATTGAGGTGGAATCCTAGGCTGCCTCTTGCTCTTCTGTGACCTCTATGTCCTCCTCCATAAGACAGGGGGAAATATATTGTCCACCTCAGAGTTCTGATGAGAACTAAATGACATAACGTATGACAATGACCAGCACAGTGTCTGTCCTGCTATCTCCATCATCATTGTCATCTTCATCTACTGAGATAGCTTCAAAATTAACTCGTGGTCCAATCTTGCCTCCTTTAAATCCATTCTCAAAAGTGAAGCCAGAGTAAACTTTCTAGAATATCAAGTTGATCCCACTCCCATGCATAAAATCATTTAGTGTCTCCATTGTCCATAGAATAGTGTCCATGATCCCTCAAGCGCCAGACAGACGATGCTTTCAAAGTCAAGCTCTTGCCTTCACCACTTTTCTCTCCCCCCACTTCCTGTCCCTGCTCTGAACTTCCAGCCACACAAAACCATCTGATAATCCTGAAAACTCCCTTCCAATTATTTTCACTCTTCTGTCTTACTTTCCACTGCCTAGAACTTTCTTTCCATTCTTATCCTCAAAAGGTTGGGTCAAAAAAAATTTTTTTTCTTAATGCAAGAAACCCCAGACTGAGGAAGGGAAAATACACAGAGAAGGGAGTGTAATCTGCTCCAGTGACGTTGAAAGGGGAGCAGGTGCTAATTTGCTCACCAAAGAGAGGATTCATTACGAACTCATCAGTCCTGCTGCTGTGCACTTCCCTGCTGTGGCCTATTTGCTCACACTGTTAATGTAGTCATAATCTAAGCTCTCCAAAGTCTGTCTGGCCAGTTTACAATACATCTTAAAAAGCATCTGCAGCACACATTGAACCAACGCTTTAAAAATATGGGGAAATGATAAACATATGACTCTGCTTAAGTAGTTATGTGGCTGCAATTAGAATTGAATTTCTCCTAGTGTCCTGCTAAATTGTACTTATACACATAGGTAATGAGATAGCTCCTTCTCAGTTAGCTTTAGTAAGTGAGTAAAAGAACAAAACAGCCTAAATGTACTGACAATTTCTGTTTGGGATTATGGTGAGTTTGGGGGTACTATAGATGGTCATCATAGGACTCATGGATACCTACACCCCACCAAGGCTCAGTCACCCCTTCTTCTTATGAAGTCCCAAGTGCACAAGAGAAAATGGCAGGTAAGTGCCCCTTTATTATAATCAGGTGGGCTTTCGCCTGAGACGACAATTGCAAGCTCTTTGGTTAGCTGGGCAGGAGACATATCTTGGACCAGACAGAACCCAAAAGTCTAAGGAGCTTTACCTCTCCTTCAAGCCCAGGCACCAATATATGGTTCTCTGGGGGGCTCCAAGTACAAGGAGATTCGTGAGACTAACACACTAGACCCGTGGTCGGCAAACTGCGGCTTGCGAGCCACATGCGGCTTTTTGGCCCCTTGAGCGTGGCTCTTCCACAAAATACAACGTGCAGGCGCACGTACGGTGCGATTGAAACTTCTTGGCCCATGCGCAGAAGTCGGTTTTCAGCCTGGGCGAGTCTATTTTGAAGAAGTACTGCTGATATTTGGCTCTGTTAACTAATGAGTTTGCCGACCACTGCACTAGACCATATTTTTGAGAAGAGTAAGGGAAGACTAACGTGAGGCTTCCCTTATGTAGAATCGTTGCCTCCCTTAGATTACTTCTTTTCTGTATAACAAATATCATTATCTTTAATATTATCAGACATTAAGAAAAAGCAATAACATTTATTATACATAATATTGTCTCTACACATTTTGATAAAGTAAAATTGTTCAATTCAGCCCAAATCTATCCAATTTTATTAACTTATTTCACTCAATCTGTCACTGATTTTAAGATACATAATTATTTAGTGTCCAACTAAAGAAAAAACATTGTCAATGCAACTAGAGCACAATGCTTCCTAATCATTTAGAATTTCCCAGGCAATATCACCGCGGCCATGAAGACCATCCCATGCACCACTTCCTAGTACATTGTTCTTGGGATTTTTCTCCCAAGGATGCTGACGTCATTCTGCAAGTTGTGATGTTGGTGCATTCATGAATTTGTCAAATGGAAATCAGCAGAACGTTTCAGAAAACCAGGAAATGTTTAAAACTCATGCACACTGATGTGGTGCTGACAAAGCATGTAACTCAATCGAAAGGCTGATGTGAACAGCTATACCAAGTTCACCCATGAGTGGCAAGAACAACTCCTTCACATAGATTACTTCTTCAGCGTTTAACAAAGACGAGACACATAAAGAGGTCACAGTTCTGTAGGCAACCTTATAATACAGTTACCTTGCCAACTAGTGTTCTAGAATCTCACTTTCCCGATAGTCTACAGCTTATTTTTATGATATGACCTTCTGGGTCAACACTCTGGCCCTGAAGTCATGGAGCAAGTCAGTTCTGGTCTTGAACTCAGACTTTTCATCTTTCAAGTGATTTATTAGGCATGATGCATCTGTGGTTCTTTCCAGCTCTGATGTAATGTGACTGGAAGTAAACATTATATTCTATAAAGCAAAAGGATTAGTGAAACCCACTATTTTCCTGATAGCAAAATGAATTCCTCTTGGGTCAAATTTTATTTTCAGAGTCTTCACACTTCTAACCATAGGCAACTCTTACAGAAGACTGAATGAGAGACAGTGAATGACTCCCTATACTTCTATCCCCACTCCTGAGTAAAAGCTCCAATACTTTTACTTCAGAAAACACAGAGTGTAAAAAAATTAGAAAATTTAGCCAATACACTCTCTAGAGAATTCAAAATAGTCAAAAATAAGGAACGAAAATTTCCCATATGAACATAATGGGATAATCAGTATTTTTTTCACTTCTCTTCCAAGAAATCATATTTTGAAAGCAGTAAGAAAAACTTGAAAATATTTGGATCCATAAAATCAAAACTTTTATAAATTTGCATTCCTGAAATCCAAAATACACATAAAAGGCTACCCAAACTGAGACTGGAAAAGGGGCCTGGGAGGGAGAAATGAGAAGAAGCACAGTGAGTGGCAAGAGGGTGAGACACAGATCTTGGGAAGCATGAGCAAAGACACACTTCCTAAATGTGAGGTTCATGACCTAAGTGCAAAAGCTATCACCCTTCTTTGCAACAGGGAAGAGAACTGAGTGGGCTGGTTGCCTGAGAAGCAGAGAAAACTCCCCTGATAAAGAATCACATAGATCAGCAACTTTGCTGGGGTCATGCTGACAACGAACAAGGAAAGAGACTCCTGGGTGTGGAACCATTGAGACTATTTTTCAACCCATAGGAATCTGAAAATGGGTGATCTCAAAACCCATTTCATTAAGAGATGAGTAATAGCACAGGAACATGAAAATTCATGCAAAGATACTATTGAAAAACAAGGAAAAGAGAAGTAAAATGTACCATGAGATGCAGATTTCTTATCAGAAGAAAATTGTGAGCAAGAATGCCATGAACCCAAACATATGAATAAAGCAATTGCTGTTGTGAAAGAATATCGCAGCAGGAATGTGGTAGTTTGGAAAGATGTAACAAGACCACAGGCCAAACTCAATTTCAACAGGTATGGACGTTGAAGTCCAAGAATGTCTGTAGTATCCAGAGTGGCCATGGAAGGCAAAAGAGACTGAAAATTCACGGTGTTCTTGGCTCACCCCAGGGGTCCCTAAAGCATGGAGGTGTGTGGAGGTAGATACAAAAAGGACAAACCATCAGACACACCTTCTTCATACCAACTGAGTGCCTGCTGGGGCATGGCACCTATCTCACAACAGGGACAAGAAGCCAGAAAGAGGTTCTGGAAACAAAGAAAGTACTTACCTGCATTTAAGTAAAAGACATTTGTGTTTTCTGTCTCCTTCTATCACCCAAACACTCAAAACTGGAGAAAACCTCTTTCTCTCTCCGCCCTAACATGCATGTTGTTTGTGTAGCTCTGTGATGACACAATTTTCCAATGGACACAGACAAACATTTTTAAACATGAATAGTACATATATAATATGCAAAAGGGGCCGAAAAAAATGAGAAGGTGAGAAAATGGCTGTGATTTGGAAGTCTGAGATTCGATTCAATGCACTTACTTTATAGACCGTGAAATGAAGGAGAGACTATGACTTTTACAAGGTCACATAGCTAGTTAGTAGTGATGCTAAGAATAGAACACAGAGCTCCCGTCTCTCAGCTCATGGCAGGATCTTACAAAGCTGATCAGAGAAGCAGACAGCAGACTAGTAATCATGGGACATGAGGCTGTGGACATATTTATGCTCACAGCTTCTTGTACCATCTCCAAAAATAAATGGTTGCACATAGAGAAAACAGGGCGCCATGAACCAGAGCTCCGGTGCACTCGTTCCATGGTGTTATGACAATAATTTACAATGCCATTGCAATTACAGTGGAATTATGGCCCGCCCAGCACCTAATAGAGCTGTGTGCATGCTCTTGAGAAAGACAAATGTGCTGGCACCTCTAGCTGCAGAAATAAGATTAAATGGCTCCCAAACCCAATCCTGCCATTGATTTTTGTAGCCCTCCCATTAGCATGATACTACACATAACATCCCTCTATCATTCCTCGGAGGTGAAGACACAGTTTTAGAGTGTAAATAATTAGACCCTCAAAATCCAAGGTGACAAATCTTCCACACCTCCAACTGCCGTTGAGTCGGGACACATAAATCAGAGCCTTTTTTTGAGGATGTGTTCATGAGGAGAAGATGTGTGTATGGAATGAAACTGCTTTGTGTTTCTTTTTCTTCCTCTTTTCTCCTTTGCCTCCTTGTGCATACTTGGCTTTGGATGTGAATCAGTTAGGACATTTTGTAAAAAAGACAGAGGGTGCTCTTACACCAAAACAATTAGCCTAAATAGGGACAGTCCCTGGCAAACAAGGGTGCAGGTTCACCCTACTTTGGGGTCATAATGCCTTCCATCAGGAGTGTTTTCTAGGCTTTGATTTCACATGGCATGCTTTTCTGGGTGTTGCTCAATATTGCCAAAGAGATCATGCAATAGAAGGTCATACACTTAATAGCTACAGTGGCCACTTTTTCCTGAGTGCCTACTTTTTAATCCTAAACATCTAGAGTAATGGTTAAGAATGCTGGATTACTTCTAACACTCTATTAGGTTGGTCAACCACACTGTGCCCCAGTCCTTACTTAAGAATATAAAGCACAAGGACAAGGCAGCATTAAGGAGGCGAGCTATTTACTATAGGAAGTAGAGTGCTTTACATATACGTAATACCATCAACTCCTTACAGGAGCCCAATGAGGTGGTATCAACTCATTTTTTTCAGATGAGAACACTGAGGCTCAGCAAAGATGAGCTACTTCCCAGAGGTCATGGCACTATTCGAAGTTGGAAAGTCTGTATTCAAACTTAAGTCTATCTGTCATAAGTCCTCACTTTTAGCTAGTTAACTGCCTCACATCACAAGTCCAAAATTAGTGTTAGCTGAACAAAAATTGAATTGCTTTGTCCAACCTGAGCTTACCATACATACTCATTACCTTGACTCATTACCACTGAACATGCTTTTCAATATTTTATAGGTGTATTGATTTATTTGTTTGCTAATAATATATATACAAACTCAACTCATTCCAGAGAGATTTATAGTAGTTTATAAAAACACATGCATTTTTAAAGGTATGTTCAGGAATGGTTAAGAGGAAATAAAGGGAAAAAATGAGATAAAGTCAAGGATGAAGTTAGTATTCAAAACGTGACAGATTTTAGTGGGCACATTCACAGTATCTGACACAATCAGGGAATTGGGAGTTTAAAAGTAAAATGAGAAGTTCCTTCTTTTCATAATTTTGGATTCTAATGAAGGAAAGAAATACAACAATTACAGGCTACCAGGAAAAGTTGGAAAATATGTACAAGAATCAGTGGGGGGTATGTAAGGAGGACACAACCCACCATCTCCTCATGATGTCCATCAAAATCTGATATTATCCTAGTGTGTGTGTTGTGGTCTGTGTTCCCGCTCTGAGTGTAAGCTTCAAGAGATCTGCCCTCTTGTTTACAGCTGTTTCCCTCTGTCTGTCCCATTAGAGGTGCTGAGTGAGTGAGAATCAGAGAGGATAAAAAGTGTTCTATTTTGCCAAGCTGGCATGGCTCAGTGGTTGAGCATTGACTTATGAACCAACAGGTCACAGTTCGATTCCCGGTCAGAGGCCAGGGCACATGCCCAGCCTGTGGGCTTGATCTGCAGTGTGGGGCAGGCAGGAGGCAGCCAATCAATGATTCTCATCATTGATGTTTCTCTCTCCCTCTCCCTTCCTCTCTGAAATCAATAAAAATATTTTTAAAAGCGTTCTATTTTGCCCAGCTTGCAAATTGCAGAACTATTCTGATTCCTCCAGATCTTGAAAGTGATCTGCTCAGGTAATCATATCTCACAAACACTGAAACTAGGCAAAGATTCAAAAAACAGTTAATGGAGAGTGGGTCAATGAGCAAATATCAACCCACAAGCAAAATAAAGGTGGCTGGGGGTGGCCATTAACAAGCTAAGAGCAGTACTTCCAGAAAAACCGGCATGTCAGAGACGAGTGATTTGTCCAACTTGATACACCCAGTAAAAGGCCATTGAAGTGTTTCATTTCAACCCCCCTCTGGCCCCAGGTCTGAATACTTCCCACCACACTTCGAGCTGAAATTGGACAGAGGATCTGAGAAAATACCTGGATAAAGAGAGAGTGAGAGGCTTAGAGCATAAAGGAAGGACGAAACAAGGTGGAAAGTCAGAAGATACAAACGCATATCGATTCACTTTGAGGGAAAAAACAGATTTCAGCAACAGAGAAAAATTGCTGTGCGTTAATCAATGCATCGTTAAAATGCACGCAGGCAGCCAGTACCGGGGGCCTTAGAGTTTTGTAAATGTACCAGGTTAGCTTCCTTTCATTTTTTCTTCGCATTTGCTTATCTAGGAATCGCACCATGGGTTAGGGAAACTGGCTGGCGAATCAGGAAAGAATTCTTGGAGAAGTTTTCACAATTCCATGTTGGGAACCCAGCTTGCTCAGCTGTAACGGAACGCTGAGGCAGGAACCGCCCTTCCTCGGGGCTTTGATTTCTGCTGGTGTCAAGGAAGGAATTTGGAGTCAGCTGGCCCTAAGGCTCTTTCTAACTCGTAACTCTCTCTGTTCCCAGGGCTCTGGAGAAAAACAGGGCGACCTGGTTCTGGTTCCAATTGTTTTAGTTTTTGACTCGTCTCTTTTGTCTCTCTCCCTTATTTTCTGCTCTTGTAAGTTGGGATAAAATGCAGAGCGTGTGCATAAAGCTTTGGAGTCTGAAGATCCCCTTCATATTGGCTTGTTTTAAGGCAATACAATTATCTGGCAGCTCTATCTTATGATTCCTTTGCAGATCAAACGAGGTCATGAATATGTAAGTCCTCTGGTAATTACCCATTGCAGCAATAAAAAGAATCAGCCCGTCTTCTGCCCTAATACTATTTTACATAGACCTGGTAGTGTGTTTTCAAGAGAGGTTAAAAGCCTTTTCCTAGGAGACAGATAAGACACAAGTAGAGGCAGCCTGGCTGGTGTGAGTCAGTGGTTAAGCATCGACCTATGAACCAGGAGGTCACGGGTTCGATTCCCGGTCGGAGCACATGCCCAGGTAGCAGGCTCGATGCCCAGGTTGCAGGCTTGATCCCCGGTGGGGGGCTTGCAGGAGGCAGCTGATCAATGATTCTCTCTAATCATTGATGTTTCTATCTCTCCCTCTCCCTTCCTCTCTGAAATCAATAAAAATATATTTTTTTAAAAAGTAGAGGCAAAAGTCTGTCAATATTTAAAATCATTCTATAGTAAACTCTGCAGTTGATTAAGAATAAAATAATATGAAATGAGGTGAAACAAAATAAAATAATAAAATAGAAGACATGCTTTCTCCTATGTGGTTGAGAAGAGAAATTTGAACCCAGAAAACTAACAAGAAGCAATGTGATAAATAAAGATGTGTAAGAAACAGAAAGAGGGGCCTGAGTGCCTCAGTTTCCTCATCTGTAATATGAGGAGCTAAGCTTGGTGGGGAGGAGGCAGAGGCCAGGTTGCCAACTCAAGTGACTACCATGGACCTGTGCCCAGCAGCCACTTGATGTCAGGATTGGGGAACCCGTGGGTGGGGCCAGCTGGCCAGCTGCAGTGCCTGTGTACTTTGTGACAGAGGCGACCCCTACTCAGCTCAACTGATGTTTGCTGTGCACAACTTATTTAGAATATAGGCCATTTTTTGTAAAAGATGCCAGAAAACTATTATGATGTTAAAAAACAAACATATTTAATAATAAAAAAGAACACCTCCTGATTTTTAAACGCTGGGAACTGAGTTTTAAAAATAAAAGAACTCTGGGTGATTAAAAATATCAGGCCCAGTCTACATATTTGGCAGTTTCCCGTCTTCGCACTAGAGGGTCTCTAACTACTGCTCTGACATTCTAAGATGCTGGGAGATGCATGGAATAAAAGTGCTGCCTGAAAACATCAGTAGGACACGGGGTACCACTGAGCAGTGATCATTACAGCAGTAACATTCCCGTCTTATCCACACGTGACAAATGACGGCTTGCAAACCACTTCGGTGCCATGCTGCCTTATAACGTTCATAGCAACCCCATGTACTCAGCCAGACGCCAGGGAGCCTGAGATCAGAGGAAGGTTAAAGGCTTGGCCTACGATCCCCCAGTGGGTAAATGCACAATCAAGAGTGAAGGGAAAGGTCTAAGATGGTATGGATGAGCACTGTCCTACGAGGATTAAAAGGATACAGCAGGGACCATTTTCTCTGCTGCTATCTGGGCGTCCTCTGGACAAGGAGCACACTGACATGAAGGATGATGTGTGAGAGCCACTGTCGACTGATTGGCAGGTGGGTGGAAGTGGGCAACAAGGCCCCCCCCCCCGCCCCGGTGCTGCCCACCTGGAAATCCCCGGCCTAGCGGGGAGCCTTAGTGGGGTGACAAGCCCGATTCTCTCGAGAACCCGGAGAGGTCAGTGGCAGTGCTTGGGAAACCAGGTTTTGAGGGACTCACTGGCATGAGCTTCAACCAGTGATGGAAAACTCTAGTCACTGTGTTGCAGTGGAGATGGATCCTTCAGCTGGTGGAGGAGTGAGAATCTGGAAGGAGCAGCCAGGTTGCGGTGGGGGGCGGGGGGAGGGCATGTGAGAGGCTCTGGCCAGCAGTCATTTACCAAACAGCATGCACATGGCTCACATCGGAGCAGGAGACGTTAAGAGCAATGAGTATCCTAGGGAGGAGGAAATTCCCAGAGTGCCACAGCCCGCGATGGACCGAGTCTCTCAGTGTCTCAGTCTGCCCTCTCACTCACTTTCCGCGCTTTCTTTTTTTCTCTCGCTTTTTTCTCGAGCAAGTTCATTTCCTTTCCCTTCAGCTGTTTCATAGGTCACTGCGCTGTAGGGATACAGGCTCTTTCTGCCATTCTGTTTCCTTTTCATTCAACCCTGTAATAATCTTTCCTTATCTGGCAAGCTCACTCTGGAAGGCGGGGCCAGCCAACTGTATCTGTGGGCGCTGGGTGGAAGCCACCTGCCTAATTTAAATTCCTAGTAATGTCTCTAGTACTGAGTGTCAGCCAGGTCCATGCATGTGCCGGAGGAGGTGACCATCCTTTCTGTATGGGCAGTGACACCCAATCCATTTGGCAACTTGTGGATGAAGGAGACAATGAGCTGTTTGGCTGCGTGGCTCTGAGAGCCTGCACTCACATGCATGAGTGTGTTTTAATGGAGTCTTCTTGAAAGGAAATAGCTCATTGTCTGTCTCCTTAGAAACAGTCCCATCAGATGATACCAAGTACCACCCCGCCTAGTTTTTATCTTCATAACGGGATAAAAGAGATTTATCGGTTGTGCTTATTAAAATTCACTTGCAACTTCACTAAGATAATAAACCCTGAGGGGCTACGTGTTGTCAAGATCAGCAAATTTCTTGTCTGCTGTGGCCCCTTTCATTCTCAGGCTGAAGGCATGTCTGTGGGTAGATGCCGAAAGGGTTGGAGGAAAGGGGAGGGAAAGCTTGGAAGAAAGGAGAAATAGGCTCTTTTCAAAAAGCCGTACATAGGGAAGAAGAAAACGGGGTCTGCCACCCCCCCCCCAGGAGCTCTATGCAAAGCGGTCACACACAGCTACTCGTCCTTCTGAATAGCACCTGCAAACTTTATTGAACACACAACCCAGCCATGGGCTGGACGACACCCTTAGCAAGGACTGTTTTATTTTATTCTTCACACAGAGACGTTTAGCAATCTAGTCACTGAAGACCTTGGTCAGTGAGTGGGTGGGTAATTCTGCCCATAGATCTGGGTCTCCATTAGAGACTCCACCTGCCCACAAATACAAGCCACATCCTCAGAGATAAGGAAGAATTTTATTCCCATGTACCTTACACCGTTATCCTATTTCTATGTTGGTTCAGAGCTTGGTCAAGGGTGACTATGGTCACTGGTTATTGGACACTCAGTTCTCAACAATTCCAACAGCTTACCAAGGCTCACAGTGAAGAGCATAACCTGCCCTGGGCACATCTCAAATCATGGCCTTTTCCTGTGGTAGATTTTTATAAAAATGGCCACGAAGGCTTTGCAGTGCCTCCCAACAAAAGGTGAAGTCATTTTCCTGATCCTTTGAATCCGGGCTGGACTTATCTAGCTTTGAGCAGTAGAATTTGGGGGAGGGAAGGCCTCAGGGGCCTTGCGGCTTCTGCCCTTGCTCTCTTGAATACGCCTCCAGGTGAAAAAACCCAAACTAGCCTCTGAGAGAGAGACGGCCTCACTGAGCAAGAACCAGAGCTGAGCTACCAGAGTGCACCTTTGACCACCCAGCCCCAAGTCAGCCACCAGAATGACTGCAGCTGCAAAGCTCATGTGCTAACCTACTAAGTGTGGGGCCGTTTGTTACGCATCATCACACAATGACGCACCCCTTTACCCCCCAGGCTCCTGGCTCCCACCTCACTGGGCTTCTCTCAGCTCATGGAACACACCCTTGTCTTTCCCACGTCAGGGTCTTTGCATATGTGTGCTCTGTGCATGAAAAAGGTCCCACTCCCTACCTGTCAAATGGCTTGCTCCTTCTCATCATTCAGGCCACACCTCCGGACAGAACCCTTTACTGACCATCTATCTATAGTAGATGGCTATTCTCCATATCAGCTCCTTGTCTCCTTTTTCTAATTGCATGTATGACCATCTGCATTCGGTTTGGTATTTCCTATTTTTCTCCTACCCAAGTGTAAGCTCTAGGGGAATGGGTGGAACCAATGTTTGTCCCCTTCTCCATGGCATCCCAGGAGAGTGCCTGGCAGAGGGTCTCATCCACCTTCCCTTGGAGCCCTTTACCATTTGTGTGCATGCCTCCACCCACGGTGTTCTCACTCCCAACATCCCAAACTTCTCTTTTGGGTGGGTTGTCCCAGGCTGCTGGAGCCCAGCTGGAGTTGCCTACACTAAAACACAGAATACTGAAGACTGGGAATTTATATGGCTTTAGCCAATGACCAAGGGGTGGGGTGGGGGTTATAAACACTCCAGCTTCCTTATCCTACCTTCTGTCCTGTCCATGGACCAGGCCAATTCTGAGGTGTGGTCTGTACCTTCTGCAGTGAGCGCCTGCAGGAGAGAGCCAAGGTCCCCTGCATGGGACCTCCCTTGCTTCTTTCCTTCATCGTGTCCCTGGTAAGTGTATCATAACCTCACTTGGCTTCCTCCCTTACACAGCCCACTTCCACTCCCCGCCGCAGGGTTTTTCCAGAAACACATCCTAATAAATCACTTTTATACAAATTTTTATGTTAGACTCTGCTTCTGGGGAAGTCACCCTAAGCATGTTAGTTTGTTGAATATTCATTACAGCAGCTCTTGAGTTCCACACATTGGTTTTTCACATTGATACCCCTAAACCAACCTCATAAGCAGAATTCAGACATATTCCGTAGCATCCCAAGCCCCTGCAGCCATGTTTGTGCAATTACTTCAATGTTTCATTACCATTTTTCCTGATGTTTTATAAAGATGAGAGGGAATGGAAAGTGCTGACACTAGCGGTTAAACAATGGAGACAAACCACTTGGTGCTGTAGAAGCAGGGGTTGGGGATTATATTAGCATTCTGGTCATCTGGGTGTTTGATTGTGGAGAACAAGCACTGAATTAAAGAATATAAAGAAAATTCTGGAAATAGACCATCGAGGACTGTATCGAATGACGAGGCTTACTGAAAGATGCAGAGAATGAAAACTACAGAATTGGCACCAAAGGCAGGAAGTTCACAGATCAGAGAGCAGTTCTCAGAGACGAGTTTGCTTTGCCCTGTCAAGAGGAGAAACGGTCTGACCTGACAAATGTTTCAAGAAATCTTGTAAAATCCTATTAAAGCTGCCCTCGCAGTCTGGTGCCCAATCCCGTACTCAGTCTCTTGAAAATTCACCACCAGCCCTTCATTCTCCTGCAAATAAAATAAACTTCTTTTTCTCTAGTGTCACCTGAAGCTGAAAATATTAGGTTTTGGGGGCAAGAAATCACATAAGAACATGAGTTCTACTGTTTGCATTTAATGTGCAAACCAATTGTTAGTGTTTTCAAGAATCGTTGCATAACTTAAAATTTTAGCAATGCTTTTGGAGTCCATGGAGCGTCACTCCTCCATATCCTTTGCAAAGTTTTTATTTTTTCAGTTCTATTCCATTTACATATTGTTTTCCCTTTTGAATTAAAGTGTTATTCATGACACAAGGAACGTTCACAGTCTGATGGAATAATTCAGGCCACAGCTCTGCTACTAGTTATGTAACCTCCTGGAAGCTGATCTTTCTGAGCCTCAGTTGATTCCTCGGTGCTAATGCCACCTCTGCAGGGCTAGACAAAGTACATAGGCCATCGCCGGCATTCAGTGAATCTTTATTCTCCTTCCCATGGTCCCATCACAAAACAGTCGGCTTGAATGATTTTGCAAACAACTTGACTGTCTTGGCTTAGAGACCAAGTCTGAACTCCTTAGCATGACACACAGGGTCCCACTTGATCTGACCTCCATGTGTTTCTCCTGGCTCACCCAACTCCTTCCTCATTCCCATCCCGTCACTCTGCTTCCAAAAGAGAGAGTGGAACTACTTGCACCCAGGCCTCCTCCCAGGATCCCGTCCAGATGGGATGCCCCCCTGAACTCCGGGAGCCCCCACATCCCCCAGCCTGGGTACAGATCCATCTCTCATGGTCTCTTTAATATCTTTTATGCTAATTCCTCCACTAGCTTATAACTTTCCCACATGAGGGTATTGTATAACATACCAGTCACTGTTCTAAGGGCTTTCCATATATAAATTATTTTATTATTACAACAAATTTATAAGTATTCTCAGCTCATTTTAGAGGTGGAGAATCAAAAAAATATGAGAAATTAAATGATTTTCCCATGACCAAACATCTAGTAAGCAACAGAGCTGGCTCTGTTACCTCCTTGCTAGAACCCTACCTTCTGCCCTGAGCCCAGGATATAAAGCCTACAGTTACTCAGTAAAAACAGAATAAACAACACGGACAACAATATGGTAATTACAAGAGAGATAAAGGGGTGGGGGAGGCAGAAGAGGGTAAAGGGGGGATAAATGGTGATGGAAAGAGACTTCATTTGTGGTGGTGAACACACAATACAATATCCAGATGAAGTGTTATAGAAATGTACCCAGAAACCTACATAATTTTATTTATCAATATCGTCCCAATAGATTTAATACAACTGAATGAACAAATAAGATCTAAGATCTGAGCAGGGATATAAACAGATTGAGACCAAAGCCCACACTGCCATGACTTGTTAGAAAGAAGGCAAAGAGCTAGCAAAGAAATCCTGGCATTCAGAAGAACGTCTTACCCCAATGCCATTAGTTGATGCTGGAATAATGAGGAATTCACTGCCTGGGGGACAAGAGGACCTGAATTTTAGTGTCTACATGGGTGACCTGCTCCTTCACAGACCTCAGCCACCTTATCTAGTAAATATGAGCAATGGATGGGATGGACTTGGAAGTTCTCCCAGATCAGGTGTTTATGTTCTGTGATTCCAACAGAAGAGTCCCATGTCAGGGACCTGCACTTGCTGTCCTGTCTGTCACTGCTTGCCTTGTCCTCATCATTTCTGTCTCGAGGAAAATGTCAATGCAGAGCAGCGGCGACTAACATAGACTCTGAAATCCTGGCTCTGTGACTTCCAAGCAACGTGATCTCGGAGGTTACTTAACTTCTCGGTACATTGCTTTTTCCTGTCTGTCTCCAGCCTGTCTCCACTGCTGGAAAAAGACCTGATGTATTGCTGTTTAATTGCCTGGTGCCATGGGAGGGAAAAGGAAATTGGTTTGCAAGCTTTTACCAAGTCATGGCACATTATTATTTTTAAAAATCCTAGCATATATACAGGGTTGAGCAAAAGTAGGTTTATAGTTGTGAGTACGCAAAACAGAGTTTATTCTTATGTTATTTATTAACTAGTGGCCCGATGCACAGATTCATGCACATTAATTAGGAGATTAATTAGGAAAGGAAATTAATTAGAAGAAATATTTTAATATCGCTATTTGCCCTTTTTTTATAATAGAATTGTCAGAGATGAAAGAAAATTAGTAAAATGTATGTGAAAATAATATATAAATTGACTAATAAATAAACAATAACAACATAATATAACAACAAAGGCATGATAAAAAAACAACAAAAACATGATATTAAAACAAAACCATGATATAAAAAACATGATATAAAAACATTGATAAAAACAATGACTGATAAATTGATTAAACTTATTCTAATATCTCCATGTATACCACATTAAGAGTAAAAACACTTTCAGAGTGCTTGACTAATTTCCCTTGTGATGAAGTATTTACAACTTTAACTTTAATGTCACATGCTCTTCAAACTCGAGAGAAAGCAACATATAACTAACTGACCATGTCAGAAAATGGGTTCAGGTAGGAATATTCCTACTCTGTCTAGAGTTTGTCCTTATGATTTATTAGTAGTCATCGCAAATGCTGGCATCACGGGAAACTGTCTTCAAATTAATTTAAATTGGAGGCCAGTGTCAGACAAGGACAAATCAATTCTTGAAATCAGAACAACCTCTCCCTCTGCAGATCTTGTTAACAGCTTCGATTATGTTAGGTCACAATCTTGTGATAATAAATCTAGTACCATTACAAAGACCCCATTTACTATTAAGATTTCTCAGTAGCATGATGATTGCACCTACTTTCAATTTTAATTTATGACACAGCATTCCCAAAGGAGTAATACTATTGAGAAATTCAATAGGAAAATTTTCCTTTTCGGCATCATCTGTTGAATAAATAGAATCATCACTCAAATGTCAACAAAAACAACCAAATTCACGATCGACAAGGAGAGATCAAAACACACATGTGCGATTGGCACCGAGAGCTTTATATGCATCATGCATGTGCCAGTCAGCATCCATTTTAAATTGCCAGTGCGTGTCATATGTACAGGCCGGTGGGTCGGTCGGTCGGACAGATGGTTGGTTACTTAGTCTTCTATCTATATATATAAAGAGCCAGGGGCCATCACAACCGAAAGGACGACCAAACAGGCTGAGTGGGGTGACAAGGCAAGCAGGGGGGTTAGTGAGGGACGACCAAACGACTGAGCAGCAGGCTGTGTGGGGTGACCAGGCTGGCGGGGGGGCAGTGAGGGGTGACCAGGCCA
>NW_005371751.1:877496-912341 GCF_000412655.1 Myotis brandtii | reverse complement strand
CGAGCGGGGGTGGGGGAGTAGTAAGGGGCAACCATGTTGGTGGGGGACAGTTGGGGGCAACCAGGCCAGAAGGCAGAGGCGGTTAGGGGTGATCAGGCTGGCAGGGGGCCAGTAGGGGTGATCAGACAGGCAGGCAGGTGAGCAGCTAGGAGCCAGCAATCCCGGATTGTGAGAGGGATGTCCGACTGCCAGTTTAGCAGTCGGACATCCCCTGAGGGGTCCTAGATTGGACAGGGTGCAGGCTGGGCTGAGGGGATCACTCCCTGCACGAATTTTGTGCATTGGGCCTCTAGTATATATATATATATATATAATTGTATTATTTTCCATATGAACAACTGTAAACCTACTATTGCTCCATCCTGTGGGGAGGGGGGGGAGAGAGAGGGAGAGGGAGAGGGAGAGGGAGAGGGAGGGAGAGGGAGAGAGGGAGAGAGAGAGAGAGAGAGAGAGAGAGAGAGATGCTCTGCAGAGCAGACAACAAATGGCCAATGAATCAACCATCCTAAAGATTACTGCTCAAACTACAGACAAATCCACTAGCTTTAGACAGCCCACTGCCTGGAACTCCCTTTACCCAAGAACATTTGGGCTCGGCTGCCTCTCCACCTTAGGAAGTGACTCATTTGCTCTCTGCCTCATTCTGTGCTGCACAGACCCAGCTGCTGTGGTGCTTTCTCTAGACTTAACATTGAACATGAATGAGGGAAAAGGTTGGGAAGCTGTTAAGGATTACAAATTTGGCCTGACTTTCTAATGTTACAACTCGCTTCTAATTAAAGGGGGAACTAAAACAAGAGGAAAGGAAAAAGCTGTATCATCAATTCATCCAGATGTCAGTTGCTGTTTCGTTGTTAATGCTTACTGGTATCGCACCGAAAACTCACAAGATGTATTTTGACATTATTTACCCTGCTTTGTAATTAGAGGGAGCAAGACCTGCATCTCTTGACAGGAGCGTGTTCTTTAAACACCTGCCACCATATTGAAGGCTTCCCTTGGGAAACTTTTAATTATAACTTTTACTGTATTAAGTTTATTTTAGATGAAAAAAATCTTTTGGCTCTTTGGCCATCATGTCTGAAAACAGGCTGTAAGCATGTACGAGGCCATGAAGACGAAAGAAGAACAGGCTGGCACATCAGTTTCTTCTGTGATGCCAATTTGGTGTGTTCATGGCTCTACAAGGTAGGGAAAAGGCTCTGCCACTTACAAGTATCCGGTGGCTTGAATGGTGGGCCCCCACAATGTGTTCACGTCTTCATGTCTAGAATCTATGAATGTGGCCTGATCTGGAAATGGGGTCTTTGCAGGTGTAATTAGTTCAATATTTCAAGAGGAGATCATCTCGGACTATCTGCCTGGATCTTATAACCAATGACAAGTGTCCTTGTAAGAGACACAGGAAGAAGAGGAGGAGGCCATGTGACGATGGAAGCGGAGACTAGAGTGATGCAGACACAGTCCAGGAATGTCTGGAGCCTCCAGACACTAGAAGAGTCAAGGAAGGATACTTTCCTAGAGCCTTCGGAGCAAACATGGCCCTGCCAACACCTTGATTTCAGACTTCAGAACTAAAGACCTAGGATAGACTAAATTCCTATTGTTTTAAGTGCCCCGCTTTGTGGTCATTTGCCACAGCAGCCTAGGAAATGATCGCACCGGCTGTGTGATCTTGGGCATATTGCTTCACCTCCCTGAACCACATCTAACAGACAAGGATAGTACACCCACCTACAGGATGGTAATGAGGATTAAGCCTAATAGAATATAAATAACCCGATGCTTAGTAGGTGTTCATGAACCAGCAGTTATGGTTATCCCATTGTCAATTTCACAAAATTGAAGGGAAGCACGAATCAGAGACCCAAGAAGGCTTCCAAATCTTTATTTTCTTTCCCTGAGACCTGCTACAAAAGACTGGCCTACTTTCAATGCAGGGTTTAAAGTAGTGAAGGTTTGCATTCAGGGTTTTCTTTCAATGGCCTCGCTCTACACTGACACACATGATAAATGCTAAACTGAGTAAATATTAAACTAAAGAAAGTGGTCGAGGAAGCAGGTATAATTAAGCTGGTGTTACAGTCTATTACCCTCCTTCAGAGGAACACAACAATGGTCTTTCCATTAAAGAAACTCAGGTTGAAGCACAGGCTGGAAAACCCTCTGAGTCTAATTCGATTAGCCAGTCAAGTTTCTCCTCTCAATACACCCTAGCCTTCTTAGGACCAAGGGACTCTCAGTTTCAGGGAGAAATCTGAGTTTTTCCCTTTTCCCTGCTCTCCTGCCCTCTCAAAGCAATCATTCATCTTTTTATTGTTGTTATTATCCCCCTCGATTATAATCATAATCCATTTTCACTCCTCTCATTTCCATCACTACCATCTCAGTTCAGACTCCTGACACTGTCCCCTGGATGGCAGCTGTAGTGTCCTCGCTGACCTTATCCTTATCATCTGTCCACCTGTGTGCCCCTGTAGGCCATTGGCATGCAGCAGTCGGCATCAACAACCCTTTGAAAATATAAATCCCTCCAGGCCAACCCAAAGCCCCCACAGGCTTCCCATCTCACCTGGAACAAAATCCAAGCCTCTTGCCCTGGACTCTAAAACTCAACATGACTTGGGCCCTCTCCCCACCTCCCTCCCTAGACTCTCACACTGGCCTTCATTCTGTTCCCCATACACTCTGAGCCCATCCTCCATCCTGTGAGGCTTGCCTTCTGGTAGTCCCCCAACCCACAGGGCAATCCCTTGCTTTTCCTATGGCTGGCCCCTACCCAACCCTTAAATCTCTTTTCCTTGTTGCCTCCCCAGGAAGGCTGTCTTTGACCATCAACCACTTTCAATTCCATCAAGCTATTCAATCTTCTATTCACTGTGTATTACCATCTCCATCCACCTGTCTCATTTCTTCACTTGGTTTCTGTCTTCTTCTATAGAATATAAACTTGAGAGAAAAAACTGTGTCCATCTTGTTCACTGCTAGGTCCCCACTGCTTAAAACAGTACCTGGCATATCCAAGGTGACCATACATATCTCCAGAATGTTCAATGACTGACTTAGAGCAGTAGTTCTCAGCTGAGAGTAATTCCCCCCACCTCAGGGGTACATGCCAGTGTCTGGAGATACTTATATGATCACATCTGCGGTGGGTGCCACTGGCCGCTAGTGGCAGAGGCTGGGGTGCTGCCAAACACCCCAAAACTCACAGGACAGCCCCACAATGAAGAGTTATCAAGCCCAAGCTGCCAATGCTGCCAAGGCGAGCAACCCTGACTTCTAGTCCACAGGCTGCCTGCCAGACACCATGCAAAGTGCCGAGGACCCTGCAGAAGAGCAGCTCAGTGCTCGGCACAAAGGCCTTTGTGACGGACAAAGACAATGGAGACAGACAGGAACTAGAATTATTAAGGGGAGATTCACCGTGGATGGGACACCTAGCAGTTAGTTCAGTAAAGACTTACCAGAGGGGACACCTCAGCTTTCCCCACTGGACCAGGTCTTCCGTAGCTTCCATGATCACACCCACATACCACCTGTCCTAGGACGTATACAATCTTTTTCTCTAAAGTCTCTCCATTTTCATCAAATACATTTATTTTAAAAATGCAATTTCATTAGCTTTATATGATTGAGTTTATTCTATTAACTCACTTCATTTAAAATATATTTTTATTGATTTCAGAGAGGAAGGGAGAGGGAGAGAGAGATAGAAACATCAGTGATGAGAGAGAATAATTGATCGGGTCTCCTGGCTGCGCTTCCTCACTCCCCTAAGCCTGCAGCAAGGAGGCGGGTAGGTGGCACTGCTACCTTCCCCAGGAGGCCCAGGCCCAGGTCTCAGCTGCCTCCCTTATCATCCCTGTGTCGCTCCCCCGAAGGTCCAGCAAGATCTGTTTACAAAATATTTTGTAACAGCTCCATTGGGCCACCAAAAAATTTACAAGGCAAAAACAGTGCACTCAACCTTCCGATGTGAGGAAACACGGATGGAAAAGGCATGGTTTCTACACTGGCATCCTTTGGACAGACAAGGGTGACTGATGGGAGATCAGGCCCTCTCGGGGGAGGAGACAGTGGGAGAGGCAGAGTGATAAGCATCACATAAGTACAGAGTTGGCACATGGAGCTTTCACTTCTGTTCTTCTGACACCAGACAGTCTGTTGCCATGGAAATTGTTCTGTCGCTTTCTGAGCACAGCCTGCCTTTCAGAAGTGCAACACCACCCAGCAGTCTGCATTTGGGACTCGGACTTGGCTAAGAGTTGTCTGCCCCAGTTAGAGCACTCCCCTCGCGTATCTGACTCTGAGTCTTCTGACCTCACGATCAAGGATTTTGTCACATGAAGGTATTAAAAACCAGCTTCCCCTTATTGGCAAATGCACCTCCATCAGTCTCGTCTCCTCTTAGCCATCGAAAGGACTCATGGGGCCTCAGCTGCCTCAGTGAACTCAGCACCAACCAATGGTCTGTCTGGCTCGTCTCTGTGTCTGGGGGAGGGTGCTCTTGAGATGTCTCAGAGCCACTTGGAGACTAGGAAGGCACCTGGCCGTTTCCCCAAAATATCTGTTTGATATACATCAAGCACAACTGCCAGGTCCCAGGCAACGCTCAAGGTGTCAGAGAAAACACAAGGATAAACTCAGCTCAGCACTTGTTTCAAAGTGTGTACACACCAGTGGTAGCGACAAACTTTGGAAACTGCTTCAGTTAACAAAGCGCTGTCTGGACGTTTTCCGATTAGGTCTCCTGAGCTCCCCGAGGGAGATAATACTGCGATGAGTACCACTCACCCAGAGCGTCTAGGAAAATCAAGCCACTGCCATTAACTCCAAATCCCGTGCTCAGAGCACACCGTACATCCTCAGAGCATGATGGTGCCTGGTAGACCAGGATCAAAGTCATAGATTACAACCAGGTGGCTTCAGGATATAGATGAGGAGAAATCACGTTTTTTAGGAGAAATCAGAATGACTTCATAGAGGAGGCAATAATTAAAGGTTTGAAAATGGAAACTGGAGGGAGATTCCTGAACAGAGGAAATATTTACAGGCTTCCCCAAGTCTGGCTTCTCCAATATCGAGTAAGGAAGAGGTTTGTCCTAAAGGCTTTCCACATCCATGCTTTATATTCACATTGTAATGATTAAGTAAGCTAATCCAATCAAGCACTTAGTACTATACCCAAGGTCGAGTAAGTGTTAAATATAGTACCTACAGGACACATCTTCAATTCTGACTAATGAAAAAATTGACGATCATTGATTTTCTTCCCATACTTGTCAATATGTATTTCTTAAGAAGAAAAAGCTATGCATAGAAAAGAAATAAGTGGCTATAGATCTGTTTTGACCTAGATTTTATGTAGTTGGTGGTTTAGTTGTTGGCTGGGGAATGGAGGTTATAAGGTCAAGACAGTGAGCCGGTTCACATAATCTTGCATAACACATATCGATGACATGTGTCTGCCACCACCAACCACAAACTCAGATGCAAGGGCAAATGCTTTGGGGCCATCACAAAACCCATGCATAGCACTACCTTTAATTCATGTCAACAACATATATTATAGTTTCAACATCTATATTATTGGCTTAGTACAGAGTTGCTCATCCTCATGGAATTCTTAAAATATCTCCATGATGAACATTCTCTTCTGG
This sequence comes from Myotis brandtii, assembly GCF_000412655.1. NCBI lineage: Eukaryota > Metazoa > Chordata > Mammalia > Chiroptera > Vespertilionidae > Myotis > Myotis brandtii. Next base: position 906,678 of record NW_005371751.1, on the reverse strand, counting down.
TTCACCAAGGGTGAGGGGAGGGCTTTGTGTCTTATAAATAAGATGCAAGTGTCACACCAATCTATAAGCACCTATCACTTCCCTTGTGGGACACAATGAGAATAGACGAGCAATGGTGCTTAAGGCCAGAAACTAACTAACTAAATCTCTCTCTCTCTCTCTCTCTCTCTCTCTCTCTCTCCCTCTCTCTCTTTTCCCAACCCCCATTCTCTCTCTCTCTCTCTCTCTCTCTCTCTCTCTCTCAATATTAACCAAGAACACATGGGCACAATCACAGCTCTGGGATAAAGGGTCAGGAGCAACACAGATGCTGGTGCTTGATGAGGTCACTTGCCTCCCAAAACCAGGACCCCCCCTGTCCTCAAAGGGTGTGGGGAACATCGTCTCAAAGGCTTCAGTCTGTGGAGAGGTTGCAATTCAGAGAGTATTGATTTTTCTACAATTTAGAGAGTTCCCCAGAAGCTCCCTGGTAAGATTTACTGGGTTAATATCCTTGGGGTATAAAACAGGATCTTCATGATTTGGTTTTCTCTTGGGTAAACCATCAATGCAGCAGGACTTCTCAGAAAAGTCCTGACAACATCACCCAGTAACAGCTGACGATGAAAGAGCAGGAATGTCCATTAAAAACTGCAATACTCCGGTCTGTGTGGCAGGAAGCCTGTACTGCCTCAGTATCCATTGAAGGAGTCCCTGTGACAGAAGATTTAGCCTTCAGGGTGGAGACACTGACTCTTTGCAAAAGACCTGACTCGTGTTCAGAAACAAACAGTATAGTGTAATGGTTAAGCCCTCAGGCTCTGAGATGAGATTGCCTGGATTCCAATACTGGGTCTGTAACATCATTGCCGTGTGACTTTGGGCAAGTCACTTACCCTCTCTGTGCTTCATTGTCTTCTTCTACAGAGAAAGCTTATGACGAGGATCAAATGAGTAACTCCAATAAAGCATTTATTACTAAGTGAAATAACTACCAAAGATGTTGCTTATTATTATCGAAGGTCTGTTTAGGAACTCGGGGAATTGGGTAATATATTCTAAGACATTTCCATTAGGGGAAAAAGGATGCATTTAAATGCCTGTATTTGGTTTTGTTTTACATAAAGGAGTAAGCACCACTTATGCAGCAAATTAATTGTTTAACTAAATAAGCAAACAATAATTAGTGCATGCTTAATGTGCGCCAGACACTGTTCTAAGCCCGGGCATACAGCAGAGGAAAGAAACAGAAACCAAAAGAATCACATCTCTGCTCTCATGGAGTTTACAAATGTTGGGGAAAACATGCAATACCCAAGATAAATAAAGGAAATGGATGGCATGTTAGGGGGCATTGAGGGCTAGAGAGAAGAGGCAATATAGGGAAAGGGAAGAGGGTATCTCTTGCATGGAACCCTTTAATCAGTCAACTCTACTGAGCACCCACAGAGTCAGGGCCCTCCTGGCCTTTTAAACAGAAATACATGCCCTAGCTACATGAAACAAGAGGTATTGTGGGAAATGTACACAGCTCCTGTTTGTAAGATGGGACCAAGAGTGGCTGAATCGTCTGAGGTTGTACCTAGAAAGATCAAGCTGCATCCAGCCATCCTCGGCCAGTACCCATGCACCTCTCTGGAAATACAGGTGCACCTGAAGCTGGACAGAAACCCTCCTATTCCTGAGAACAGCAAAGGGGTTTCATCTGTGTTCAATCAGCCCTCAGTGGCCCAATCTCAATGTGTTTATTCTCCTGCAAGTCCTATGGCCTGGTATTGGTTGGCCCAATTAACTTCTGAACTCCTGAACTACCCACAAACTCTACCCCAGAACCTAGGATGGGAGCTGAAAGTTGTGGTTTGAAGGGATGGAGTGGGGATGTCGGCAGCCACAAGCTTTATTGTTGTTAAAAAGAGAGAGAGAATAGACATGAGGTAGTAAAGATCAACCTCTGAAGACCTCAGGTCAGTCATTTGTTCAGGAAATGTTAACTGAGCACCTACTATGTGTATTTTGCATGGACACTGGGTATGCAGCAGTGAGAGGATGGAGATGCTTCCTACTGTCCAGAGCTTCCAGACTAAGGGATGATGGCACACAGGCTGTCACCACAGTGAATATCTGAACAGGTTTAACAGTGTAGAAAGCCCTCCCTCGACCCCCAAATGGCCCTGAGGAAATACACGCCATCATCTCCATTTTAAATGAGAAACCAGGTCCAAAGGCTAAGCAAGAAAAGTCTGAAAGTAAGGAGACCATGTGAGGCATCATTATAATAAGCAATCGACAGCTGAAGCGATTTTCATACTAAAAGTATTGACCCTGACTCCTCTGGAGCTGAGGAAACAGGATACTTTAAAAACCAGGCAAAACCAGCAATTCTGTCCAACCATAACTTCAGCATGAAAACCAGCAGACCTTAGGCAGGTGGGTGCAAGGTGGTGGGGTGTGTGAAAGGCGGCACACCCACACAGCTTCTCTGAGGGCGAGCCTCTCCCCGGCATCACTGGCGATGGGAGAGCAGTGAAGGACCCCAATTCCCAATCATCAGTCCTGGCATCACTCCCCAGGGGACAGTGGTATGAGTTTCAGCCCCGCTGAAACTTGAGAGACAAGCAAGAGAGGGAGGGGGGAGGAAGCGAAGGGGAAAGCAGCAAGCGCTCCACTCTAGCCACACCGTGGGAGAGTACCGGCACATCACTTCGGACAGTTCTCCCTGGGCAATGCTATCAGCAAGACAGGTATCTGTTTACACACAGAGATGACAAAGTGAAGCCGAGGAGAAATGATGCAGCTGACTTGCTGCACGGGGCTGGTCCCATGCAAATGGCGGTGCCCCTGCAGGTAGGGAGTTTCTGTTACTCACCAGCCCTGAGCTCCTGGATGCATGCAGGGCATTCTCCGGTGTTTCCCGCTGCCCCCCTGCAGGAGAGGAAGCCCCTGGTTCCAGAAACCCTTGGGGACTGACCACAAATAGAGGCCAGAGGAGGAGAGACGCTGTCTGGATCACCTCCAAGGTGCCCAGAGCCTTCCCTAAGGAGCCTCACTCTCGCAGAAGCTCAGAAACCACCCAAGCAGAGCAGTAAATATGTTTTTCTGAGATTCAAACACAGCTGATTTCCATTCAATGACTTTGTAACAGCCTCTTACAAAGCAAAGAACACTCCTCCCTCCACACCTGAAAACTGCTCCCGCCAAGATGGTAGATCCAGAAAAAGGTCCCAAATGGGAGACCTGAGCTCTCAGTTAAATTACCCTTTTATGCTGATTTTGGACAAATATTTTAAATGATATTAAAATAATATTTGCTTATTGCAAACAAAAAATAGAGACTACCATTCATCTCAAACAAAAATTAATCCCATCATTATTCATGTTTTTTTTAAAATATATATACAGCAAAATGAAGTCATACTACTGGTTCTCACATATTGCTATGTTGTCATCACCCCTTCTAATATTTTAAAGATGTCTGGTTTCCAATCGAAAGATAGATGATAGGTCATCAATGAACCTTTTTTGGTATTTGTATACTTCTATTGTTTCTAATTTCCCCCCCAATATTCCTAATTATGACATTAAGATAAAGTTCCCAGAAGTGGGACAATTGGTCAAAGCACACTTTTAAGATTTGGAATTGCCAACTGCTCCCCTACGGAGATGTTGTAGCAACAGACACTTCTATTAATACCACGTAGAATATCGACCCTACCTGACCTTCACCAAGGAGAGCAGCAGGTCCGGCTGTAGAGAAGCGCTCCTCAAAGTGGTCTTTAGACCAGCAGCAGCAGCTGCTTTATGTAGAAACACAAATTTGCATGCCCCACCCATAACACCTACTCAATCAGCATCTCTGATGGGTGGGACCCAGGCATCTGGGTTTTCAGAAGCTCTCCAGATGATCCTTATGCCAATTAAAGTTTGAGAACCTTCCATTTAGAGCACATGAAGTAGAGCTATGAGGGGTGTGACCATTCAACATGCGTGCCCTCAACCACGCCAACTGATGTCCTTTCTCTATAAACTCTCCTAAAGCTGGGCTAGTAGTTAACGCTTCAACAGAGGCTCCAAGGGTTACAAGCTCAACTTTGCAGGTAGTTTGGCAAGAAAGGGAGCTCCAGAACTGGGTGGGTGAGATAAGCAGAAGGAGAGAGGATAGTAGTCCTCTGCAGGGGGCTGAGAAGAGTGGCGGAGGGGTGTCCGTGAGAGGAGCAACATATGGAGCCTGGTCCTGGCCCTAGGAGCCTGGCTTTGCAGGTCTGCCACACCTCACTTGTAACTCTATGGCCTTGAACAACCAAGTAACTCCCTCGACCCTCAGTTCCCTCGTTTGTTTATCAGGAATAAGACATCCCAGTTTGCAGGTTGTTGTGAAACTCACACATGTAAGCGCTGTGAAATGCTTCTGGAACTCTCAAGGCCTGTCCACGTGAGGGGGTGACATTCTTATCAGAGACCTGGGCTCGGGGGAAGGTCACCCTTCCTGTGCAGTTCCTCTTCCCCATTCTGACCATGAAATTCACTTCTTCCCCTGAACCTTCAAAAGCCCCACTTATCAACCATCAGAGCACAAAGCAATCTGCCGTTTGGGCCTTCTTTTAAGGGGTATCACTTACACTTCCCAGCTGGAATATTATCTTGCTTATCTCAGACTGCAGAAATGCCTGGCCCACCAGCTCTCCAAGCTGTATGGAAAATGGCTAGACGGACTACCCTCCTTGCAAAGAAGGAAGGAGATTTTAAAAAATGCAAAACACTGTTGGGAAAGGCAGCATGTTTGGAAGTTAAAGACGGGAGCTCAGCCCTAGATGGTTTGGCTCAATGGATAGAGCACCGGCCTGTGGGACTAAAGGGTCCCCGGTTCGATTCCAGTCAAAGGCACATGCCTGGGTTGCAGGCTCAATCCCCAGTAGGGGGAGGGCAGGAGGCAGCCAATCAATGATTCTCTCTCATCATGGATGTTTCTATCTTTCTTTTCCTCTTCCTTCCTCTCTGAAATCAATAAAAATATACTTTTTAAAAAAAGACAGTAGCTCAAAGCCTGACCCTCTTGCCAGGATGACCAGGGTATCTTTGGGCATCACATGAATAACATGGTCAAAGCAGAACTCTTGATTTCCCCTTGAAAACCTACCCTGCCTTGGATTTTCCCATCTTGAGACGTAGCTCCACGGTTTCTCACACCAGAAATCTGAACTATACTTGATTCCTTTCTTTCCCTCACCTTCTAGGTCTAACTGGTCACTGTGTCTTACTGACCTTAAGTTGCTTAACCTCCCTGAGTGCCAGTTGCTTCCTCTAAAAAATAAAATTGGGGATAATAATGTATCTCATCCCAGGCTGTTCAAGAAAGACAATGTTCTCCTAGTCCTGGACCATGCTGCTAGAAGCACCAGCAGGCACTAGAGAGAGTGAAGGGACACCTGTGAGACCCACGGCAGAAATATGCACGGGCCCATGTGGCACCCCAGGCACGGCATGAAGGACATAGGAAGGAAAATGATAGGAGGATTCCCCGTCTCGTGAAGTTTGTGGTCCAGAGGGTGGAAAGGTGGACAAAAACAAACAAGAAGACAAATTTCCTAGGTACCATCTCCAAAGAGAAACTTAAAACAAGATAATTTGATAGGGAGTAGGTATGTGGCTAGCTAGAACTGGGTGGTCAGGGCTGCCCTCTCAAAAGAGGCCACACTTAAGCTGGGATTTGGATGACAAGAGGAAGCCGGCCATGTAAATAGGATGAGGGGACCAGCCACTCCAGACTGAGGGGACAACCAGTGGAAAGGCCCTTTGGGCTACGTGACCTTGGGAAGTTTGAGGAATATCAAGAAGGTTAGCATGGCGGGCACATGAATAATGCAAGGAGTGTGGCGGAGGCAGGTCATAGAAGGTTTCACGAACCAAAAACGTAAATTTTAGTTTGGGTTTGTGTGTCTGCTTTTCAGTGGCAATGAAGCCCAGCAAAAGGAATTAGTCTTATTTGCCCTTTAAAACATCACTCAGTGCTTTGTGGGAAATGGATCGTAGGACGAGAGTAAAAGGGGGACCAAAGGGGAAAGTATTTGCCGTGGTTCAAGTAAGAGAAGACGGTGGCTTGGATCGGGGTAAAATTGAGAGAGCTGGAAGAAGCAGACAATTCTGGATGTGTTTTGAATAGAAATTCAAGAGGACTTGGTAACCAATCAGATCAGGAAGGTGGCAGAAAGACAAAAATCAAGGATAACTCACTGGGGTGACAAAACTCAAGTGAGAGCATATAAAAGTCTGGAGAAGCAGCGTATGTGCAGGGTTGGAGGTGAAAATTCAGGATTGGAATCTTCAGTGTATTCCACATCAATATGTCCCAGACTTTTTGCTACATCTTAGGAAAATACAAGTGAAAGATATAGCTTCCACCCTCAAGATACTCTCACTGCCTTGGGAAGAAGAAACAGATAAAGAGAAAGGTATATCAGGCAAGTACTCTACTAGGCAAGTACTAGGATGGAGGTGCTTATGGGGTGTTACCCTGTATGACCTTCAACCATGTCCTTGGGCTCCTCTGGCCCTCAGTTCTAGAGTCAGTCACAAATGGGGTAACACCACCTGTCTTGGAAGAGGGCAATAGACACATCTCTGAGGAAATGGATGCAGATGAAAGGAAATGAAAACCAAAGAGCCCTGAATTATCATCCCACTGGGAAAAAAAAAAGGACAAAGCTGACATGAAGGGCTGATTCCCAAACTTACCAGCAAAACACAGAGCAAGTTCTGGCTGATAGGACTTCAATGAGCCTGTCTATCTAATCACTGCAGCAGGAAATGTAACTCTTCCCAAAACCAATGTTGCTCTGAGGGACTTTGCATGAGGCTTGAGATAGGATGGAGAAGTTCCTCCCCTGCTGCTGTCGCTGAGTGATAGTTCCTATAAAAACAGGCCCAAGGACTCGGTGGCTATTCCACACCAGCCCACCCTTGACCCTTAGTAAATCCTAAACCTTTACACTTCCTACCAATGACATCACACTGTCCAGTGTGAGAGCCTTTAGCCATAGATTGAATATGCCCTGGCTTTGAACTTGGACACTACCCCCTAATAACTGTAGCTATTGCCAAAGTCCCTTACCCCCAGTGTCCAGAATTACAATACGGTCGTGTTAACCATCTCTCAGGTAGCTGTGAGGATTTATCAGGACAATGAAAGCACTAGTATGGTCCATGGTCCATAAGGAGTGCCCTAAAAATGGGAGCAATAATGGCATATGAGTTTATTCAATCTTCCCTCATGCAGGGAGGCCACAATAGGTTTTGTTAATCTGGATATTCCCAACACCTAGCAGAACGGAGGCTCTCCGTGTGTTTGCGAAATGAACAAATGGCATGCAGAATAGCTGCATGAAGTCCCCGAGGGACACAATGAGGGACCTCTGGCTAAAACTGCCTTCCCCTGTCCTCCTACTGAGCCCCGCTGGGCCCCAATGTTGGAAAAATCAATTTTTATGATTCACAATTTCAAAGCACCTTTGTTCGAGAAGACTGACATCGGCACTCAACGGGAGAAGAAAGAGCAGTTCCCATCACTGTATAATTACCTCTGTTTTCTTCCTCCCGCTAACTAACAGCGAGGCTCACTTTGACAAAGGGAGTGTTAAAACCTGCTTCTGCTCTGGCAGCTTAAAAAAAAAGTCATTTTAAGGTTCCTCTGAACACGATAAACTCATATAACAGGGAGAATATTCATCAAAATAAATTCTCTTCACCTTGTAAAGTTGAATCACACAAAAAGTAAAAGTTTGCTTAAACTTATGTCTTCCAAAGGATATGGACTGGGACATTGGACCTGCAGGACGTAAGCAGATATTACTGGGGAGAATGGGCTCGTGGCACCTAGGTTAGGGAAAGATTCGGATAGAACTGAAAACTAGGGTGAGTTGTTTCGTCTTTCATATGCTACTGTGCATTGTCAATCTCCAATAGAGGGTGGATCACTGTCCAAATTCACTGGGTTCCTAGAGCATCTTACGGGACTGGCCGTACTTAGAAAAATGTTGCCTGGAGCCAGAGGAATAAACCAGATACGCTTTCCAAATCCTTCCTGGCCCAAATCAGCTGTTTGTGTCAGAATTCAATTGGAAGCTTACAAATAGGCTAGGCATGTTTGCATCCTCTAGAAAATGTTCTCTGGCGGTCTCATATTTCCACTTATTTATTCATGTAAGTTTGCATTTATTCACCAAACATACATCAGCAATCTGTGGTGGACCAGGCACTGTGATGAAGGCAGAGATCTGCTCACTTGGAAGGAAGATGCTCTCAAATCGGAGAGGTGAGAGAGAGGGGAAGGGGAGCCCAAGTTAGTATGGAGGATGTCAGAACTAGTGAATGCCTGAGGAGGTAGAGGGTGTGAATGAAGAGCCGGTAACAGATGGAGAGGTAGGAGGTGCATTTAATTACATGTATTAATTAAGAACTTCCTGTTACAGGCTCTTTGCTAGGTGTCAGGAGCACAACAGTGAACAAGGCACTAGGCCTGTCCCTGAAGAGTTAACTCTCTATTGGAAATGCAGAGGACCAGATTTTGCTGTAGAAAGTGCATTTTGGCTACCATGTGGAAGGGGACAAGACCATGACTGGGATTCAGTAGAAGAACCTAGGCAAAAATTAGAGAGCCTGACCTACAGCAATAGCAGTGGAGATGGGAATACACTCTAAAAAGTCTAAGGATACAGAATGCACAGCATGAGAGAAATGGTTGAATTTAGAGGTAAAAGAAGAGATACAAACAAGAAAGGTTTTTTAGGAAATTAACTTTCAGGTAAAGAGTGGCGCCAATTCGTGAGCTGGGAGCGCATAGGGGGAACGTATTCATTCTATGAGATGGTGGGCTCAGGGGATAGTCAAGAGGAGGTGTTAGGCAGGTGCAGAGTTGGAGATGCAGGTATAAAATTCAGAAAAGGGAGAATACAGGTAGGTATTTGCAATTCATCAGTGTAGAGATGGATGCAAACCAAGGTCATGAAAGTGAAAGGTATCATCCGGGGAGAGTGTGTAGAATGGAAACCAAGGCTCCTCCAGAGGAAGTCAATCCTACTGACATTGATTCTAGCCCAGTAAGACCCTTTCAGGATTCTAAACTCCCGAACTATAAGAGAATAAATTCGGGTTCAGACACTAGGCTTGTGGTCATTTATTACAGCAGCAACAGGGAACTAAAACAGGTAGGTAGTCACAGAGGGCCATAAGTCCACTGGGACCAAAAAATGGTGAATCCTAAATGTCCTCTTCCTGGAAGAAGCAAGGCATCGGCCAGCATGCCTCCTCCCCTACTGTGTGAGCTCGCCTACTATGGTCAGAGAACATGACACTGGTCCCCCATTTTTTTGTGGTCTTCTGCCAACCACTTGAGCATACATAGCACAGTAGTTGAGAGGGCACAGCTCACATACTGCATGATTTTGCATTCATAGAAAGTGAGAAACAGGCAGAACAAATCCCCGGTGTCAGAAGTCAGAGTGGGGTTATCCTGGGGAGAGGGAGCCGTGTTTGGGAGGGAGCATGTGGGGAACTGCTGAATTAGTAAATTCTGCCAAGAGACATATAGGAAATACTTCAGGCTTTGGGAGTCATACGTCTTTGTCTCAACTACTCAACTCTGCCACTGAAGTACAAAAGCAGCTATTGACAATTCATAACTGATGGGTATTGCTCCAGCGTAATAAAACCTTGTTTACAAACAGGTGGCAGGCGGGAATTGGCCTGTGGGCTGTAGTTTGACTGCCCCTGGGATAACGCATTGAACCGTATATTCATGATTTGTGCACTTATCCACATGTTTTCACTGGCCAGTATTTTAAGTTTAAAATGGAATAAACTATAAAAGAGGGCGGGATCCTGGATTCATTCTGCCTGAATTCCTGACTCTTCTACTAAATTATTTCATGACCACCATCTGCTCAATTTCTCTATGCCTCCATTTCCTCACCTGGAACCATACTCCCTGCTTCATGGGACCTACTATAACATTGCAATGAGATAAAACATGGACAGTATTCAAAGCAGCACCTGGCTTATAGGCAGCCTTTAATCAATATTTGCTCTTATTCTTATTATTGATGCTCACAATAAGTCTGTAAACGTTGGCATTGCTAGCCCTGCATTGCAGATGAGCCACTGAAGCAGTCATTCTTCTGCTGTAGTCTTTCAGCGGCTCTTGATCTCACTTCAGGTTACTGAAGTTCACACATGAGGCTCATTCAAGCCTCTAAAGCCCTATCTACAGCCACAAGGAGGCCATTACAGCAACTTGTGATTCCCTCACTACACCACGCCCCTGTACTATTGGTAATGCTGTTCCACCTTCCTAAAATAGCCTTCCTAGTTACTCAGTAACCTTTTACTCCTTTCTTCAATAAATGCCATCTCCTGTCAAGCGTCTGAATCTTAGACGCTATGGAGTAGAATCCTTAGAACTTATAACCATGCATCAGCTATCATTTTTCTCATGCATATTTGTCTCTATCAAGGGCCAAGCACATTCTAGGCACCCAATACATATCTGCTGAATGGACTTCATATCTGCATTCCCCTCTGACTGTAAGCTCTTATTCATCCTCGTGTCCCCTACAGTCATGCCCAGCACATGGCTGACGCTTAATAAGTATCTGTCAGATGGATAAATGAATTGACTGTTGGAACAACTGCAGACAAGTAGAGCCAGATGCCAAGAAGCATAGTCCAAATCTCAGTGAACCCCACAGAGAACTCCATCCATCATGAATACCAGTTATTAAGGGATAATAAGTCTTATCTGTATTTTACACAACAGGGGAAGTTCTATGGATATTACCATAATTATTGCTCACATTTTCCAGTCATAACAACAAATAATATACATGCCCACCATTTCCCAGAGTCAGTGAGAGATAAATACCCTTTTGAGGCAATTCTACTTCACATCTGCTGTCCTCAAATGTCTGTATCTCCCATAGAATTCGAGAACATTACATTAATGCTAGAAGGGACCTCAGAGACCTTCTGAGGGGAAAAATAACTCGTTGTTTTCTTTTTTCCAGATATTTTTGCTATGCTGGTTGTTTTTTTCCTGGACTAGAGCAGCCAGGATCTAAAGAGAGAAAAAGAACCTGGGAACAGTTTCACCACTTGTCAATAATGACAGTTTATGATATGGAAACCATTTTAACAACAATTTACCAGCAGAGTCAAGACGAACACAATGTCCACATCTGAAGGAGAAGAGGGTGTTGTAGGAATAAAAGTAGGAATTCCGTTGTTATGTCACAAATCATTAATAGAGGGGTAAATGGGTTATCAAGAGTATCCATCATTCTTTGGGGGAGTTTCTGGAGCATCTACAGTTGTCTCCAGTTCTGTCCAACTCCTGCCAATTCTGGAACTTGGTTTTCTATATTCTAAATCATCTCAATGGCCTCTTCCTGCTGCTGAGAAGAAGATAGAAAAAGCCAAACTAGGGCTGCCAGGCTCAGGCTTGGGGTTGGTTTTAGAAAACCCAGAGATAAAACCAGAGGAGAAATAAGATTCTTCACACTCTTGTCTTGCTCCTTCTGTCATGTCTTCTCCCTGTGTGAACCCTGCAACCTAATCAGGCCAAACTTCTTTATTATCCTGATTTGATGGTGCTCACCTACCTGCTGTTGCCTGGAATCCTCTTTTCTAAGCCATTGGCCTGGTCAATTTCCAATTCTGAGGAATTTGGTTCAGTTACTTCTCCCCCAGCAACTGCCAACAGTTGTTGCTTCATAGCTTCCAGCGAGTGTCTCTGTTAGAAGGCTCATCTCAGTCCTCTGTAGCCACCATTTACTTAGCTACCTCTCCAAGAGACCACAAGCTCCTGAAGACAGGGACTGTGACCTACACCTCGGTGTCTTGCACAGTGTCAGGCAAGGCAAGATGGCTAAATGAGTGGATGGAGAAGTAGAATTCTGGGGAGAAACCAGTCAAGTAGGATGGCAGTGGGCAATGACACTGTAAAGTCTGTATGATAATTTCTGGAAACAAACTCAGGGAGGCTTCTTTATAAATGGACTTCTCGGCAACATTCATATGCATATCCAAGGTTGTGATATTTACTAAGGGGTTAGTAAAGCCAAAGCATGCTCCCTAACTTTTCCATGGATCACTGTGTGTGTGTGTGTGTGTGTGTGTGTGTGTGTGTGTGTGTGTGTATGTGTGTGTTTTGCTTCTGCTAACACCTTTAGGGCATGCTCAACCAGACCATTTCCATAAGGGAGAGTCCATTACCAGAAAGTACATTGTCTGTCCCATGTGCAGGGATACTTCTAGTCAACTTTGAGGCTGAAACTCCCACAATGAAGTTGTCCCTCCAAAGTTCTGGTACTTATGACCCAGAAACATCTTGCATAGACTCCATAGAAAAACAAAAGAAATGGCTATACCAACTTCCCCAGCTTCTAATTTTTCATCTCTATATTAGTGAAAGGTACCAGAAATAGCTTCTCACTATTATGTTCACATAATGTATTTTGGGTGTTACGCATGCAGTGTGGTGAAGATAATGAAAAAAAAACTCCACCCTTTGAAACCCTGTTAATTCCCTCTCCTCCCCCAAAGTGATATTTTTGGTCATAAAATTCTTGTCAATGATTTATTTATGCATGTTTTAAACCTCTCAGGTATTATATGAATAAATAAGATAGAAAGGCAATGTAATTCAGAAATTCATTCAAAAACACTTACTGACCACTTACTATATGTCAGTTACTATATAAAAGCTTGGGGAAAAAATCTATTATCAAAAAGATTGCTGTTCCTTTACACAGATAAATCATAATCTTAGAAAAGTAGCTATGACAGGAATGCTATCTGGTTTACCAGGATACACTTAGCATAAAAGCCTGGCGCATGGTAGATGCTCAATACTGAGCGAATGAGGAAATGAATGCACAAATGAATGACTATATAGACGGCATTGAATGCACTATTCGACTCATCAAGATAGGGCTCCACAAAAGACTGGGAACTGAGAGGGACCTTGCAAATGAGCACCTCAACTGGACACATTCTAGGAGTATGGGGAAGATGAGTGGGAACCTTCTGACGTAGGGTGGCAGGAGGAGAAAGGTGTTTCTAGGACAATGACTGAACCTGTCTGACCTAAGTGGACAGTGTGGGTTACAGCACCATTCACACTGGACACTTACATGGGGGAAAGACTTAGAGGAACATTAAATGCCACATTATAGAGCCAGAACTTTTTCCTAAAAATAGAGAAAACCACAGAAAGAAAGTTTAACCTCAGGAGTGTTAGATAAGGGCTATTTTTACCGAAGGAAGATGTCTCATTATGGATCCCAAAGGGAAACATATTCATTGGTGAGAAACTGAATGAAAAGACCCTTCTCAAATAATAATTCCATAGGGAATATAGGCACAAACCAATGCTTCAGGTTCTGCATATGGAAGGACTTCAGTAGACAGTGCCTGAGAGCAGCAACTATGACATGAGACAGAGCAATATTTATGTCTGCTGCTTAACAAGTCGTGAGATCTGGGGCAAGTTGCTTAACCTTGCCAAACCTCAATTTCCTCCACTGCAAAATGGGGGTAATAATAGTACCTACCTCATGAGGTTGGTGGTAAAAATTAAATTAGATAATGAATGTCTGTTTACAAATTACCTGAACCACAGTTAATGGTCAAAACCTACTATCTATTAACATAGGAGCTGAAATTGCAATGAACATTTCATCCCTTCAGTAGGTTCTTGTTAAGAAGATAATGAATTAATGAACCAGCTTTAAAGATGCTAATTCCTCAGTGCTTGTGAGATTCTGGGGCAAGTTTTGAGGGAATTATCTAAAGCAGAGTTAACATTTTGTTTCTCTCATTAATATTTTTGTTTCACTTGAGTACCCATAATTGCATACTGCAGGATTTATTTTTTGTGACATCAAAGACCTGTTTGTGCCCAGCCTGCTTCTTGCTATCCTAACTCAATTTCCATTTTCCTGGTGACAATATTAGAGAAAGGCAATGCCAACTCTTATCTTAATGTCCACCTGTAGGATGTGTCTACGGATACACTGCTGCCAACCAATGAGGGTATAGGACCTGGAAGGTGGGTTTTCTTATTCCTGGGATGGAGTTCACTCACACCATAAAATGGCTTTTTCTATGTCCCCTAAAGTGTGCCAAGCAGCCATACTAAGGTGAGAGCAGGCACTGGAGTGTCCACCTGGAGAGGTACAGAAAGCATGGGGTGTTCACCGGCATGTAGCACATCTTCACTTTCCAAATGAGTCAGCTCCACATCCTAATGGCTTTGTTCAACTTTTGCCTTAAATATAGGAAATCTTATAAAGCAAACCACATGCAAATAATTGAGGCGGTGCTTTTTTAGCTCACAGTGTTTTCCCTGCACCTTCCAATCAACCAACCGGAATCGGTGCGGAAACAGCATTAAAAAAAGCTTTTATATTTTATTGTCAGAAATTTCCAAGCTGTGTACAACATCATTTGGGGACCTCATCCTGACATCAGTACTTCCCCAGTTGACACTGAAGCTCTGCCCCGCGTTAGAGCACATGCCTGGATATAGGTCAGAGACTCACACTTCTTGGTCCCTATTAGCGGAAGTCATCAAACACTGGCCCCAAATAAAACTCAATGAGTTTTGCACGGCCGACATGGCTCGGTGGTTGAGCGTCAACCTATGAACCAGGAGGTCATGGTTGGATTCCTGGTCAGGGCACACGCTCGAGTTTCAGGTTCGATCCCCAGTGTGGGGCGTGCAGGAGGCAACCGATCAATGGTTCTCTCTCGTCATTGATGTTTCTATCTCTCTCTCCCTCTCCCTTCCTCTCTCTGAAATCAACAAAACAAGAAATTTTTTAAAGGAAGCAGAGAAGGAAGTGGAAGGAGGAAAACCAGAAGAGTGTGCTGTCACAAAAACCCACAGAGGAGAGAATTTCCAACAGGAAAAGGTGATCAACTTGCCTTCACTCGAGAATCATTTGTTCATCAATCACTTTAAACAGGGACTAGGATGGGACGAGTTAGGAGCCTAGAGTGAGAACTCTAAGGAGGCTATCACTTTTAGAATCATTTAAGTGCACGGTCAACATTGAAAGGAAGTGCCTCCTTAAATTTTGTTTCCTCAGTGCCTCACTGGCCTCACCCTGCTCCTAGCCCTGTTGAGCTCAGCACTGTGTTAGATGCTTCAGGGATAATAATCAATGGGACACAATTCCTGCCCTGAAGAAATTCAAGGTCTAGCAAGCAGACAAATCTAAAGCTAGTGATTATAATGCAAAAGGCGAGTTCTGGCAAGCTTAAGCAGGAGCATGGGGGTACAGGTCAAGGAGCATCTCAGTCAGAGCCTGGACTCAGAAAATGCGAAGGTGCTTGAACTGAGACTAAGAGATAATCATGAACGCACGGAGGGAGAGGGAGGAACAGCATTCTGGGCAAAGGAACAGCATCCACAAAGACTAGGGGGCTTGAAAGTCCATAAAGTGTTTTTGAAATGGTGATGTGTGGTAGCTGGAAGTGAAAAAGATTGGCAATAAATGAGGAGAGGAATATAGGCTCCCTAACTTGTCCTTTTAGACTGAACTCTGTCTTTATTTTTACAGGTATATGAGTATCTGGGGCAGTTTTCCTGGGAAACGAGGTGCTGCCTAAATTAATTGGGAGGCCCATCAATCTGTTGGTCCTGCCTGTCCGAGGCTCTGAGAGAACAGGGAGGAGGCCCCCACTGAGCTCTAGCTGCTCAGTCAGATGTATTTTTAGCCCCAGCAGAAAATAACAGCAGCGTTCATTTAATAAAAATATCAAGCGCTGGGAATGATCTAGTGCCAGCGTTGGAGCAATCAGGGACAGAATACGTTTCCAATTGAATTACTACTGTGGTCATAGTTATAAAAAGAGAGAGGGAGGAGAAAATGTTAGGCTGGTCAGTTTCTTGGGAGCATTCAATCTTGGTTCACTCTAATTTTAACGTTCAAAGACACATGAGCCAACTCTGCCCTTAGAAGCTATTTCCGGGGGACTGGCCAATACCCGCAACTTGCAGTCAACACTGGGAGGCCCTATGGCCAAAGTTTTCTTTCTTTTTCCTTTTCTTTCCTCCCTGCCCCCCTCCCAGTTGGGGCCTCGAAGAGTTCTTCTGCTCACCAGCTAATGAGACACAGTGTGAATAATTGCAAGGACAGTAAATTTAGAATCTGACCAAACTGAGGGTGTGGGCTCAGAAACTGGGCTCAGGAAGAGGTGCTGCTGGTGTAGCATCAAGACAGCGCCTCGGGGCGTCGTGGTTACTGGGCTCCCCACTGCTTCCAGAAAAAGTCTCCCATTTGTGTCATAAACTGGTCCTCCCAATCTGGTCGCCATCGACCTCCCCAACAATATTTCCTTCCGTTGGTCCCTCACACCCTCATCATGTTCGCTAGTCAAAAATCACAATTATCAGCCGTGACCTACTGAAGACTTCCCTTATGCCAGGCACGGGCTGTGCAATTGCACATTTGGTGCTATTTCATCCTTAGACTGACAGAAAAACAGAGACTGTTCGCTATGTTTACTGGTGAGGAGGAGGAAGCTTGGACAAGAGACGTTGCTTTGCAAGGGTCACCTCGCTAAAGAGTGGCAGAACCTGGATTCTGGCTCATTCTAAAGCCCATCCACCCTCTGCCCATTCTGTGGCCCTGGCCTGCCAAGTTGAGCCAGTTCTTTAGAATGCTATACATCTTCATACCCCTTTACCCTACATAGGCTGCCCACTTCCTGAAATGCCCTCACATCCATTTTCCTAGAATTCTCTCCTAGATTATCTTAGTTTCTGTCCATACCTGTTATAGCACGTATTACTATAAGTGTTGGTAACAATCACTATTACATATTCAATTCTGATTGTATGCCAGACATGATTCTAAGAGATTTACATGTATTATCTGATTTGATTATCTCAACATTCTGATAAGATAGTTATTATTATTACACCCATGTCACAGGAGGGAAACTGATGCATAAAGAGATTCACTAACTTGCCCAGACTTACGAAGTTGGTAAGTGGTAGAACTGGAAAAATAACTACTATTAATTGAGTAATTAATTGAGTAACAGACATTGGACTTCGCTCTGGACCATGCATCATCACACTTATTCCCCACAGCAATTGAAAGGTGCCATTATCAACCCCATTTTACAGATGAGAAGAGTCGCAGAGAAAGTTTTAAGTAACTTGGCCAAGGACTCAAAGCCAGGATGGGAACTCAGGCGTGAGAAACTCCCACACCCATGGCTCTTATGCCAGCACTACGCGCTACTCTCAGATCTGTCTTCTCAATGAAGTGTCACTCCTTCCAGGGAAAAGCCATGCTTTATTCATCTCCCACTCCCGGCACCTTGCACAGGGCCCTGGTGCACAATGGGCGCTCAGTAAATGTTGGAGGAGAGGAAGACTAGACATAGGGCATTGGCAACCTGTTTCGGGTGTGATATGTTTCAATGCACTGGGAGGGGACAAGCAGAGCAGGCATGGTCGTGAAGGACGTTCTTCAGACAGAGGACACTCCCAGCTGGCAGGAGCTGGCAGGTCAAGTCAGACTCAGGTGTAGCAAAGCCCTTCCCTGGACCGCTCAGCTGCTGCTCAAAGAGAGGGCTAGCCCTGCCCTTCTGGCCTCTCCGCAGTCACTGTCCCCCACCCTCTCTGAGCTGGCCCTCCTTCACAGAGCCTTGACCCCAGGTTCAGCCTCTCTGAAGGGCATCTGATGATAATGACCACCCCACTGCTGGTTCCTTGCAGTGCTCCCTGGAATCCAACTGCCCTAACCTGTGTCCTTCACTGCGTTCCTTGCCTGTGGCTCTGCATCATGCCCTGGGGCTGAAAGTCACAATAAAAAGTTTAAGGGCTGAAAATAGTATCATCCTGGGGGCTCTCGAGAACAGATGGCAGAGTTCCCAGAGAAGCCACTGCTTCTTCATACCTGTCAGTGTCTTCTCTTTTTATTCAAGTATAGTTGGCATACGATATTATAGTAGTTTCAGGTGTACCATAAACCCTTGCTTATATAGTCAATTCCTCTATGATGAAGAAGGCAAGAATATACAATGGAGAAATGACAGTCTCTTCAACAAGGGAAAACTGGACATATACATGCAACAAAATGAAACAGGACCATTATTTTGCACCATATACTAAAATAAACTAAACATGTGTTAAAGACTTAAATGTAAGACCTAAAACCATAAATATCCTAGAAGAAAACATCAGTAGAAAACTATTTGACATCACTCTTAGCAATTTCTTCTTGGATATATCCCCTCAAGCGAAGAAACAAAAGCAAAATGAAATAAATGAGACTTCATCAAACTAAAAAGCTTCTGCGCAGCAAAGGAAACCATCAACAAAATGAAAAAGCAACCAACTGAATGGGAGAACATAGTCACAAATAACACACCTGTCAGGCTTTACCTAGTCTTTTGGGGGAGTTGCATGGAGGAGCCTCAGAGCCAAAAACAGCTGGATTACAAACTGCCTCTGCCACTGCTCAGTCACTAGACTCTGAGCAAGTCACTAACCTCTCTGAGTCTCCATTTCCCCATCAGTAAAATGGGTATAACATCCTAAAATTACAATGTGGTTGGACGACCAGATGACATCATGGATGAGTGGCAGGACAGTGCTAAGTTTATGAGCGTTCTCTTTGCAGTGGAGGTAGAATCTCAGGTCCACCTCAGGTGACCAGCTGTCCCAGTTTGTCCAGGACCAAGAGATTTTTGAGGATATGTGAAACCTGGGAAATTCTCCGACAAACCAGAATGAGCTGGTATCCTGATCGCTTGCCGCATAGAAAACTGGGAATAATAAGTGCTCCTTCCCTACAGGAAGGCCATGGGATTCTGTAAAAATATATGTGAAATGTATGTTGCCTTTCCTTCTGCTCAGTATGGTTCCTCCCTGGATCCACTCATTGATCACTATGTGGGAGAATATAGTCATGCTATTCAACTAGGCAGGTGATGGCTACAGGTAAACCACGCTGCCCTTGCTAATCCTTGAAGGGAGGTCTCTGTCCTGGGACTAGTGGCTGTGTAGGTGACTACCCTGCCCTGAGGATACTGATTGGTCCCCAGGAATCCCCAAGAACAGATTTCTGTGATGCTAAATTTAAGCCAACTTTCACTCACCTGCTTCAGTCTGGCACCTTGCAGCTGTTTGCTGGAACGGGGCCAACGCAGAGCACTCCCTTAATGAAATGACTCAGGCCTTGAGCTGAGAGAATAAAGGAAGTAAAATGGTCAGTCTTCCGAGTTGCTTGTAAGAAGGAGGTTAGCACAACATTGCTTATGGGTAGAGTTCAAATCGTCAAGTCTGCTAAAAATGCATGGTCAACAGGCTCAGTGCATGGCACTCAGAAAATGCTCAATAAATATATTGTACAACATGTTGACTTTGAAATTATTTTGACGACCTCATTTGAAATAGTAAGGGTTAATCATATTCTTATTTCAATTACAGGTATCTTATTCATGTATCTTCCCTCCAAAGTATGAGAGCACAGCCTAGAAAACCTTGACTTTAAAATCATAAAACCTGTTTTCAAATCCACTAACATGTGTTGGCTTTGTGACTTTGTGTAAGCCATGTATTGGTTTTGTGACCTTGTGCAAGTCACCCTTCTTACCCAGTTTCCTTAACTGTTAAGTGGCAACAATAATCTTTGCCTATCTACCTCATTGCTGCCTTAGGACCAAAAACAAACAAATAAAAACACTCAGTGATAATGAGACAGCTATCGTCAATTGTACTGGGTATACATGTGAGAGCCATTTATCATTAATCTTGTTCACTAGATAATTACAATGCTGAAGTATTAAGTGAAAAGTGTTCTGATGTCTGCAATGTACCTTTAATTTTATTTTAAAAAGATAGCTTGACTGGTGGATAGATCAATGGATAAATAAGTGACAATATAATCAAATTATAGTAAGATGATGATGGAAGAATCTTGGTGATTGGTGTCTGAGTGCTTTCAACGTCTCATAATGTATCCTTGAATATTTTCACAATAAAATTTAGGGGAAAAAGGAAATCCACAGAAGCAAAGATACATTGTCATCCTAGTTCTCTTGGGGAAATGAACTCACCGAGCCACTGTCCTGCCGCTGGAATGCCAGCCCAGTTTAAATTGGGTTTGAAATGGCTGAAAAGTATGACTTCATACACCCGGGTTGGCAAGGGGATGCGGCAAGAACATCTGTCCTGAGAAAACCAGACCCCTTCCCTCAGGAGGAACAAAGTCTCCCTTGCTGAGTCACTCCAGGGCTGAGATGCAGGGACATTATGGAGTGAAGGTCAAGTGCACGTGTTAATGTGCCCACGTGCCCAGAGGGAGGCTGACATCATCAGAGATACATCTCTTGGATCAACAGCTTGACCTGTTTGCTGAGCTTAGAAGTGGAAGAGGCGGTCAAGAGCTCCCCAAGCCTGCAGATGACAAGATCACCCCTGGTAAATGATGACTCCTTTTTCCAACGTCATATTTAGTCCTGCAGTTAGCTCCTATTTGGATATTTCTATTCAATAATCCATTCTGGTCTGGTCTCTGTGCAGTTTAGCTCTGGTTCAGAATGATGTAAATGGCCCTGTTCTTTTCTTAAAACAAAAGCTGCAGGTCCATGGAAAAAGCTCTGGATGTCGTATCAGGAGGTCTGGGTATGAATTCTGGAAATAACTAGCTCTAAAGCCTCAGGAGAGTCCCTTAAATTATCTGAGCTCTGGTTCCCTCCGATCACACTGGTCATTGATTCACCATGAAGCCATCATGAAGACCAGATCTCCATCATATGTATGCCCTCAGAGGCTGACCTAGCGCCCTACCACACACAAGGCTCTCAGTAAGTGTTGGCTGAGCTGAGGTGAAGAAACAGCCCCCTTATGCTTGCACACAACTAAATACTGAGAGATTCCGAATCCGGTTTTGTTCATTACTGTACTTTATCACTACACATCACAAAATTTACATAACTATTTTAAATCTTTGCCACACCCTTACAAGGTAGGCACGGAATCCGGTTTTGTTCATTACTGTACTTTATCACTACATCACAAAATTTACATAACTATTTTAAATCTTTGCACACCCTTACAAGATAGGCACCATCACCTTCGCTTTACAGTTTTGGGAAACTGAGACAGAGAGTGGTTTTTGCCACTGAGCTAGGATCTGAACCCACACTGCTTGGCTTCCACACTCTCCCCCTGACTTCTCACCACTGTGATGGCTGGTCCAAGCAGCATGGGTCACTGTCTCCCACGGTTGCATCCTACCCTTTCCTCATGAGGGACCATAAGTAACAGCTTCGTCCACCCTTGACCGAACAAGCAAAACTGAAAATGTAGGCTGGGAAGTTCTTCTTAGGGAAGCTCCAAATTTCCTCCACTTCCAGCTGCTGCAGAGGGACAGAGAAACACCCCTACTCTTGACTGGGGACAGACTACGTCATACTTAAGGGTCACCAGGCAGATGAGAAGTCCCTCGATGGTGACACAGAAGGGTTGGAAGTCACTCAAAGGTGAGAGAAGAGCGCCTTCCATCCGGAGGCCTGGCTGATGGATGCACTGGGAGAATGTCTTCCTTACAGACCGTGAAAAAACAGCCTCGGTCCATTTACCTTCCCTGACCGCAGCCTTTCTCCTGTCCACTGGGGAGAGGGGCCTCTTACCCAGAGTAAGTGACACCTTCCCCATTCGTTCCCAAGGCTGCGGTGGCCCTAAGATTACTCTTTAAAGAGGAGACAACATATGTTCCAGCAGGAAGGATGTTGCCTAAGGTCTTTATCCTTGAATGAAACCTCTGATCCATAAGATATCAGAAAGCTTAATCTGAAAATTAGATCTCATCATTCCTCAAGAGTCACACGACTTAAAGAGGAGACAACATATGTTCCAGCAGGAAGGATGATGCCTATGGTCTTTATCCTTGAATAAAACCTCTGATCCATAAGATATCAGAAAGCATTGATATCAGGAAGCTTAATCTGAAAATTAAATCTCATCATTCCTCAAGAGTCACACGATTTTCATCTCTCCTACCTGCGGAGACTTGGTTTCTCGATGAATGGCCCTACTTAATCACCCAGACTGTGCAGACACCGTGCACAGTACATTAGACACCTTATTGCCCTTGATCCTCACAGTGGCCTTCAAACTAGGCATGCACACCCAATTTACAGATGAGGAAAATGGAGTTTGCCTCTTAGTTCAGAAGAGGGTACTAGACAGGAGTCTTAAAATAAGAATGTGATTTCAATGGGCTTCATGTAAGCAGGATAGTATCACATGGGGGTACAATGGCACTTAGATCAGTCACTCTGGGTTTAAAGTCCACTTACCAGCTGTGTGACCTTGGACAGGTCATAGAAACTCACCTGCAGCAGCAATGGGGATCATGATAATAACTTTATCTCAAGGCTGACCTGAAGATTAAGTGAATGAATGAATGAATGAATGGGACAGTTCCTGACATACAGAAGGCTTTCAATAAAATGGTGGTGATTCTTAATGAAGAAGAGATTGGATATAAAATAAGCAGAATGAAAAGCAGCAGAGGTGAAACAGCCCATTCCCTGCAGGTGAGATATCAAGGGAGGAGTTTGTGCTTGATCTGGAAGAGGAAAGATGGAGTCATTGCATGTTCGTGAGCAGAGGAGTGGCATGATGAAAGGGGAGGTGCTTGGAGACCTTCTTGATCTCTGAGATGTGATAACTTTGTCATCACATCAGTTGCTTAACTGTGGCAAACATTTTTCTTCATTGTCTGATGCTTATAATTCTACAGTTTTTCCCTAAGTATGATCAATCAGCAGCAGAATCACCTGGGAGCCTGAGAAAATTACATGGTCCTGGGGCCCTGCCCAGACATAGGAATTCAGAAACTCTAAAGATAATGCCCAGGAATTTGCATGCTTCCAAATACCTCGGATGATTCTTACTGACGCTGAAGTTTGAAAGCCACTCGCCTAGAACATGGAGTTTCAAACTTAGAGTAAAAAAGAGTCTCAACTATACAGGTTGTCTCCTCAGAATCAGGGCACTGGGTTTCCCAGGGCAGCTCACAGTGTAATAATAAACCAAGGACAGTTGGAGCCCTCTTTTAAACGGCCAGACACCTAAAAATCAAGTCAGCAAGGCAATGTGGGTTCAAGCCTCAAAAAAGTGGCCAGAGGAGGAATTACATACAAAAAGTAACCGATCCCCTGTTACGGAGCATGACTGTTTTTAGGCCTATTGTTCATGCCAATTCGGCAGCCTCCGGCATATCCCAACTCAAGTGCGGCTTTCACCGCTGGCTAAACCGAGTCCTGGAAGGGGACTGTGACGCTGGCCAGCTCTGAGATGCGAGGCAAGGTTGCAGAGCAGGTGGAGGGAACTGGGAAGTAGTCCAAGTCAGGTCCACAGCACTGACTTGGCAGCTCCCAGGAGTCAGACACACCAGGTAGCCTGATGGACACACAGGTGAGAGGCCTGCCCTCAGGTGACTGCCATCCGGTGTGGTACACAACACAAGAATACGGTAATATAGTAAAAAATGACGAGGGAAGCAGAGAAAAAGAAGAGATAGATTCCAGGTAGGTTGGGGAGGGAAGGCCCTGTGGAGGAGGTTGGCGATTGAGCAAGATCTTCATAGGATGAGTGGGATTGAAACAGGCAGAGATGAGGGTGAGACAGAGAAAAAGAAATTCAGTTGGGGGACCCTAGGATTCTGATTTAGTTGAGTATTCTTTTCTCTCCCAGAAGTAACAGGGCAAGAGGCTGGAAGGAGAGGTGGGGAGCAATTGATGAATGCACTGAATGCCAGGCTGAGAAATGACGTCGTTACTCTTGTAGGCAACAAAGAACTTTATGAGAGTAATGCTGGTGGCAAAGGGGGAGTGATTTGCAGTGAGAAGGGGCAGAAGCATTTATCTGTCTGTGTTACAGGTAGTGTGTCTGTGTTCTAGAACAGTGGTCGCCAACCTTCCGGACCTCATGGACCACCAGTGGTCCACGGACCACCGGTTGGTGACTGCTGGAACATCTGTTTTTTCTTCTAAGCTTAGCCCAGCCCTGGGGAGATAGAAGACCCTAAATAAATGATTGTCAAACTGGCTTGAAGGCAGGTATCGGTTTGGAGCTCCCATAATTACCTAGATAGAAGAGATCTTGAAGCCTCCCCCAGGGGCCAGGAGAGATGAAGAGATAAGATAGGAGAGAACCCACATTTTTCCTTTTGAGTGTCTAGCATTAAAGGACTATCCCACTTAGGTTCAAAGGTCATTTGATTGATTGCAAATATATTCCAATTTCTATCCTCCCTGCTTCTGCATGACTTGCGATGTGACTTTACAGCTCCTCCCACCCATAGGTGAAGTCTGTGTTCCTACCACCGAAATCTGGGCCAGCCTGGTTATACATTGCTTTGGAAACTGTGGAGTGGACCGGTTCTGAGCCCAGACTGCAAGAGGCTTTGCATGATTCTACAGTCTTTTGGAAACATGCCGCCACCATGAGCTCAGGCTAGCCTGTTGGAGAACGGTGCTTCCCATCCGATGGCATCCCATCCCAGCCATTCTCCAGCTGGCCCACTAGCTGGCATCTGATGCATGAAAACAGATAAGACCAGCCAAGCCCAGCTGAGATCAGCAAAACTGCCCAGCTGACCCACACACTCCAACAATAATAAGTGGTTGGTTTGGGTTTGGGTGTTTGTTTGTTTTCCAGGGTAAGTGTTGTGATGGTTTGTCAGGCAGCGATCGTTAACGGGCACGGGGAGCCTCCAGATCAAAGCTTCTCATGGCCAGTGAAGCTGGGCCCTCTCCAGTGATACATTTTAAGCTGGGTTATAAAAATGAAGAAGGAGGAGGAGGAGAAGTTTGTTAGTATCTTCTTAAAGAGGATTTGCTTCAGTTATTTTACTCTTTCAACAAGCGTGTTGCGCATCAACCATGTTGTTGTTAGGCATTTAATACTTAAATGAATATTTGCTCAGTGCTGACTCAGACAGGCCCTGCCCTTGGGAGCTTTTGGGTGTGGTCCCTTCACAATTTATAAAGTGCTTTCATATCCACTGGTTCATTTGATTCGCACACCTCTCAGTAGCCCCTGTTTACAAATAAGTAAACTGAGGGTCACAGAGGTCAACTAGTTTTCCAAAATGATGCAACCAGTTAGTAAGCCCAGATGCCCCACAAGACTGGGAGCTCATTGTGGGATGAGCAGACAGCCTATTATTGTCCTGACTCCTGGGACGAGATCAGTAGATCCTATAATTAGACTTTAAAAGAACAAATTCCAGGACTAGGATTCAAACCCATAGCTCTGACTACAAGCCCTCTGCTTGCTCTATAATATCAGCTATGCCCCCAATAGACTGTTCCTGCAACAGTTTATTGATAATTCAGGTAAGGAAAGGAATTCATATTCTCATATTGCCAGCCCCCAACTCTAGTATTGAGTGCAGTGAGGGTATCCGCTCAAGGAAGCTACAAAAGTCTAGGGATTCAGGTATGGCAGGATCTAGGTGTTCAACTGTTTCTTCTTTCTCCATGTTGCAGTTCTGTTTCCTCTGTGTTGGCTTCCTTCTCTGGCAGAATGTCTTATTGTGGTGGATAAAATGGCCCCTGGCAACCCAAGATCTTTCTGCTCAGTGTCTGAGAGACACTTTTTGAGTATCCATGTTAATTCCTGATATTGGACTCTAGCATAGATTAGGCTATCTTCCTAACCCTGCACTAATTATTCTGTCTAGGAGAATGGAATACTCTGACTGGCCAAAAATAGACAATAAATGTTTACCAAAGTAAACAGTAGATATTTTTGAATAAATTGATGAATAAATCTTGACTCACAATGACTCACATATATCTCCACTGCTAAGGGACAAGCTGACATCTTTTTCTTCTCTCTCTGCATTCCATGAGCTGAGTGTCATCTAACCAATAACCCTTCATAGGAAGCAAGATATGGTCTGCAATTCTGGAGGCATCTGTACCCTAAACATGTAATTAAATCAGAGGCGAGTACAGCTGGTGAAAGCAGGAAGACGGGCATAAACTCTTCAGTCCAGGAATGTTCGTGGGCCCTGTCATTACATACCCCACACGCTAATCTATCCCCCTGTGATTCCATAAACTCTAACTCTCATTGTTCTCCAGTTGCAAATGTGTAAGTCTTCTTTGGACTGTGGCTTGCCTGCTCTCTTCCTTTATTGAGAGCCTTTTCAAATCATCACAAAACTGAAGATTTTATGTCATCAGATAAGGGATTGACCCAGGTGTTATTCAAGGTAGACTATTAGCACTGGGAGTGGGGAGAAGAGTACGTTTTAAATAGAACAACAGCAATTCTATTCCACATACACACTGTGTGACCTGTGGCAGGTTACTTAACCTCTCTGAGCCCCAGTATCTCTTTCTGTACAATGTCAGTAATAAATTCAGCCTCCTGTGGTCACGGTGAGGATTAACGTTATTAGAGATGTATCATGCCTAGCATGGTGGTGGGACATGGCAAGTATTTAAGTATTTGACAAATGTTGGTTCTCTTCCCCTTTAGAGACATGAAAAGCTCTGATTCTATTTGTCACGTGAAGTTAGGACCAAGCAACAAACAAAAGCAAATGTAAAAGGAGTGCCTTTAGAAACAGTCTTCTTGAAGCAAAAGCAAATTATACAGGTAATGGTGTGGATGACTCATTGGCCTACTAGGGGCTGAGATGCAATCTTGGGGAAGACACAGGCTCCAGGCTCAAGGAGCTCAGGGAATCTGATCACGCTCCAGTGAGGGACACTATAACTCAAAACTATCATTGCATTCCAGTTGATAAACTTTGCTTGGGATCCTTTCAAAAGCAGGGATCACATTTCCTCCATCATTATGTTCTCTGCCTTTAGCAAAGTATGGGGCATAGTTTATTATCGATAAATGGCAATGGCATAAACAATAAATATTTCCTATTTCTCTTGAACCAAAGATCAGATGGACTGTTCTGACACAGGTAAAGCTCAGCAGAGCTGGATTGGACTGGGGTCTGTCTCACTGAGCAGCTGGTGGGTCAGCTGAGGGTTGTCTGGTCTGGGAAGCTCAGTTGAGGTGACTGCATTTTGCTCTGTGCGGCCTCTCAGAGAGGACAGGTCCTCTGGGAAACAAAGGTTTAGCAGGTCAGCATTAAACTTATTTAATGGGCAAGCTACTCCAGCAAACAGGTCCGCATCAGTAGAGAAGAAATAAGAAAGAGAAGAGAGATGCGCAGATTCCGAATACCTTTTTGTTCTGCTGGAGGAATGTGCTCTGTCCCAAACATGAAGTCTGGCTACATTTTAATTATGATGTGTCTTGGTGTGGGCCTCTTTAGGCTTATCTTGTTTGGGACTCTCTGCACTTCCTGGACAAAGAGAGAATCTTAAAAATAGCAGGGGAAAAGCAGTTAGTTACTTACAAGGCAGCTCCCATAAGACTGTCAGCTGATTTTTCAATAGAAACTGTAATCCAGAAAGGAGTGGCAAGAAATATTCAAAGTGATGAAAATTAAGGACTTACCATCAAGATTACTCTACCCAGCAATGCTATAATTTAGAATTGAATGACATGCAAAGAGCTTCCTCAAGAAAAAGTTAAAGGACTTCATCACTACCAAACCAGTATTACGTAAAATGTAAAAGGGTCTTCTTTATGAAGAAGGAAGGAAATATTTAAAAATATGAACAATAAAATGGCAACAAATATCTATCTATCAACATTGAATCTAAAAAACAATACTGAATATCAATATTGAATCTAAAAAAACAAAATAAAGGAACAAGCAGAATAGAAACAGACTCATAGATACAGAGAACATTTTGATAGTTGTCAGATAGAAGGGTAATTGGAGGAAGGGCTGAAAAAGATGAGGGGATTAAGAAGTGCAAATTGGTAGGTACAGAATAGTCATGGGGATGTAAAGTACAGCATAGGGAATATAGTCAATAATATTTTAATAACTGTGTATGGTGTCATATGGGTATAAGATTTATCAGTATGATCGGTTAGTCAGCTATATGCTAATCACTGGGGTATACACCTGAAACGAACATAATACTGTATGTC
The DNA here is from genome assembly GCF_000412655.1 of Myotis brandtii. Lineage (NCBI taxonomy): Eukaryota > Metazoa > Chordata > Mammalia > Chiroptera > Vespertilionidae > Myotis > Myotis brandtii. The sequence continues at coordinate 878,594 of NW_005371751.1, read as the reverse complement.
AACTGTAATAGAAGGATAAACAATGATTAAGAAAATGAAGCCTGGGTGCACATTTGAGCTGAGGTTGAGAGGTTTGGAGAATTTAGACTTGGCACAGAGTGGCAGAGCCGAGGATGAAAAGAAGAGGCGAGTGGGAGGAGAGATGGAAGGGATGGGCAATGGGGCAAGGCAGAGAAGCAAGAGGGCACCCAGCACCCCAATGTCCCTGGAGTATGTGCCACTGTTCTGCGTTCTTCCAAAGACACTTGTCACCCTGACACTGAGCCATGAGCCTGTCCCCACTTCCCGGAGATGGATGAGAAGAAAATGTGGACAATTGAGTAAATATGTGAGAATGCAGGTGGAACCACCATGCAACCAGGCTGACTCCGCATCCTCTCCATCGGATGGGGCGGAGGGTGCCTCCCATGGCACAGCCCTGACCTCCAGCAAGGAAAACAGCTACTGAAACACACTGAGCCCTGAGGGCAGGTCATACCGAGTCCATTAAGTGGGTGGGTAATGTGATGTTCAAATGTAACTGGATTTCTTAGCTTCAGTCCCTGCAGGGGGAAAAATTGCCTCTGTTTCTTTTTTTCCTTATCTGTTCCTGTGTCTGGGTTGCTGGAGTTCGTAGCGAGCTCTCAACTGACTGGAATATGTTCTCCATTGTGTTCTTTCTGTGAAGAAAATTACAACGTGAAAAGGAAAGGGGGCGGAGAGGAACATTACCTTCTAAACAGTCTCAGGGAGATAATTGCCAAGGCCCTGTTGCTCTCTCCTTGCTCCCCCTCCCTTCCCGGCTCCTCTGACTTTCCTCCCTGTTGTAGGGTCTGGAAAATGAAAACTGGTGGGGCAGAGGGACCAGACGTTTCTACCGGGGCTTCCCCTGATGTGCCAGCTGTTTCTCACCTTTCCGGGGCAGCAGGGAACCCACCTATTGCTACACAAAGGAATATTCAGACCGTTTTGTTTGGGGAAATATGGGCTATTTTTTTTCTTGGTGGTTTGGGTTATTTCTTTAATACCTCAGCTGCCTGCTTGGCCGTGCATTAGTTCCTTCCTCCCTTCCTTCCTCCCTCCCTTCCTTCCTTCCTTCCTCCCTTCCTCCCTTCCTCC
>NW_005371751.1:871087-877413 GCF_000412655.1 Myotis brandtii | reverse complement strand
CCTTCCTTCCTTCCTTCCTTCCTTCCTTCCTTCCTCCTTCCTTCCTTCCTTCTTAAATGTAAGCATTGGGTTTGTTGGATCTGTATGTGCCCATTTTATGGATGAAGAAACTGAGGCTCAGAGCCTCTGAATGACCTGTGACCGGAAGGCCAGGTTCTTTTCCTCCATGCCAGAGTTTTTCAAAGTGTGGTCCCTGGACCAGCGGCATCAGCACCACTTACCTTGGAGCTTGTGAAAAATGCCAAGTTTCAGGCTCTGCCCCTAAACCACTAAGTCAGAAACTCTGGTGTTGGGTGCCCGGCATTCTGCTTTTTCACAAACTTCCTGGGGATTCTGCTGCAGCAAAAGATGGTAAGACCACTGCTTTAGAGTGGTTTTTAATGAATAGGCACGAAGAAAATCCAGGTATGAATCCATACATTTTGCTTTTTTGCTGCTTTAAACTACAGATCATTCTGAAAGCAATTTTATGTTGGCTTTGGAAAAGTCAGTTGCAAAAATACGACGACAGCAAACTTTCAGAAATCTAATCAGCCAGGCAACGTTCAAGGTGCTGACATTTGGTGTCTGGCGCAGAACAGCAGGTCGCTGTACTTAGGGCAAAGGTGTGGACGAGAGAAGAGCTCCCAAGTTCTCATCATTTCCGCTTGAGCTGTGCCCAGCTGGGGCTGAAGTAAGTGGACTCCTTCCCAGCTGTCAGGCCAAACATGCCTTGTGAGTGTCCTCATCCGAGGACCTGGCTATACCGATGAGAAATCCCACCAGCTTCCTCAAAGGTAAAATGACTTGCTTAGGGTCACCCTGCTGCAGCGTGAAGTTGGGGAAGGCAGTCCCTTTCAGCACCGATCGTTATGGAATCTGGCTGCCAGGTGGCTTGAGCAGATGCTTAAAACAATCGCTCACCCTGCCTCCCAGCTTGATGGGCACACAGCTCGGAAGAAAATGCCACAAAAATAAAAAAACAGACTCGGAGTGGATTTTTTTCTCCTGTTTTTTAAAGCCCAAGCTCTTAAGCACATCCAACAAAATCCTTCTGGATCTAACTGTGCTGCCCCTTTACTGGTATCCACAAGAAAGCCTCCACCGATGGGCACCATGAGATCCTCAAATACTTTACTGAAGATCAAGTGCAATTATGCCCATAGAAAGCTATGAGTTAAACAAACTTTAGTGGAAATGTGCTCCAGGAAATAGAGGTTTGGGAGACATCATTTAGTCATACCAAACTCTCCTATCCCTCCCATGCCATGGCATTTAACTAACCAAAAAACATCAGTACAAGAAGGGATGCACCTACAAGAAAGAAGTGGGAAATTCTTTATGTATCCAAGTGGATGTATGACAATTTATTCAACATGCCCCTTAGTCTTTTAAAAAAAACATTTTTATGGATTTCAGAGGGAGAGAGAGAGAGAAAAAAATCAATGATGAGAGAGAATCATTGACTGGCTACCTCCTGCATGCCCCACACTGGGAATCGAGCCCACAACCCAAGCATGTGACCTGACTGGGAATCAAATCGTGACCTCCTAGTTTATACGTCAATACTCAACCACTGAGCCACCCCAGCTGGGCCAACGTGCCCCTGATTGATGGAAATAAAGTTATTTGTCAGTCTTTCCAATCTACACTATGAGGATATTAATCTGGGTGCTGTAGGGAGCAGGGATTAGAAGAAGGGCTAAAGTTATTTGTCAGTCTTTCCAATCTACACTATGAGAATATTAATCTTGGTGCAGGGATTAGAAGAAGGGTAAGAGTCAAACTGGAAAGAGCAATTATGAGCCAGAGACCAGCTGAGAGAGCCGCTGGTGGTAATAGAGATGGACAAGAGAGATAGTTAAGGACCTGGAGGCCTGGGCTTTAAGACATTTAGCACTGTGAGCAGAAGCACAATAAACTAATAATTTCAACGCATTGACTCACTGAACACATACGGATTGTGCACCTACTATGTTCATGGGGGGTCTGCCAAGCCCTGCAGATGGAGTGTAAAACAAACAGGTACCAGTCCCGTCCTCATGGAGCTTTCAGCCTAGGAAGGACAGTGGGTAAGTATTTCAGAGGAGCAGGTCACCACCCCTGACCTCCTGAATGAGGAACTCTGGGGCCAGCAGGGCCCAGAAATCCAATCTGGGTTTAACAAGCAATCGGGCCGTCCTTACTCAGCTCCAGTGCGGGAGGCACCGCCTAGCCACCCACAGGATGCAGGAGCAGCCTATCCTGACACATGGGTCGAGAATGGCTCAAGACAGGAAGTGACCTGTGAGCCAGGTCTTCAAAGGAGAGCGAGGCCCCTGGAAGAGCGAGTGGAGCCAGCATGGAACATTCCAGAAATGTTTGTGCTCCTGAGCCATGAGCCAGCTTGCAGGACCTCCACCTTCATATTTCCTAATGGTTTTTGGGGCTAAATCAAGGGAAATGACTTATGCACAAAATTACTCATGGCATTTTTTTGCAAACAATTTACACGCCTATCAGCAGATGACCTCTGGATTGAACTCTGAGTCACACACATAAGCGAGCAGTAGCCCTCCTTTCCGGAGAGAGGCCTGTGTCTCCCGGTGCAGAGATGAGCTTCAGAGCACAGTGCTAACTATACGAAGTATGAGCATAGCATGTTACTGTTCATGTGAAAAATGCTCATCTCTATGTGCCTACAACACTGCAGAGAGAGACTAGAAATGAGTAACAGGAAACCAGCCCTTAGGTGGACATTTTCATTGGATACAGCTTTGTAGCTTTTTAATTTTGTACCATGGGCATAGATTGCCAATTGAGAAAAACAGACACCAGATCTCTTGTAATACACACACAAGTAATGAGGCCAGGGGGAGCTGTTCTGAATGTCCTCCTGGCTCCCAGATGGGTCCACCCCCCTAGCCACCTCACCCCTCTAACACCTTTTGGGGGAATTTCACAGGGTGGGGGACGTGACAGGGAGGGGTGCTCGGTGTTATAATTACCGCTTTCAGTACCTATTTTGTTCTAACAGGATGTGCTGTTTTGGGTCAAAGCCCTAGGCCAAAGTTATAGCCAAGTTCGTGGTACCCCCTCTGAGTTCCTGGTATTTGGGAAATGGTCACTGAACAGCCAGGGTGGGGGTGGGACAGGGCCGGGGTGCAAGAGTTGTGGGGGAGGGCGCAAACAACCACTGTGGTGGGAAGGGGGGACCACAGGGGCTCCATTCAGAAAACGAAGAGCTGGTGGTTTCAGGCAGCTGAGGTGAGAGCAAGAGGGAAATGAGACAGCCTATCGGAGGGGGAAACACTGACCCTCGCTCACCTCTATCCAAAAAAGGACAAAAATAGGTGCAAAAGATGTGGCCTGTGGTGCAGAAAACAATGACTTCTTCCTCAGCAGCTTCAGCCTTCGCAGAAAAGACTCTCTCCCCAGCCCTCGCCTGCCTCAGCGTCCCCACTGCCCAGGCAGGAGAGAGAACTCACTCCACCCAGCACCAAGCCCGTATCAGGTTCCCTTCATCACCCCTCTGTCATCACATGCAATGCTTCCCCAAACCCTCCCTCGAAAATCACATTTGCAGATGTGGAACCTGAAGCTCAGGGGGGCAACAGAACTCACCCCAAGTTGCCTCGGGAAGCCAGGGTTAGGACCTGGTCCTTCCCGACTCTAAAATCTCTGCTACACTCATCTTATGCTGCACGGAGCTTGGGAAAGACCCCTTCTCAGACTCTGAAATCACGGGTCCCTGAGCCAGACACGTGGGCCCAGACTCACACCCCCTGCCCTTGAAAATTGCAATTTTTGAAAAAGCAGCAGAGAGTCCTGTGAGGTTTGTGAGAAGATAAAAGCCAGCAAGGAAACCTGCTTCAGGCAGACAGGATCTCCAGCATCGCTGCGCGCTAACCACCAGTCTGTATTTGCTTCTGCAGAAATACTGGTTTATCAAGTCCTCGTACCTGATGGCAATCTTGCTCCCATCCATCACCAGAGTCTTTCTGTTTGTATGTTGCCCAACAGCCAGGCCCACACGATTCCCCAGCTCCGTGTACACTGTCAAGATAAAAGCTTGTTTGGAAGGGACATGACCTTCTCTGGGGTTTCAAAAGGAAACTTTGCAGATGGCTTTAAACTAAAAGGCACCTAGACTCAAATAAGATAAGGCATCGCTGGGATGTGTTTGCTGAATCATTTGGCAAGATTCATTGAGGACCGACAACTGGCTGACACTATCGGGATGATGGAAATAGTTCGAGTCCTTACAGTCCCTTAATGTTTCACATAATGCAAGTAAAACACACACACACACACACACACACACACACACACACAGAGAGAGAGAGAGAGAGAGAGAGAGAGAGAGAAAATCTAAGGGATCCGGGTAGGATGTAGACAGGACATCCCAGGTGGAGGGGGAGTGTGAGGAAATCTTTGGAAGCTTGAAAATTCATTACGTGTGCCGGGGCGTTGCTCACTGAGCAACCTGCTATACATGTACTTCTAGACATCTCGCTTTGCCTCTCTGATTGGAGTCTCAAGTATAGTTTGTGATCTGTCTCAGTTGAAAGTAAGAAGGGACACAGAATTGCATGTCACGAAGACTCTGGGCTGGGCTCATCACACTCTCTAGGCATCTCTGCATAAAAAACACATGTGTTCGATTCAAAGGCCAGAGGGGAGGGGTGGAAGGGATTGGAAGGGCAGCTAGTGGCCTTGATTCACACTGCCTCATATCTCAGGTATTCGGTCAAGTTCTCAAGAAAAGAGGAAGTAAAAATAAAAGTGCCAGACAGCTGAGAGCAGCTGGTTGCTGGTGCCAGGGGAGAGCCAGGAGGTAGAGTTCTCCATTCATACTGCTCTCCGGCTGGACCGCCTGCACCCTTGCTCTTTAACTAACCAGACCCAGCTTCCACATCAACTAGTCCATGTTCCTTCCCGGATCCTCTGCGACAGGGCAGGTCCTCCTCTTTGATGCTTCCTTGCCCTCCTCTCTTCTTTCACTATTGCCTTTATCATACTGCATTGTAATAATCTATTTACCTTTGAACACCCTTCGTTACACCATGTGTCACATTAGAAAGCCATCGTGTCTCTTCATTCTACCCCTAATCTGTCACATAACATGGAAAAGGTAACTGTTCGAGAAACATGAATACGTGAACACATGGATGAGTGAATGAGAAGAGGGAAGATGGGATGCGTAAGCAGATGGCACACGTCTGCACACAGAGTAGTCAAGAAGACTAGTTCCGCAGGGCACGCACGATACACTCTCTGGGACTCCGGGCGCCATTCGGATGAGTGTGAGGGAGGAGCAGAGAAGTCCCAGCCAAGGAGGTGCCATATCACAACTGCCTTGGGGACCATGTTTCACTCCCCACTGCTGGGATTTGGAAAATCCAGGTGGGATCTTGAACCATTTTTCTATGGGGAGTTCAAAAGGCTTAATCTACTCCCTTCCTCCGAGTCAGCTTCAGATGGCTGAGCCAGATGAGTTTGAGAAGATGCAAAAGGATTTTTTAAAAAGAGAAGGTGGGCCATTATTTGAAATGGAAGATAGCCAGCTCGGATGAAATGGAAAAATTGATACGGACCTCAATTGAGCCCCAGGAATAAGTGGTGAAGTCAAGATGATGATGATAAAGGCAATAATAATAATGATGAGGATGATGGTTGTCAAAATTTTGAGCGTTCCACATTCATTATTTCACTTACTCCTCACAACAACCTTAGGCAGGGATACTATTTGTATCCAATTCTACAGATGAGAAAAAGCAAAAGTCAGAAAGTTTAACTACTTTGCTCAGAATCACACAGCTCACTAGTGGCAGAGCCAGGATTTAAATCCAAGTCTGGCTCCAAAGCCTGTTCAGTTAAACATGGCTGCTCTGCCATTCACTTTTTCTTATGGGTTAATTATTCTCTAACATCTTGATATTTTCATGCTGGCAGGCCCTCTATCCTGAATAACAGTCATTACTAAGAAGACATAAACTTCATATCAAACTTAGATCCCTGGAAGTAGGTCATAACATTCCTACCTCTCACATCAACTCGCCAATGATTTCGGCAGCACATTCTAAGATCAAAGACTGCTGTTGCACAGCACACTACACCCGGAACCTGATGTCAGAAGATAAAGAGTAGGTCCAGCTGTCCTAGGAATAACCCACATTTCAAATAGTGCATGTCGGAATTCTCATGCGCCATTGAATTGTCATGGAAATCTCACCAATACTGCAGGAGGCTCCTCTTTATCCAAAGGTGGCCCTGAAATCCTTTCTCAAACTGTCTCAAGTCTCTACTTTGGAAAGAGTGATCACATTAGGTGCCAGGCATTCATTCACTATATTTTAACTAATTGC
>NW_005371751.1:811575-870784 GCF_000412655.1 Myotis brandtii | reverse complement strand
TAACCCGAATTTTAGCTCGCAACTCAAAGCAAAAAATCGGCCGAGAGACGGCTCGTATCTTGAAAAACTCGTTAGTCGGGACACTCGTAAGTCAAGGCCCCACTCTATGTATGTGTGTGTGTGATATATATATATATATATATATATTTCAGAGAGAAAGGAAGAGGGAGAAAGAGATATAGAAGAGAGTATCATTGATTAACTGCCTCTTGCACGACCCACACTGGGGATTGAGCCTGCAACCCAGGCGTGCGCCCTGACTGGGAATTGAACCCTGACCTCCTGGTTCATAGGTCGATGCTCAACCACTGAGCTACACTGACTGAGCTAATTGCAGCTTTTAAAAGACAGGACATATGAGCATTAACTCCAATTTACCCCACAGTCAGAGGATGAAGTAGTCTCATTAATTTAATAGTCTGGTGAATTTTTAAAAGACCATAGACAAAAAAGATGGATTTCTAGATTTCCAAAATGTAGGCTCTGTAGAATGCAGTACATTTAACCTCATATGAAATGAGAATGCCACACAGTTTACAGAGCACTGTGAAGAACACTACCAAATAGGATACAGGGCCATGGGGGAGATAACAGGCTTATCTCATTAAAGACAGAAAAGCTTGGAGAGATTTAATTATGTGCCCCAGGTCACGCAGCAAATAGGAAGCAGAACTATAATTTGAGCTGAGTCTCCTAACTCCTCACTCAGTGAGCATTCTGTCACCTGTCCTACTCCATATGTTGGTCACTGTTCCTCTCTAGTCAAGACAAGCATCACCAACATAGATGGGCAAACAACTTACAGTGAGCAAACTACACAGAAGTGCAACCAGGAATCTATCTCAGCACAAAGGAAATGTAAATTTACTAAGGACTATATATAGATGGTTATATATGAGTGCAAGGGTCATGTCCTATTGACCTTGTTATGCCTGGGGTTCAGCACAGAAGGGATGTTTATTGATTTCAGCAACTAGCACATCACTATTCTATCTGGATAACAAAGTGTTGGGTGGGAGCGGGGGGGGGAGTCCTGAGATATGAACTAGCTCTCTTACAATTAGTTACTCTCTCAGGTCAAATCAAATCAAGAGCTTAGATTTGGGCTAAAAATATTCCTGAACAGGGTCCCTTGGGACCTTCCACCTAGAACAGTGTCATCAGGTGCTGTCAGCAGATGTCACCTCGAAAGCAACAGACAAAACATGAAGTGACATCAGGCTGATGAAATCAGAGCCTCACCTACATCAGCCGGTGGATGCAAAGTCAAGGCCTGGCTTCCAGCCACAGCTTGTATTTACATGCAGGACACGCTAGATGTCCCTAAGGGAACCAGAAGATCAGACTAAAAGGGTTGTCCCCAGTCTCAAATAGATGCCCTAGGTCAGTGGTCGGCAAACTGCGGCCCCTTGAGTGTGGCTCTTCCACAAAATACCATGTGCGGGCGCGCACATACAGTGCGATTGAAACTTCGTGGCCACACTCAAGGGGCCAAAGAGCCACATGTGGCTCGTGAGCCACAGTTTGCCAACCACTGCCCTAGGTCATAAAGGTCGGACAACGCTCCCATGAGGGCAAATGACAAGGCCACAATTTCAGTGATGACCAGATCCCCATCTCCCTTGTTGACCTCTGACCCCTGCTCACATGGGGGCATCCCTGTTACCCACAATACAGATCCATCAATAGGATGGGAATGAATTAGCAAAGCCTTCGGTTATAGGCAATTTTGGTTTTAAAATCTTTATTTTTGTAGCTGTGTGACCTTGGGCTAGTTGATTAACCTCCCTGAGCCTTAAATTTCTCTTCTGCAAAGTAAATGAGTTCACAGATTAAATGAGATATTATATATAAAGCATCTAGCACATAGTAATGGAGTTGAATCTCATATGACATGTGAAAGTTACATATACCTAATGTTACCCGTGAGAATCCCTTAAGTTGCCCAGAAAGGACAATCTGCCACAGAAATAGATGTATATCAATATACAGTGTAAATAGTGATTAGTATATATGCAGAAATATAATTGTATACTCTTGTAATTACATGAAAAAGAGAGTGTAGTTGAATTTGTACATGTTAAATAGATGAGAAAAGTCCACACTAAATGGAAGTTGTGCATTTATGATGCTACTGTCCTGGGGGTAGTAGCTAAAAAGAAGCATAAAAGGCTAATAATTGATTTAAGCATACTCCCTAATCAGGGCTATCTTCTGTTTCATTTAGTCTTCACAACAACCCTACATGTAATTCCTAGTATTAACACCATATTCTTAGTTAGAGAAGGAAACTAAAGAGCAGAGAAGTTAACTGCTTCTACAGACGAACTAAACTGAAATCGCTACAGGAATATGTGTAAGATGACAGCCTGGAATAATAAAAATGAATGACAGAGGAGTGATACAGATGACACTCCGCAGACTCAGGACTTCTGAGCTGGAAGGACTGAGTGCATCTAGTCATGTAGGGGAAGGAGAGGGCCCTGTGCCATCAGAAGTTTAGAAAGGACTGTTCTAACGTTGGAGCTGAGGCTCTGCCTTAGAGGATGTGTTTTCCTAGTCAGTTGCTAAGAAAATGGAAACAAGTGCATGTATGTGTGTCGAGGAAGGGATGCAAAAATGTGGAGGCAGGCACGTGACATTTGGTTTTGTGGATACACAGAACATCATGGGGATAGCTATAATGGGAAAGGATTGGGGTGACGTGAAAAATAGGCCAAGGTCGTAGTGTATCAGTCTCAGATAACACTCCAGAGCATTTGGCTGTGAGTTTTAGGGAGCCACCTTTACCCTGAACTGTGGAGCAAGAAGATAAAAAAGGGTATTGGAGAAGATCAAACCTACTCTTAGCCAAACACGGTTTGGCCATCAAACCATCGCCTGGAATGCCCCTTCATGAGAAACAGCTAAAAACAGTCCGTGGAGGTCATTTTTACTCAGCAAGCAATTCGGTAAACAAATACGTTTTCTTTCAGGATGAATCTGGACTTTCGAAATCTTTGAGGGACATCTTCATACACAACCCACAAAGCCTCTGAGTGGCCCTTGCAGCCGAATGGCTGTCATTCCTGGCACTTGACGCTCTGTGTTCAATCCTCCTGGTCAATGGCATCTGGAGGGCACCTTCCCTGCACCTTTGCCGCCTGTACTTAGTTCTTCCCATTTCACTGCTTCTGCAAATTGAATGTATGTGTGTACTTGGCAAACTGCTGACAGTGACTGTAAACATTTGCTATGAAACATCCTGACTTTTGTGACCTAGAAATTTAGGAATAAAAGAAAGTATTTTCTCCCAAATGTCTACTTAATATACTCGCCCTGCTTTTTAAAAATCCACTGGGGAGGTAGGTGGGGGGTCGAGTGGAAAAGGGGAATGGGATTAAGAAGCACAAACTTCCAGTTATAAAATAAATCACAGGGATCTAGTATTCAGCATAGGAATAGAGTCAATAACATCATCATAACTATGTACAGTGACAGGTGGTTGCTAGACTTCATGTGGTGACCACTTTGCAAGGTATATAAATGTTGAGTCATTATAATAGTGTATGCCAACTATAATTAAAAATAAATGTTTAATGTTTTTAAATTAGAAAAAATTACTGGCTTGTCTTGCAAAGCTGGAAACACAAATTTGATCAAGTCAAACCCTGGTTCATTTTAAAGAACTTGAAGGGAACTTAACATTGAAATAGCTCTTGGGTTGTTTGGTAGCACCTAGTGGCCAAATAGGATGTTATAATTCAATCCTGTTAAACATTTAACTACAGTCAATCCTCATTGCTCATGGATTCCATATTTGTGAATTCACTTACCTGCTAAGATTTATTAGTCACTCGAAAATCAGCACTTAGAAACTCAGGTCATTCATTGACATGGACAGAGCAGTAAAAAATATTGACACCTCCCATCCTGCAGATTCCCCCCCAACTATGATCTAAGGCAGCAGTTCTCAACCTGTGGGTTGCGACCCCTTTGGGGGTCGAAAGACCCTTTCACAGGGGTCGCCTAAGACCATCGGAAAACACATATATAATTACATATTGTTTTTGTGATTAATCACTATGCTTTAATTATGTTCAATTTGTAACAATGAAATTGGGGGCCACCACAACATGAGGAACTGTATTAAAGGGTCGCGGCATTAGGAAGGTTGAGAACTACTGGTCTAAGGTGATGCTTTGCCTCCTGATTTCTGCTCTCTTATTGTAAATAAATATTCTTTTCCTGATCGATTTAGTGCCTCATTTTTCTCATTTTTGTGCTTTTTGATGGTTCACTTTTAGAATGGCTCCCTGTGGTAGAGCTGAGGTGCTGTCTATTCCTAAGCATAATAAGGCTGTAATGTGCCTTATAGAGAAAATACATATGTTGGATGAGCTTTGTTCAAGCATAAGCTGTAGTGTCTGTTGGTCATGAGTTCAATGTCAGTGAACCAACAATATATACTAAATAAAATAACATTAAGTAGAAACACACATAAAGCAAGTTTATTTACTGATCGCTTGATGAAAACATTGTGACCAGAGGCTCACAGGAACCTAACATTATATTTCCCCTAGGAGCAATGGTGTAGTATTCACTAATTCAGTGTTCCCAACAACTTTATAGAATGTAACTACTGTGAATAATGAGACTCAACTCTATCTAGGAAGGGAATGTGGTGTGTGCAGACGACATCAGAGACTAACAGGGGAGGAGGACCCATAAGAAATTTCTCAAAGGAATTTTAAGACTGGAGTAAATTCTAATGGACTAGGGAGTGGAAAGGAATGGTACCAACAAAGAGAAGACAGTAGGGAACATAAATTAATGCTAAGTTCTGAGAGCAATCCAACACTCCTAAACTTCACCGATTTTGTAAAATTTTGAACTCAGTGAATTGCTGATTTTGCTCTGCATGAACATATATTGTTTTGGGGGATCCTATCTGGAAATGTATTTTCTTTGCAGTTATCTTTATTTTAGAAAACCAAGAATCACATTATTTTTTCCCCCAGGAGGAAAGATAATGTGTAATATTGGTCTATTATACTCATTTCCTCATTGCCCCACAGACAGAAAGGACTCAATTCCAGCAGGTCATACATGTTCATTCTTCTGCTTCAAATGCTCCCTCCTCCCTATGACACCCCACCCAACACTTTAGGACCAAACATAATTCTTTCCTAGAACATCCATAGTCTATTCTACACACCAGTAGAATAGTAACACACGTTGGCGTCAGACAGATATGGGTTTGGATTCCAGCTCAGCCATCTACCAGATCTCTCTGTCCTTGAGGAATGATTGACTGCCTGAAACTTTAGTTTCCTGATCTCTAAAACAAGTATTAAGTAAGAAAATACATGCTGGCCTCCAGAATACTTGCTGACATGAAGCAGCTGCTCAGTAAGCCATAGCTGCTTTAGCTCTGACTTACCATCGGGTTTTCTGTGCACGCAGCGCTCTACCCAACATTGTCTCACTTGGCGCTCTGTGCCCTCATTCTTCCTTGTGCATAAAATTTGAAAAAGGACTCTGAGACCTTTGATAGCAGGAGTCATACTTATATTATGACTATCTCACAGCCAACTCCTGGTCTTCTCTGACTGACTTCTAATCATTTTCAAGTTGCTCACTTTCCTCGTTGCCATCTCCACTGCCAATAGCCTGCCAAGCACCTCCTAGAAACTCATTCAGACTCTTACATAAATCTCCCAACTAGAGATCCTTTTTTTAAAAAAATCTCTTCTGTCTGTGACCTATTATAATAGTAATAACCATTCTTTCCCAAGCTCTTAATACTTACCAGGGACTAAGATAAACCTATGACATACTCTTTCTCTAGTTCTCTAACAACTGGACCAATATGTCCCATTCCTTTGTTTTGTAGATGAGGAAACTGAGTAGGGCTTAGAGAAGTTGTTATATGCCTGAGGCTACCTAGTCAATCACCAGATTAGAGTTCAACACCAAATCTATGTCAGTTCCAAAGTTTTTTCCAGGATGTCCTGCTCTATACCAATAAATCTTAAAGTCTACTGCCAATGAATCTTGCTAAGTCACAGAACTGCTCAAAATTTTGTCGATGCTCCTTTAAAATCCTGTAAATCCTCCTTTTTGTTGGAGAAGAAAAAAATGTGACTCCCCTGATCTGGAATTTGAGTCTCTCTATACGGGATCCCAGCCAAGAGCGCAAATTCTATTTCACCGCTGCCCTTCATGAACATGACATGGCAAACAAGACCATCCGCCATGCTTGGAAACCGGCATTTGCCAACCTCTGCGGATTTGTTTAGACTGCTCCTTTTGTTGGTATGCTCTCCACTCTGCCACTCTCATCTCTGAACATCCAAACCCGCACGGCATCTTTCATGAAGCACACGTCCCATTCACTCCTTCATCCCATGCATTTAGTGTCTACTGAATGCCACGCAGTCTAATTTTCCATGCAACTCAGTGCCCTCTGGGGTGAGCACGCTGACAAGGTAAGTATAGGGGGAGGTGGCACAGAGTAGGGCATTAGCCAGTCAGGAGTGCCTTTCTGGAGGAGGTGAGGTCTTGGCTAAAATGGAAAGAGACGTTAGTGATTAGAAAAGAATCACTCCTCAATCTGAACATCCACTGCATTTTTCTTGATCTTTCTTAAGATCTAACTTTCTCCTTTGCACGAGAGGTTTTGTGTGATTTTTAAAAATATATATTTTATCACTCCTGCTAGCCTGAGAGCTCCTGAAGGACATTATCTGTGGTGGTTTTTTTTTTTTTTCAACTTTGACTCTTTTTTACAAAATAGGAACTCAAAGTTGGTCATGAACCTAGACTTGGGAATGTGGATTAAGAATCCAGCCCTAACCTTTTTGAGCCAAGTGACCGTGGTTGGACTAGTTAAATTACCTCTTTAAGACTCCATTTCCACATGTGTAAATGAAACAAGAAAAAAATATCTGTCCCACAGAGCTGTTATGAGAACACAAAATAATTATGAAAATGTTTATATAATGCTTAGCATTGTACCTGGTACAGGGTAAAAGCTCAAGAAGTGGTAGCTTTGTACTTCTAAAACAGTGAGTGATGTTATTTATTTTACAGACCTCTTAGCACAGTACACAAGAATAGTCCCCTGTGAACACTCACTAACTTGAATTATCTTATTCCAGTTCAAATATATGCATATGAGCAAGATCCTATTCATGAAGACTGTATCACAGATATTTCTTTTGCAAGGCAGATTTTTGTTCTGCCCCAAATTCATAAAGAAACAGCAATTGAGGTTAAAAAGCTAGTGCTTAATCATATACCACCGTCTCCAGAGCTTATCAATTACTATACAAATGAGTCAAGTGACTCATTGTTGTTAAGTGTGTGTATATGTGTGTGTGTGTGTGTGTGTGTGTGTGTGTGTGTGTGTGGTGGTTAGGGTATTTAATTAAAGAAATAAAGAGAGAAATAGAAAAAGAATCCAGGCCTAGTTAAAAGTTAAACCCCTATTATTCTTTCTAAGCAGCGTTTGTGGTTGTTTCTTGGTTTAGATGGTGATGGTTTTTAATTACCCAATACAAGAACACTCATCGAAGAAAGGAAGTCCCATTAAACTTCCCCAAGTCCACCTCTATAATTCAGGCAAATAGAGAAGGAAGGGCAGATCATGAATTTAAAGGATTTAAAGATTTTAAAAAAAAAAAAAAAAAAAAGTCACTGTATTACCTTCAAATGCACAGGGGGATATCAGCTACCTCTCTACTAATTAAACAGACCCACATTGAAACTCTCTGGATAGAAATAATATAATGGGTTAGCATATTGAGCACACAATACTATACACCATTCCAGGGAAGCCGGGAGAACCCACCTCCTTTCCTGGTGAGAGAAACATGCAAACATCCAACTTCACTTTGAGACAAAGTGAGGTAACACAAAAGGGAGGCGAAGGTAGCATGTTGTCTGAGCTTCCAGGACGGATCAATCATTGCAATTAGGAACAACTAATGTTCTTATCTAGAGGAAAGAACATTTCATCCGGGTTTTGAAGACTAAACTCACAGGGATAACTAGGGAACTCATCTTTGCTGAGAACTTACTCTGTGCCATATGCTCTAACTACTACCATATTTTACTTAATTTTTAAAGCAAAATAGTTATTAGTGTTGTGTTCTCCATATAGATATAAGGCACTTCTCCCGGGGCCACATCACTAGAGGGCAGGGGTCTGGATTCTGATGTGGGCCTGGATGATGCCCCAGCCTGCGACTGCCCCTCCCCTTGAGTCCCGGAGCTGCCGGATGGAATGCTGGAGGTCAGCTACCTGGGAAATGAGGTTAAAGTCACGGTGCCCGATTTTCTGTTATTGCAACCAAGCAATGAACGCGCAAAAGCCTTGGTAAGCAGTTCATGCCTGGAAGCCGATATGCTCACTGCCAATACTGCTTATACTACTCATTACCCAGTAGAGATGAACTGATTACAGCTAACGTATAGCTAATTTATGTAATTAATAAGGATCGTTGGATGGAATTGAGGGAATCTCTCATCAGAGACAGTGTAAAGGTTAACTTTACCTCCGTTCAAGCCTAATTATAATAAATTATACAAAATACTGAATTACTCAGCGATCTAATGAGGTGTCCCCAGGCCTTGGATTAAGACACCAGGCCACCAGGTCCTAGCATATAGCTGCCATCCGTGGGAAAGGCCAGGGAAATACAAGCGAGCATTGTTGCAATGCGGTAGTAGAAACATCAGGGTGCTCAGAGAAAACAAACAGAAAACAATGCGATGCCCTTCTCGAATGGAATGACTCCATACGTTATAGTTCCTCCATGTGGTGGGGTGGTACAGTTATCCAACATTGCACTGCATGCTTCTTTGGGGTGTCCTCTGTGAGCTCCACCCCATCTCTCCAAGAGTCTTTGGTCTCTTCTCTAACTGATCTAATCTACTCTCACCCACGAGGTGACCTCATTCACTCTCACAGTTTTTAACACCACTCACCACTCAAAACCTCCACATTTCTATCTCTATGCCCCTCTCCGGCACCCTAGATGTGTTTGTCCCACTGCCGGCTTCACATCTCGACTCTAATTCCCAAAAAGTATCTCAAATCTAACATGTCCCAAATTGAATTATTGATTTTGGTCTGTGAGAGTATCATTTAACTATTTAAGTGCATTGGCATGATATGATATTATAATGAGAAAAATTATTCTGTTAAAATGTTAAGGGAAAGCAGAGAATCAGCTTTATATGAATACTACTATAACAAATGAAAATGTAAAAGTAAGTAGGAAGAATTCTGAAAAAAATCACCAATATGCTAAAAGTAATGGTTCTAAAGTTATGAGATCAAAAGTAATTTTTTTCCTTCTTATTCATTTCTAAATGTTCTACTATATGGATTATTTTATTACATTTTATAATGAAAATGTGAGTGTTTGTGTGTGTTTAATCATTTAAATGTTTAAGAGGAGATTGTTCTTCGACTAGAAACAATACTTTATGTTCTTTCAATTACTGGGTCCACGCACTACAGGCAAATTAGGAACAGAGTTCTTTGAACAAGAACATGATAATAAAAGATTAGCAGACAATTTTCCTACATTGATGTGGATCAGCCATGCAGTCAACTCAGTTGGCAGCCAAAAGCCCAAACATACAGACTCAGGAATTTTTTTAATCACATAAATATAGCTATTGGTATACTCAATGATGTGAATTGCTGGGCATGCTCAGAGGCCCTCAGAATAATGCTATATTATTTTGCTTTCCGGTGAGGTCAAGATGCTATTCTCAAGAAAAGGGCTAGAATAGCCACATCATTCAAGAACATTCATTTATAGATTCAGAGAAGCTGGTTGGCTTTGGCTAAGCTACATCACGGGTCTCAGTCTTCTCATCTATAAAATGGGAAAGTAAGGAAGAAAAAATGGAAGAAAGAGAAGAACAGAGGGAGGAATGTCTTCCATCTGATCAGGTTGTTATATGCATTAAATGTTACAACAATTTAGCAAAAGATTTGGTTTACAATGCATGCTCAAAAATCCAGTCCTTTAGCCATTCAAACTGGCATATATTAAAAACTTAGCATGTGCCAGGCCTGTGCTAGGTGACATGGATATAACAGTGGACAAGGCTCATTCCCCTATTCTAAAGAGGAGTCTAGGCTGGTAGGAGAGTCCAAGAAATAAAAGACGATTAAAAACCTGTAGGAAATGCACCAGGTGTGCAGAAAGCACGGTGCTGTGACAGCACAGAGAAGGGCAGGATGGTACAGGACAAATAACCCCTATGTACACTAAAGGGTGTTTTTAATATCAACAATAACGAATGTCCATTAAATGCTAGGCACTGTTCAGAGCTTTTCAAAACTTTCCACTTGCATTATCTCATTGATTCTATTCGATGATGAATATCCCTATTTTCAGACAATTGAGACACAGAGTGGTTAAGCAACTTTCGTAGAATCACACAGCTACTCATCCCTGGAACCAAGAACTAACTTTCCCAGCCACTATGCACACCGCCTCCTGGCTATCGTGCTTATGAAGTGAAGTAACAAATGCAAAGTGTATTAGACCATCACCTGCCACCTAGCAACTCCCCAGTACATGTTAGCTAGTCTTAGCAATAGCAGTAGTAACAACAGCAGTGAGAGTAATAGCAAAAGTTGTAGTGAGTAGTACCAGTAGTAACAGTCATAGCAGTGGCAGTAATAACAGTAGTAGCAGCAGCAGCAAAATGCAAGGCACTCTGCAAATGCTGGCCCTTATTGCTAGACTGGGCTTAGCAGCCTTCTAAGAAGCAAGGGAAAAAGTGCCCTTGAACTCCCGTGTCTCAGGGCTCCATTTCTTGGTACAGAAGAAAGACTTCCATACATAATAGAGCTGGTGATTTAGAATAAAATCTTCTGAAGTTTCAAAGTGAATAGTTGAATTTCCAATAACCAAACAACCTAGGAAAATGTCATTTTTTAGGGTTAGTGACAAAGGGACATCAGAGTGAAGTCACGTGGGCACACTTAGCATCAGGGGGCGCTCTAACAAGCACTTCACAAGGACGAGGCCATTTCTTCCGCAGGACTGCTATGTATTATCCCCTTTCCACACTGGAGAAGACAGAGGGTCAGAAACAGTAAACCATTTGCTCAAGATCACACACCTAGTAGGAGCAAAGCCAGGGTTTTAACCCAGAGGCATTAACTCAGCTCACCTGGCTGCTGGGACGAGGGTGAAGTGCAACGCAGGCTGAGAGGGGCTCGGACTTGGACAAGAAAAGAGGGAAGGGCAGGGCGTACTGGAGAGAGGAGCAGCAGAACAGAAGTTTGGGTGGGGATGAGTATGCTGAGACTGAGGGCAGTGAGGAGCGAGCTGGCCAGCTGTCAGGCGTGAGCCGGGGCCCTGCCCGCCCAGAGCTCCCCACCCAAGAAAAACCACAGCCAAGACCCACACTTGTTTAGAATGTCTTGTTTTTAAGTTGTGTTTTGTTTTTGTTATGTGGACAGAGGTTTACAGGACCGAGATCGGAACACTGAGGGAAAACAGTTTTTGTTTTTGATTTTGGTTCCTTCCAAAATGCACCCAAAGTAATAAAAACATTTGTAAATGTTACTTGGATTTGGAACGATATTTGGGGCCACATTTATACACCAATTTGAATTCTCTTCCTAATGAAACCCCTCTAGAATTAGTTCTGACGCAAAACAACCATCATAGCCTTAGAATGGTAGTCATTTATTCAATCAACAAACACCCTGTTTCAGACCATTGGCTCAGCAATGTAGACATGGCAGCAAACACCAGGAGTCACAATCCTTGCTCCGTGGATTTCACACTCTTCCTAGTTGGAAGAGATGGGCAATAAATACAAAACCAAATCAATAAGATAATATCAGACGGAGACACACATCTGGGCAATGGAATGTGGCAGTTACATCATAAGGGTGATTCTTTGATGTTTTTTATTGGAAGTGACATGAAAGAGAGCGATTCAGGGGGAGGATTTACACTAAGTTGGGTGGACAGGGTTAGCCATGAGAAAGTTATGCTTGGACTGAGAAGGAACCATAAGAAGGAGCCCCAGGCAGCCCTGAGGCCAAAGGGAGCCAGTGGGAGGAACTAGCTAGAGCAAAGCCCCCAACACTGATGAAAAGTTGGGGTGTTAGAGGAACATAAAGAACCCGGTGTGGCTTGAAGTAGGAGATGATATCCAAAACGGACTCAGGGTCCAGATCTGGAGGAATGCCACAGGCTTGGTGTAAGGAATGCGGGTTTTACTTTTTTTTAATTTTTATTTTATTTTATTTTTTAAATATATTTTATTGATTTTTTACAGAGAGGAAGGGAGAAGGATAGAGAGTTAGAAACATCGATGAGAGAGGAACATCGATCAGCTGCCTCCTGCACACTCCCTACTGGGGATGTGCCCGCAACCAAAGTACATGCCCCTTGACCGGAATCGAACCTGGGACCCTTGAGTCCGCAGGCTGACACTCTATCCACTGAGCCAAACTGGTTAGGGCGCGGGTTTTACTTTAAGTGTCGTATTTGAGGATGTTACACAGATCAGAGATGGAGCGTATTTTCATTGGGGAAAACATCTGCTCGGTAACTGTGTAGAGAGCAGATTGGAGGGGGGCAAAGGAAGATGACAAACCAGTTAGGAAGGTAATAGAGGGGTCAAGGTGGGTGAGGATGGGGCGTTGACTAGGAAGGTTTTGGTTTATTTGGAGCAAAGCACACAGATTTGGAAAATGTTTTCAAGATGGAGGTAAGAGGTCTCAGTGAAGAGGAGCTGTGGGGCATAAGGGGTTTGGTGAAATCCAGGAAGATCCCTCGGTTTTGGCTTAAGGAACGGGATACATGAGAGTGTCCGTCAATAAAACACGGAGGTTGGGGGAAGAGCAAGCTTTGGGAGGTTTGGGGAACGGAATTCAAAGGTTCTGTTTGGACATAAAAGGTTAGAAATGGTTATTAGACATCCCCCACCTTGGGAGAGAGAAGAGGGGGAAAGGGCTCAAACCATCTCAAAATGGACACCATGAGCCTCAGTTTCCTCATTTATGAAATAACAGACACTTCACAGGCTAGTTTTACAAACGGAATTAAATTCTATTTATAAAAGTCTCCAAACTGTCTGACCCCTAATCCCTGGTCCATTGCAGTGTCACACCAAGGTCCCATTAAGGCCAATGTCACAAAGGTTAGAATTTCTCAAGAGACAAGGTTAATTAATTGATTTGCTAAGCCAAGATCCTTGGTCCTGTGGTCCCCAACCACACTGCTTTCCTTCTCCTTATCCCTCCTGGACCAACTCCATCTCCAACATGTCTTTATATAGCACACAACAGTTGCAATACATTTGGGTTATTTCCCAGGGGCTGCTGAATCCAGGTCCTCAGGAAAGAAAAGATCTTCAAGAGTTATGTCCTGGTGACACATGACCCCCCGGGAGTCATAATTGGCATGGGCTGAGCCCTGTTACAAAATGTTAAGTCAAGTGACAGCTAATTGCCATTGGCTGGAATAAGTCATGGCTTCCCTTAGAGCCCTGGGTTGGTGCCCAGTAGGGTGAGTGGCAGGCAAAGGAGTCAGTCAGTGGGTACTTGAGGGCACCAACAGGCTTGCATCATTAACTGCCCTCTCTGCCACATTCCACTGTCCAAAAAAAGAGGGGGACAGAGTATGCAATAATAATAGCTAACATTTATTGAGTGCCTACTCTGTACCAAATACTCGGGCAAGTCCTTTCCATGCATTATCTTATTTAGTCCTTCTGGCAATCGACAGCTGGGTTCATTTTGTAGCTCTAGGACTCAGTAGCTTTGTGATCTTGGGCAAGTTATTTAGGCTCTCCATGCCTCATTTGTCTTAAAGTAAAAAAAAAAATCTATCTTCCTTGTAGAGTTAAATGTGAAAATGCATGTAAAACTCTTAACAGAGCTCTTGGGGAATAGTAGTCAAAGAAAGTTAGCTATTCTTACTATAAAGTTTTGATCCCTGGAAAAGATGATTCCTTAAGCCGCCATTAGTTGAGTGAATATGAGGGGTCAGAATACAGATTGGATAATACCCAGAGATAAATTCTCCCACCAGCTCTTGGAGAAAAAAATAAATAAACTGTGAGAAGCAGCCCCCATGGTCCTGGTGTCCAGTTCTCTGGAAATTCTCCACAATGGCCAACGCATAAAGATGTCTTGTCCCCCGTAGGTTTTCCAGCAAGTCTCATTAGAGCGAATGACACCATGTTCCAGACACCCCTGGGCTTCGAGAGAGTCATCACAGTGCTCGATGATATTCAACCCTGCGAGGCCTGGGGTGCGTGCTTCCTGCACAAGAGCCTTGCAGTCTTCAGGACGTTACATCATAAGGGTGTCAGAGAGGGGATGACATCACAGTCTTCATTTTCCTGTTAATTAGAAGATGCATTAACTATCCATGTTCTTCCACCACAAAGCCCTCAGATATAACTGGGGGTTGGGCAGGAGATCGGCCACCTCAGACACCCTCTGAAAGGAACAAAAACCTTGGAGGTTAGAGTTAAGGAGTGATGTCACACTCTTCAATTTTCATATCCCTGACGATGGTACCTAGCCAGGGGCTCAGATAAACCTCATCGTTTGACAAGTTAAAGCTGAAGATCCAAACCCAGCACACATTTCAAAGTGTTCTGTGGGTCCTTCAACACTCGTGACTTTTATTTCTTCAGGTTATTAAATCTACTATGAACAAGGCATTGTGGTAGATATTGAGAAGCAAAAGGGCCTACTCATCAGTCTTGCTTGGCCAGTAGGATCATGGGCAGTGGAAATGGCTTGTTGGCCTGGCTTCTCTTTCATATCTTTCTGCAGAGGTGAACTGAGTCTCCAGATGGACACGTCTCACCTCTCCCCAGGCCCTCCCATGACCCTCCTTCTGGGACTACTCATTCAAAGGCTGGTGGAATAGGCCTTCGGGGATATTGACAGTTGCTTTAGCTGTCACTCTGTTCAATGTCAAAGTATACAGTTACTCCCTCTTCTTAGCTCAAACCTCACCATTATTTGGCAAATGTAAAGTTGACCTCTGGCAATTACTTAGTTTCACTGACGTCTTTACTCATATTTGATTCTTTGATGTTTTTATTGGGAGTCGATGGAAAGCAAAGAATCTCCCCAAACCCCTATTTTGCCATCTTCAAACTAATTTTCTCATTTTCCAGTGAAGGAAACCGGTCCAGAGATATAGTCAGAGTCAAGACACTCTGAGAAGCAGTGATGCACCAAATTCTTATCTCTTGGCTCCAACCTTATGTGGGATAGCAAAGTCTCTGGGCAGGAGGGCTCCCTGGCTTGATGCTATGATGATAACCTGAGGAGGGGAAATGTTGTGTTGGAAGAGTATTGCCTCCAGCCATTTCTCACTGTCTCCTTGCTAACTCCAAGAGAGCTGATCTGGTCTCAAAAACTTGGAAATGTAGTTTGGTCAGCAAGTTCATTACATGTAATTTACTATCTCATTCCGTGTGCAGAATCAAATTTGGTGAGAGAATTAGAAGGAGCTGTGGTTTCCCAGTCAATTAACATTTATTAAGATCCATCTGTAAGATAAATTGTAAGGTAAGTGGATTCATTTATTCACTCAATATGGTTCGTGCCCTTTTCACATGGCAGAGGCAGCGACATGTGGCAGCCTCAGAACTCGAGCTTGAGAGCCGAACAGCTTTGGGTTGCCCCTGGGTTTACTTACCAGCTGTGTGGTTTGGGATAAATTCCCTCATCTTTAGGGGTTGGACTTTACATTAAAATGAGGGCAAACGTTTCTATTGGACAGCCCTTTTAAAATAAAATGACGTAGGTTAAGTAATGCACATGGCACTTGGCACATTGTCTGAAAATTACAAGTAATAACAGTACGTGCTAGGTTATGGTTGGATGAGAGTATTCGAGATGAGCAGGCTACCTCCTGTCGTATTTAGGAAAACATTTGAGACATTTTTCAGATGTTTATTTTGCACCCGAAACACTGATTTGTTAGTAAAAGGGCCGAGTGTTTGCATGGTCCTCTTGGGCCAACACACCTTGACATAGATGTTTCACTCTTGAATCTGCTTGGTCTTACAATTTTCGTCTTATTCCTAAAACAGATTCTGACTAGGCCAGGGAGTTTCCTGTAAATCACTCAAAATAAGGACTTTTTTTGGACATCATTTGCATCTTCATCTTCTTTTGTTTTAACGTGGAATTTGAACTTCCAGTCCATGGGATTGGACTCTGGTAATGTTTTTCTAATACGTACATCCTACAATGAATTTATATCACATGTGAGAAAGATCACCTCTTCCAACCCAGCCAGCCAATAGTGAAGAGAAAGTAAAATGAGGTAAACGGATTATTCATGTGAAAAATCAGGTTAATATATATAATAAAATAAGATGTGTGATAAATATATTTTCATATTTTTTCTTTATGTGTATACTTATATAGTCAAAACCCTTCAAAAATATACATCTAACTATCGGTAGTGGTAAACTGTAGAAAGTGGGACTATGTATTATTTCTTCTCTTTGTATGTGTGTGCCTTTTCAGAAAAAAGTACAGCAGACCTATGTTGTTCATGCAATAAGGTAAATAGCACAGTTAAAATTAGGTTAAAAATCATACTTATCATAGTACCAGGCAAATTGTAGGTGCTCAGTGAATGTTTAATGATTGAATGAATGGCCCACAATCTGGGCAATTCCTAATACCTTAACATTTCAGCTGCCCTGGCATATCCACCATTCTAGCTCAACCACTAGATAATCCCTCCAGTATAACAAGAGAAAAGGGGAAAAGGAGGAAGATGGAGAAAGAAGATTTGGGAATAAGGGGTGATGAGGGACAAGTTACACCACTTGGTCATGGAATGTTGCACATAGAAGGCAAGCTATGAAAAGGGGACTCAGATTTCTTGGCACTATGTAGGCACTTCACGAAGAACACAGCCCCCACTCCTTTGCAACTCCCAGCAGGCAGGAATCAACCTGACCTGTGACAAATGCAATTAGAGGCAATGATTTGAATCAAGGCCTCCTGACTCCGGTTCAGCACTCCTTATGATAAAGAGACACATCTCCAAAATATGTGTACACATGCAAATTCCATTTAACTTGGGGGTTTTGAAGGGTTAGGGGAAATAGGAAAGATAGAAAAGAACCAGAACATTGAAGGGAAAAGAACTTAAGGGGCCTATTTATGAGCCCCTGTTAAATATTTACAACCTCAAGTCAAATAAGATTTATGAATGGCAGACACGTTTTTAGGACCTACAAGAGAATCAGTCCATGAAGAAGAAAGAAGTAACTCACCCAGTGCAGAAAGTGCCTCATCAGCCCAGACAAGTCAGCAGGGAGAAATTTAGCAGCAATCTGTGGGAAGAAATTTTCCATTGTATATTTAGGATGTCATTCATTGCTCTGCCTGGTTCTTGTGTTCAAAGGAATGTCGCAGAGTCTATTTCTCTTTCCTACATCCTTGGATTTTTGCCCTCTCCCCACCCCCACCCCCACCAAACCTCTACACTGGAAGACAGAAATTAACTGACTCTATTATTTACTCCAACCGCCCCCCCCCCCAAAGTGCACCTCCATATGCCAAAGGGATGATTTCAATGTAGACCACTGCCCCTGGATAACTTAGTGTGCAATCGAATGGGGAAGGAGCATTGTGTCGCCTATATGGCAATTCTCCACTTAGGCAATCCCTTCTTTCAGATCATCCTTTTACTTTCAACTCGGAAACAGAACCTGTAGGTTAGCCAGTATCTCAACATCTTCACAGATCTTATCTAGAGGCCAGGATGAGTTCTCACTGCCTTTCACACCCTCCTTGCCCACAATGGTTTAAATGATAAATAAAAGCTCAATGTGCGATTGAAGATTTACATGTTCAACAGAGACAAGGGCCAGACACTGAGGTGACACCATTCCTGTCCTTCACTGAGGGCATTGCTTCTCTGGCTGGGAAAGGTTTGGGAAGGACCATAAGAAGCTTGGGGTCCCTCCATCCCACCTCCTTGACCTCGTCTTTTCCTCTGTGTTGTCGCTGACTGACTCTTAATCTGAGAGAGAATTTTGTCTGTATTGAGTGTAAAAAAAACCAAACTTTGGTTCCCTGTAAGTGAACTCATCATAAACATCAGTTAATTAAAATTTGGCTTTTGATCTTAATTTTATTAAGTGATTAGAACATTACTTAAGGTATTATTAGCTGATATCATAAACAGATTTCAAAAATAATTTTATTTTTAATATTTTTGAGAGAGAGAGAGAGAGAGAGATCAGTTTATTGTTCCATTTATTTATGCATTCATTGGTTGATTCTTGTGTGTGCCCTGACCTGGGATCAAATCTGAAACCCTGATGTAACTCCTCAAGATGATGCTCTAACCAACTGAGCTACCGGCCATGGACAGCCAAGGGTAATTTAATAGTGATATTACAGTATTCATTATCTTAATGAACCCCTATTTGCCATATATTCCACTTCAGACTAAAATAGATGCCTCATGAGAGAAAGAGGGAGATGGCGAGGAAGAGAGAGAGTGAAAGAGATAGAGAGAGGAGGGAGGAAGGAGATAAAAGGAAAACAGTTGCCCTCTGTGTTTTCTCCATCAACTGTCTCTGGACCACACGTGGCTTTTAAATCAGTCTCCTCTGCTCTAATTGCAAGGACTCAAGGTAGCTCCGAGTGAGGACACCCAAGAGGATTTGAAACCAGGTTACAACTCTCTTCAGTAATTTGATTCTGTACAAATTATCTTTAACTCCTGCAAGGAGAGATCCAGCCCTCAGGGGAATGCGGATTTGTTTGGGGTTGTGGGGAGGCATTGTTTTTTCCAGTTTTAAAAATAGCTTTCATGAATGTAGTAGGCATGAAAGAAACGCTTCTGGCAGAAAAACACCTAGCGCTAAGCAATGCTGAATTGTTCTTCATGCTGTAAGGTGCAGCGTGAGAGACAAATGGATGATGCCTGGTGTCGGGCATGTCTGCCTCAAATCGCAAACACATATGGCCTTGCCCCTTCGGTCTCAGCCATCGCCCGAGAAATGCTAACACAGAGGCACAGTTTTCTCTGTTATATATTTTTAAAGTCTCACCTGAGTTTGATAAGGATAAGTTAACTACATGCACTCGCACATTGCTAATGAATTTAATTTGGAAAGCAGTTTCACCGACAATTTTATCGAGGTTCAATGTGTTCATATTTTCGAAACCAGTGATTGAATTTTTTACTTCATTTCAAAGGAAATGCTCTTAATTTCAGAAAAAAAATAAAAGTCCTACACATAAGTTGTAAAGCTATTTATGACTGCAAAAGCCCACAATGAGATTGGTTAAATCGAGCTGGCATATAGACGATACTGAAATTATGCTTCAGCACCTATGCAAATCATTACAGATTGCAGGTTAGTAGCTCATAACTACTGATTTCTGTAGATCTCTAGTGTCAAAGAAATTGTGAGATTGGTCCTTAGATTTAAGTGAACACATTAGTATGTGCTAGAATATTGTATTTCTTGTTCTATGTTTGGGACATTTTAATGCCTTTACATGTGGGAATGAACTGAAATTGAACTTAGGTACCACTCTGAAAATGATTTCATTTTGCACTAATTGCAGACAGCCTTAAAATATAATGTTAAGTGAAAAAGCAGAAAAGAAAATTGTTGGGACAATCTGGTAACAGACATGAAACAAAAAAAATAAAAGAAAAATGAAAATTTTGAATAGAAAAAATTCTATTTTCCCCATTTTTCTTCCTCCTTTCAAAATAATTGCCTCTTAGGTCCACACCTTCTCATACCTCAACTGTTACTCCCAAATTGTAATAATCTTTTAGGTGACATGAAGTCTGACATTAGCCATGTGTCTGCCATAAATTTCTTTCTTAAAAAATATATTTTTATTGATTTCAGAGAGGAAAAAGAGGGAGAGAGAGATAGAAACATCAGTGATGCGAGAGAATCACTGATTGCTGTCTCCTGCACACCCTCTACTGGGGATTGAGCCTGCAACCCAGGCATGTGCCGATGACCAGAACTGAACCCAGGACCCTGCAATCCGTAGGCCGACGCTCTGTCCACTGAGCCACACTGGCTAGGAACTCAGTGGAACTCATTGATTCCCAGGAGTGGTGGAGCCCACGGAAGGACAGATGGGTACGTAGCCAACCAAGCACCCCGTGTTCACATCCACTCCCTATGGAGCTGGGATGGTGAAGCTGACCATCCATTTGGAAAAGGGAGGCAAGCTAGACCTTCATTCCTCCTCCACTCCGCAGCGCTCCTTTCCCCAGGCTCTGGGAATTGCCTCCGACTGAGGACATGCGAGGCAGCAGAGGGTCAGGAGCTGCCTGTCCCTCCTGTAACTTGCACGCACCGCTGTCACAAAGGCCTACGCCACCACGAGGCAGGCTGAGTCAGTCTTGTTGCCAATAATCTCCCTATTGCTCTTGTGGGCAGAATGCGGTTTTGTTTCTCTTTCGGTGACAATAGCATGAGCCCATCTTTGGTTAGGGCCTTCTGCATCATTCTGAGAGAACAATTCCTTCCTCTCTTGCATTGACTCACATTCTTGGCTGCCGTATTGTAAAGGCAGCAGCAGTCCCTGGATCCTGCTCGGCTGGGCATGCAGGAGCCCCTTTGCTCCCAGGGCTCTGAGGAAGGAGACTTGCTGGCAGGTAGTGCTGGCCTGTGTTCCCACTCCAGCCCCAAGTCCTATCACCTCCCAAAAGTTCTGATACAGGGTTGGGTTGGAGGAGGTGCAATGCAAGCTTGCCACGTCACCTCGTTATGCCCTCAGAACCTGCTAAGGGCTGCAGTACATTCGCTGCCAGCAATGTAACAGCAGACATGCTGGCGACAACTCCAATAAGGCCCAGGAGTTACAGGAATGCCTCGCAGGGAGACAGCCTTCAGTCTAAGGCTGTGGTTCTCCACCAGGGGACAGTGAGCTGTGTCTGAATACTTGTTCGGATGTTGCAACCTGGAGGGAGGTGAAGACATACACAGGAGTGCTGCTGACATTGAACAGATAAGAGCTGGGGTGCTGCTAAACACCGTGCAATGTCAACAGTGTCAAAGGAGAAAGCCTGGTGGTTTTCAAGCTAAAGCAGCCAAAGAATCACCTGGAGCACTGGGCCCCCTGCCCAGAGATTCGGATTCTGGGGTGAGACCCAAGAATGTGCATTGCCCACAAGTTGCCAGGTGATATTGCTGTTTGCTGGTCCAGGGACCTTGATGGAGAACTCCTGGTCTGGAGTGTCAGTGAAGGCATCCCCAAGAGAATGATGTATGAAGGTTTAGCAGGAGTGAGCTGGAGTGAAAGGAAAAGATAAGCCTTTGAAGGTACTTTGTGCAAAAGCCCAGAGAAGGGAGGCATTGGCATGTTCGAGGAACTGAAATAGTGGAGCACAGGGTCATGGGGTGGAATGAAGCTGAAGAGGGAGCCAGAGGCAGAAGGGGCCATAGTAGAAGTAGGTCTTTCATCTAAAGCAGTGGAAAGGCACTGAAGAGGTTTCAACAGGGGATTTGGTAAAACTTGAGCAGGCCATGGGGGTGGAGAATAGAGTAGGGCATGATGCCTACAGTTTAATATAATAAAAGAGCATGGCCTTTGGAGCCAGACAGTCTTGGATCATAATCCTTGCCAGGCCTCTTACTAGTTATATGATCAAGGGCAAATTATTTGACTTCCATGGGCCTCAGTTTTCCCATCTGTAAAATGTGGCCATTCATGCCCCCTTCATTGGATTGTTTTGAAAATAAATGAGATCATGTTCATAAAAGTGTCTGGCACACAGAAGGGCTCAACGAATGTTAATTCTCTCCCATTAAGTGTCAATGATGAAAGGACCAGGGACTCCTCCACCACCTAATTTACATCTCAAAGAGCACACAGCAAAGCATGATGTCAGCAACCAGGTCTGACCAAAGAGCGTTTGCATCACCTGTGTGCCAAACCCGAGGCAGGGCCTGCTGCTGGCACGTTCAAGGGCAAATTAGGCAACCACCGGCCCACACAAAAATGCTGCAAAGCTAATGCTAGGTTTGCAGATACCATCACAGGGCTCAGGCCAAGGTTACCTAATCTATTACTGGTTGGATACTTCAGAGGCTCTTTAACCATATCCCTTATTGTTTTGTAACGTGACAATGGGGAGGAGGCACAGAGCTCAGAGCCACAATAAGTAATACTTAGCACTTAAATAACCTTTGCCATCTTCAAAGCCATTTACAAACACTCACAAATTAAGACTTACACAGCCGCCGCCTTGGGAAAGTGTCATTATCTTTGTTTCTTCAACACAACAAGGAGGATGAGGTCATGGAGTTGCCCAAACTCTGGCCAGTTGACTTAAGAACAGCCTGATTTCATTCTACCCAGGCAGCCCTAGTGGGTCTATTCCAAAGGATTGGGGCATGTCCCTGGACTATGGGTAGTACAAAACGTTTGACTGGAGGTGCAAGTTCCACTTTTCAAGAATCCCTTAAAATAATTATTGTCATAAATAAAGAAGATGGAAGGACATTTTTGGAGGGGATAGATATGTTTATGACATAGGTTGTGGTGATGGTTTCACAGGTGTATACTTACCTCCAAACTCATTGAGTTGTAGACATTAGAGATATGTCTGTCAATAATACTTCAATAAGGAGGTTAAAAAACCAAGGATCCCTTGTGAACCTGAGTTGCACAGGTGTTCCCAGCAAGATCTGAATTAGACTTAATTGGAAGGGTTGCTTTTTGGCCAACAAAGTGCCATCTCTGGTTCCCCAGCTCTCTTACTCTGCCTTCTCCCAGAAGACCGAGTGAACGTCAGAATTTTTTTGAATGTGTTTGATAATTGCATAATTAATATTGATAATATCTCAAAGTTTCCTCATCTGTAAACTAGAGATAATGACCCACAGGGCTATTGTGAGGACATTGTATGAAGAATGCCAGGATGGTGATCAACGCAGGAAAACTTCCTTATCACCGTTGTCATTGACGCCATTGCCGTTGTATTTATATAATTTTAGGTGTGTATGATCTGTCTTACGGTGTTTATAACTATTTTCTTGTCAAGATAAGCAGGTAACATTATCTTCTCCGGAAATATGGGCTCAGAGAGGAAAACCACACAGTTAATCACTGGCAGAGCATGGAGGAGTCCACAGGTTGTCTTTCTATCTATCCACTTCATTCATAACGTCCTCTCCTCCTACCCCAGGGATGACTTCTTCATGTTCATGAAGTCTCGGATGCTTGCATTCTCTTCCTCTCTACATCCCAGACACACACTAGCATTTCTCATCTTCCCTCCCATAGCTCCACAGCAACCCAAGACTTGATGAAGGCCCTATTATTGGCAGACACTGTACCCAGAGTCCATGGAATATCTTCAAGGAGGTTGTCCTCAAGGAGCTGCATGTCACGTGGGAAAGCTGAGCACAAGCTGAAACTACTGTTTCTTAGACACAAGATTCAGAATGGCCTTTGAAAGGCCGCCACTAAAATTCTGGATCTGGGAAATGACAACCACCCCTATCTTCTAGATGACGCCAACCACCACCAACCCCAATCCCAGATCATCAAGGATACGATGCTTTATCAACACCATTGGAAAACTGCATAAGATGGTGCCTGGAAGTCCTGTGTGCTTATTTCAAAGTGGGTGATGTTTTCTAATGTACTGCACTGATTAAGTGCTCCAGCTTTGGGCTAGACCTGGACTCAAATGCCAAGGCCTCCATTAGCACAACCTTGTACATCTTACTTAAGTTCTCAGAAACTGACCTTCCTATAAAATACATTGTGGGTAGAGGATCTGAAGGAGAAAATGAAATAAAGTGTTTAGTACAAAGCTGGACACACGGTAGCTCTTCATAAATAGCAGCTATTATTACATTATTCGTCTATTACTGCTATTGTTGAACCTCAATATTATTTATTACACAAAATCGTATTAAAGCTGAATGCAAAATTTGGCAATGACATTGCTAGTATCTCTCCTCTAGATAATCTTACTGCAAACTAACTGGTTATCTATGGTAACAAAATGGGGTCCTTGAAAAGAATACAGCTGTCCATGATATCATTGTATAGATTAATTACATTTTTTAAAAAAGTCTTTGTGCTTTTGGCTGCAATTGCATCAGCTCAGTTTGGATGCAATGGTGATGCCATGACCATCATCAGAAGAAAGGAGCCAGCTCAAGGAACAGAGTCGCCGGAATCACGGAGCGTAGAGCTCAGGCATGCTCCTTCCCAGCTGTGTGTCCGTGGGGAACCCACCCCTCAAGAACTGTCTCCTCCTTTATAAAATGAGGAGAATCAGGACATCTTCTCTGGGTTATTGAGGAGTTAGTGAAATGACACATGGCACTTCACAAACGTTCTTGACATACTGATAGCTTCAGTTCATAAGAACCTAGTAAACAAATAACTTGTTTTATATAGTTATTTTATAAAGTTACTTATTTTATATAGTTATTTGATAGATAAACTCTTTAAAAAATAAGCAGTTTGTGATGGGTAAATGATGGGAAGGATGCTTGGGGCAAAAGGGTGAGAAGTAATGCATCATAATCATTAAACTCCTTTTGTGCGCCACACAAATAGTAGGATGTTAACTGTGGGGCTCCAGATCAAGACAGACCTGGGTTCGATTCCTAGTTCTACTGTCTGTTCGTTGTGCAGTTTCGGACAGCTACTTCATCTCTCTGGGCCTCAGCTTCCTGGTCTGGAAACGGGATGCCGAATGTCATCTAACTCATAGCATTTTGATGAAGACCGTGTGCATGAGAAGCAGCAGACACTTACTCAAGGTTGCCTTTAACTAAAAGGAGAAAGACAGCTTAGTCAAAGTTCTCCATGTCAGCACCGTAGGGAATGGCAGAGCAGCAGTTACAGGAACAACGTCTGAAAGTGCTACACTGGACAAGAGAAGCCGAAGGTACAGAGTTAAAATTGTCAGTGCCCCCCACGTCAGAGAACCGCAGCAGAGGAAGGAGAATCGAGGCTGGGTGCAGCAGGCCTGAAATGTCACTGCAACCAGAAGGATCACGTACCCCAGTCTGCCCAGGGGTTACAGCTCTCTTTCGATACATAACAAACCACCCCAGATTTAATGGCTTTAAACAGCATCATTTTGTTCATGTATCTGTAATTTTAGAAGGGCTCTATAAAAAGACCGAAAGAGAGGAAAGAAGAAAGGGAAGATATAGGGAGGGAGAAAGGAAGGAAGGGAAGAAGGAAAAGGAAGGAAGGGAGGAAGGAAGCAAAAGAGGGAAGAGACAAAATGAATGAAAAATAGAGGAAGGGAGAGAGGGGGTGAATAGATGATGGATGGATAGATAGATAGATAGATAGATAGATAGATAGATAGATGATAGATAGATGATAGATAGATAGATAGATAGATAGATAGATATTATTGAAAGTTAAATGGAGAAAGAGTTTGTATGAATTCATGAAAGAGAATGTAGGGAATACCCCACCCCTATGGGCTCAAGAACTCAAGGAGATGGAGGCTGCACCATGACCTTTGACATCCCTTCCAGCTCTCAGATTCAGTGACCCTCTCCAAGGAACAGACAAGGTGGTGATTAACACTCCCCTTTTCCCAGGGTGGGTGGTGCACGCTTTCATCTTCCGACGTTTATAAATGCCTTTGAAAATGGAATGTGCCACATACATGCTAAGAGCTATTATTAATATGGTGTCCAAACACCTTGCTCCACATGATAGTTAAGGAACAAAGCATTAAGGGTGCGAGCCTCAGAGAACTGATGTGTGTGTGCACACACCCCAACCAAGGAATGTTCCTTATTCCCAACTGCCTTGACGGAGGCAGGATACTTCACAGTGGCCGGAGATGGAACAGAACCAGGGAAATGGATGCCTGAATAGAGAATCGAGTGGCAAGGTTGGAGCACAATCAACGAACACACTTTCCATGGATCCCTTATTGGCAAGGCATGTGCTAAGCAGCATGGAAAATGTTAACACTCAATGCATACAAGTCCCTAAGCTGGAGTACAGGTGACAAGGACATTGAGCCAGTTTTTAAGAAGTCTACTTTCAGAAGATAGACTTAAAAACCAAGCCTCCAGTGCAGATAACCCACTGAGACTGAGCGAGGAAAGGCCTTCCCACCTGTAGACAACCAGGGCTGGGTCATCTAGAATTTCTTCCGCACTCGCAGAACCGTGGTTCTAAGACATTTTTTGATCATGGATGCTTTACGAATCCAATGAAAGTTATGAACCCTCTTCCCAGAAAAATCCACATATAAAGAAAACCTTGCACGAAGTGGCTGACGGAGTTCACAAATTCCCTGAAGTTCTGTCCTGGGCCCTTTTCTGTAGCTCTTGGGTAGCTGTGACCTCTGAGCTGTGAAATTCGCAAACTATGAGCAGATTCAAAGCAGACACGGGACCTTCTCCAGCTCTGGATCCTGGGCATCGTGCCCAGTGCCCGGCACAGCATGCACCCAAAATAAATGCTTGTTTAATAAATAAACATGGAATGAAAGCATTTTAAAGAGCGATGGAGCTTCCTTTAGCTGTGCCTCTAAAGGTCTTTTTTCATTTGTTTGTTTTTTGGTAGTTGTTTAATACTTCTCAGGTGTTTGACCATCAGGGGCTAGCGAGCCAAGAACACATGAATGAGTGATTAAATCACCCAGAATTATTTCAAGAACAAGGCAAGGTCAAGATATTTGCTCTCTCTTACCCCCCAACACAGGGTGAAAACTCTGTCTTGAAGCTCATTAATGGACTGTGTGTAAATTGCAAAGTCCACACGTAAAATGGCAAAATTGAGCAGCTGTCCAGAAATCCCAAAAGAAGAGCAAAGCAGCCTGTAATTTAAACCTCTGTTCTATGAGCAGAACCATCCCTGGCTCGCTTCTCAAACTTCCAAACGTCCCTCCATCGGGGAAGAGATGGGAGTAGGTCACACTGAAACTCACCCTGGTTGGAAACATCGATACTATAAACCCCTCCACACCCACCAGCAACCATTCACTGGAAGAAATGGATCCTATCACTCAATCCGGGTCCTCATTTATAAAGTAAATCAGGAGGCCAGGAGAGGGGCAAAGGCTGGAGAGAGTGACAGAGAGAGGGTGGCAAAGCAGGAGGGACAGAAAGTCAAGGATTCAGGTTTCTTCTCTTTCTAAAGCAGCCATTCCCCTAGAAGAGGTAAATAAAACAACACCATATGGGTATGACACTATGCAAATGAGCAGCCAGGGGGAAGAAACCTTAATAGCTAATTAGAGCAGGGACCCAGACACAGCCCGGGGTGCATCATCTCCAGGGTGCCCCGCCCTTGCCCTGAGGGCCTTTGCATGTTGCTCCAGGGCTTCGTGCCTTGAGGGTTTCCAACTTCCGGCCACCTTGAGGGGCTTTTTGGTTGAGTGCCACAGAAGATAAAATTAGAAACCAGGCTTCCTTTTTTCCTTCTCACTCTGTTAGCTATTCATAATTCAGCATCAACTGAGAAACTCATCCTTCCAACTTTCAACGACAGACTCTAGAGTAAGCCGAGTGTCAGCAGCTGCCTTTACTCTGCCCCTGGCTCCTTCTCCACCTGCCACCCTCACCCGGAAGGAAGCCAGGCCCCCTGCCCTGCATCCTCCCCATTTCATCTGTTTCCTCTTCCTCCTAAGTGCATGACGTGACCCTGGCAAATGGCTTGCTTCTTTGACCCTCATCTCTGAAATGGTAATTTAAAATCTGTCCACCTGTAGAGCTATTTTTAAGACCCCAATGCAACAAGATGGGTGGTGTTGGGCAGCAAGCTGGGTACTACTTATCAGCAAAGATTGTTGTATCCAAGAGCCCAGTTACTCAGGGTTATAACCCCAAACTCAGCCTCAGCTGTGACCTCCAAGGGCAAGGACCTGCTGTGCTGGTCACTCACGATGGGGTCTGCACCCGTGCAGGTGGTACCCATGCGGAGACCAGGGGAAGGAAGAAAAGAGTCTGTGACCCTCTCCCTTCCCCAAGGGCTCCCTTATGCCATTTATGTTTATCGAGAGGAGAAAATAAGAGCAGAAATTTCATGTTGTTTTTTTCATAAGGGTCAAGGCTTGGTTCATTTGAATATAATTTACATTCGCTTTAAGGAGGCTGTAAGTTACCCGGAGATGAGTGAAGCATGGTGAATCATGCAACTTGCAAGTCTACTCAAAGCCTGCCCCTGACAGGTGAGGTCTGCAGGAAGCCCTGGGCAGCTCTGCGCAAGGGTGACAGCACCCGGGGAGCTGCGTCTAGGTGGCGTGTGGAGAAATATCATCTTTCTGTTGTAAAGATCCTCTCCTTTCCCCAAGGGAAATGTTATCTTTTCTGTTGTGCTGTGTGACCTTGAAGAAGGCATGTGCCCTCTCTAGGCCAAAGTTCTACACACCGAGGTTTTACGGCTCCTGATGGCTAAGGCTCCAAGTCTCCTAATTCTGTGACTTTTCTTGCGGTCACAAAGCCCCATGGTCTCTGCTGTGACCAAGGCTTTCGGAGTTGCCCAATACCCAGTACTACCACTTGAGCTTTGTCCTCAAGGCTTCTCATGACCTGGCCTCAACCTCTTACCTCTCTAGGCCCCACCAGTACAACCACCTTTCTCACCGAAGTCAAAGATGCACCATTCCCGAGACCTATTATGCACTTTGACCCTCCGTGACTCTGTTCCGTCAGCTTCCCCAGTGAAGACTAGCTCGTGGCCTTGCTTCTGTCTATCTGGTGAAATAAAATTCATAGTTCAAAGCCCAGCTTTCAAATATGCCCCAGAAAACTTTCCCTGTCCCTCTCTT
This sequence comes from Myotis brandtii, assembly GCF_000412655.1. Taxonomy (NCBI): domain Eukaryota; kingdom Metazoa; phylum Chordata; class Mammalia; order Chiroptera; family Vespertilionidae; genus Myotis; species Myotis brandtii. The sequence continues at coordinate 841,988 of NW_005371751.1, read as the reverse complement.
GCCAACCCCTGGGCTCCACGGCACTTTGTGCACAGCACTAAGCAAGACCAAAAAGTTTCTGGCCATACTCAAGGTTACCCTTGGGATTAGCAGAGTCATGATGCAGCAACTCAGGTCTCCTGGCTCCCTTTCTATAGATGCTTCTAAGCACGCACACATACGCACGCGCGCGCGCACACACAATTATCAATTATTTTGGGAACTGTAGTAGACTCTGATGTACACCCATGAAACTTATTCCGTGTTTAATAAAGCTAATCCACCCAGCCGTCCTAATAAAATTGTAGAAATGCAATTGACTGGACCCGGTGACTCATGCACTGCTGGCTCTGTCTTCTCAGATAAGGCAAAGAGAGCTGGGGACAGAGTTTATCCAGATAATAAACAAGAACAGAAATGAACTAAGGGCTCTAATTCCATCAAGGGTCCTGACAGTGACAGAAACCCGAAAAGCAGGCTTCCGTCGTCATAGAAATGACCGACGCAGTGACACCATTAGTCCCTGCGGTACTTGGCTTGGAATCTGACCGGGACAAGACTTGCCAGATAAGGCCATTGACTGCAGTAATAGATTGGGGCTGGGCGGCAAAGCTGTCCTCAAATGAAGGATTCACTCGATGTTAATGGAAGCAAATGCATTGAGTTTAGTGGCACCTTGAGTCCACACCTCCAAATAGAATTGCACCTCCTCCAACTAGAAAACGCTCCTATATGCACAAATGGAAACACTTCAAGATGCATATAAGTCACAGGAGGAGAGATTTCACTATTATGTCCAAGTAACTATCAATTCTCATCAGGAATGACATGCCAAGAGCATCTGCAGGAGCAATGTGGTAGCTCTGCCTTAGAAAAGTAACACAGAGTCTTGTGCATCACATTTACAACCATTATCTTGGTAGATCCTCCAAAAATCTATAAATGTAGGCAAATATGCAGCATAATAGTCCCTATTTCACACATTAAAAAAATGAGGCTCAGCGATATTGAATGAATCCCCCAAAGGAGAGACTCAGGGCTAGAAAAGGTCCCCAGTCCAATGCCCCCCGCCCACCCCCAAGCTAAACAGCTCCTCTCCCAGGGGTTCATGCAACTTCAAATAGAGAAAGAGAAGGTCAGAAACAGTCAGCTCCTATGAAAGGAAATGGAAAGTTCTACATTCCAAAAAAATGGTGGGTTTTTTTTTGAAGTTATCAGGCAATAATAAATATTCATAGTTATCACTATTAAAAATAAAACTTGAGTAGGTTTTCCTATCTATACTTCTGGTCTTCACTCTCCAGGGAATGTGTTTTATTAGGGAGAGTATAGGATTTATTTAAAAGTGCAGTGGGACTTGGCTTCAGACAGACTTGGGTTCAAGTACCAGCTCTGCTGTTTACTGGTTGTGTGAATGGGGAAGGGGGGTAAGTAACTTCATCCCTTTGAATCCGAATGTCCTTATTCTGAAAAAAAGGAATATAATTCATATAGGGATAGGAGTAAACAAAACAGCATGTGAAAAGTGCTTAACAGTGTACCTGGCGTGGTAGGTGCTCAAAAAATGTTTGAATCTAAAAAAACAAACTCCTCAACAGCATCTCATCTGCTAACAATGAGCAAGTCACCCACAAGCTCTTTCAAAGAGTGGCTTCATTCAGTGTGGCCTCACTAGGGCTGTTCTTTGTCAAGCAGACAGGCGTTCACCATTAGGGAATTAAATCATTGCCTCCAGGTCTCTGCCATTGAACCAGGAACTAAATCAGCCTTTTCGTCCATCAGCAATAGATTAACTGCTCATTTTTTTTATTCATGGAACTGTGACTTATTCGTTCAAATGCAGTATGTCCAAAGCATCTGAAATACCGGTAGATGCCAACACTGTAAAAGCACTGGATGCCAGTTAATATTTTTTGAGCACCTGCTCATTACACCCCATTTGAGTTTTGCCTACAACTCTACAAGCAGGCTCCGGAACGATAATATTCTCCCCATGTTAGGAGCCTCAGAGTTGGCCCAGGTCACACAGCTCCTACAGTAGCCGAGCCTGAGTCTCACCTCTAATGTCTTCCCCCTTCCCCCCTCACTGCCATAGGCCTCCGAAGTCACCATCATGTCAACATCCAACAGAAATTACCCGAGAGTGAGCAGGGATGGCCCAGAGTCAGAGAACCCTCCCCTCTGACTCATGACCAGGGGATTCTGCCACAGGCCTCCACACTCCCTGTCCCTTCACTCGTGAAGTGGGAGGGCTCCCTACTTGGTTTAGATTTAAGTCAGTATCGAATTACCAGGCGCCCTGATTCATTTCAGAATTTTGCATCGGTAGCATGTTTCTCAGAAAGCCAGAGCCTTTCTGCAAGTTGACTTTTCATTATTTGACTGAGAAAATCTTCTTTTCATCTTCCCCAGCCCTTTAAGGAATGAACACGAGGTGCCAGGCCCTCTGCTAGCTTCTGAGGATAGAAAGATCCACCACACAGACTCCACCCCACCCTCACAGAGCCGACAGTCTACTGGAAAAGAAGGGACACAACCACTGACCCTTGAGAGTTACAATATAATCAAAGTTCTGATGACTTCTCGATAGGAGAAGTCTAAAAGGCATTGAGAGGATTTCAGGGGACATACCCTGCCCTGGGGTCAACGAGGGCTTCCTTGAGAAAGTGATGTTTGAGGGAAAAGCTTGCCAATTGAATGAGGGATAATGATACTCCAGGCGAAGGCAACAGTATTTGCAAATTCATGGGAACCTGACTTATTTGAGGAACTGAAAGAAGACCAGGGTGGCTAAAGCACAGAGGCCCAAATGGAAGGAAGGGATATGGGAACTGGGCCTTCAAAACATCCATCCACCTCACCATCCCTGAAACTCCCAGCAGGTAGACAACTTTGAGAGCACTGGATGTCATTCTAAGGGCTTGGAAGTAGATCCTTTACATAAGAGGAAATCCTGGGAATTTTTGATAAAGGGAGTAATATAAAGTAGGCAATATTTTAGGAAGAAAGATCTAAGGGGAGACCCTAAAATACATTATGGGGAGGACTGGCAGGAAGTAGGACAAATAGCAGGGAAGGGAGAGGACCCCAGGGTGGCATCTACTCCGAGTCCGGGGTCTCAGGATTTGGGTCCCAGTTCTACCAGATATATCCGGGGTAACCTTAAGCACACCACCTTTAAGAATCTTGTTTTATTTATGAACAAAATGGAAATAATAAATCATCCTGGGCCATCTCACCAGGTCTATGTGAGGATACTGCAAAATATAAATTCCGGTGAGATTAGTAAGGCCAGTAGCTCTAATCCAAATCAACCCAAAGTGAGCCGGTCTCACCATGCCCTCAGTGTGACATCGAGTCTCTTCGTGGAGTCAGATGAGTCCCACAACTCCCCAGAATTCCTCTGTGCAATGTGAGGCTAAGATTATCCCGGTGTGCCTGTCAGCTGAAAGGTGACTTCCTCATCTGAAGGGTTGTCATGCAGAAGGACAGGATTAACTCCGCGTGGCTGTGTGGCAGTTACCAGGAGACAAACACTGGCTCCACATAAGGAACGACTCGCACTGTCAGAGCTGTCCAAGGCTGCCTGGGGCGGGGAGTGGAGGTGGGCTGGGAGCTCCCTGAGACTGGAGATAATGAGGCTGCCTCAGAAAGCTTCACACTGGTCAGCTCCTCAGTTTCCTTCCGATTCTAAAATTCCATTGTCCACCGCCCCTGCAGGCAGCTCTACCGTTGTGGTGCTGCTCAGCTTGCCAGTGTCCGTTTCTGACATGAAATGGTCGGTGTGGAGGTCTTTTCCCTCCACAGGGATCACCCAAAAGGCAGGGACTGGGTCTCCTTCCACGTAGGGCTTTGGTGCCTACCACCGCTCCTGGAACACAGTCAACCCTCAGTCATTATCGGTGGAATGAATGGATGGATGGGTGAATGAACTATTCTGAGTTTATTGACATGACACTGAAACCCATAGGGGAAACATGATAATCTCTTGAAGTTTAGGCTAGGCTGAGTTCTTTCATGTGAGGCTTGTGTGTGAGGATGTTGGTCTAGATCAGCACTTTCCAACGTGAACTCTTTCATTTCTAGGAGTCAGAATTTCAATAGTAATAGAAAAAAGAAAGAAAAAAGCTGTTACCTGTCACACATTTGTCCATGTGACAGAGGGCCCAGGTTTCAAAAACATCCAGTTTCTCTACATTAGCTGGGAATTTATCAATTTGGTGTGGTCACTCTTTATCTCATAGCAAACCGACCCCTGGAACGTTATATGCATAGTATCTCATTTAATCCTTTCCATGAAACCTGTATGTTAGGTCATGCGGACTGTAACTTACAGACAAGAAGACTGGGGCTCAGAGAGGTTTTTGACCTGCTCGGTGACGGACCTTTACAGTGTCAGAGGCAGAATTTCAACCCAGTCCTGCCTGGCCTCTCAGCCCACGCCCCCCTCCCCCCACCCCATGCAGCACTCGGCTTCATTTCAGAGAAAGCGGCTCCTCTGATATGTGTCTCTATCCCAGAGGAGCTTGGCATGGGGCTCTCCCCTGAGATTAGCAACCCACTGCCCTTGATGACAATGCACAGAGGGTCCTCTGACACGCAACAATAACCTGGGTTTGCCCGGCCTGTGTGGCTCAGTGGTTGAGCATCAACCTCGGAACCAGGAGGTCACGGTTCGATTCCTGGTCAGGGCACATGCCTGGGTTGTGGGCTTGATCCCCAGTAGGGGGCGTGCAGGAGGCAGCTGGCAGATGATTCTCTCTCATTACTGATATTTCTATCTCTCCCTCTCCCACTCCCTTCCTCTCTGAAATTAATAAAAATATATTTTTTTAAAAACCTGGGTTAATGAGAAGGTAAGTATACCCAACCTCAAAGAATTCCAGACTCTGAAAGCCCCCAGGCTCCCTCTTCCAGCAGAATCTCCTTCTTAGCCTCAGATGACATTACACAGAAGAACATAGGGGAGCTCCCAGGATCGCTATTCTAGACCTTATATTTTCTAGTGTTGACAACTTAATACACGTCCACACTTGCTTTTATGGGGACAGATAAGACTCCGATGGTAATCTGAGCAGGAGGGAAGGAAATAGCACATTCCTCCGTGTAACTATTTGACTAAGCTTTCTCCAGGCCACGCATCATCGCGCGGAGCCCCCCAAAAAGCTGCAGGCCCACAGATCTGCTGGTGAGATACCCTGACAGTGAGTTATGAGAGGGCCTGTATAAAAACCAAGGCCAGGGCTGAGTATTCTCGGGGCAGAGCAGAGACTGGTTCACGTGACCATCAGCTGCTCAGAGGAAGTCAAGAGTAGACCTGGTCTCTGCTAGCCCGGAGTTCTCTCCTTGGTCAGCTCATCCCTGGGAAAAAAGAAATGAATGCAGCTCTGTAGCTGATGTTCATGTCTTTTTACAAAGTGAACAACCTTGAGCTCATAAGGAATTACCTAGCTGGATCCAGCAATGCACTGGGCAAATAATAGAAGGTATTAACAATAATATTCATTGATTGCTGACCATGTGCCAGGAAGGAGGGCAGGTCTGTCCATGCAATCCCCTCTTCATCCTCACAACATGCCCTTGATGTCTCTTAAATACTGATCTCCCCGTGTGGGCTGTGTGGAACCTGAGGTAGGGGGAGGCTGAGCAACTTGGCCAGGGTGGCACAGAAAGCAAGGGATGGAGCTGGAAACTGAGAAGCCACTGGAAATGACAGTATAAATGAGTGTTTGTGGACTTAAACTTATGTTTGCGATATTAAAGGGAAAAATGCACGTTGCCAACTTGTGTGATTCCTTTTTTTTTTCTTTTAGCAAAAGAAATGGAGAACCACATCACACTCATTAGGATGGTTACTATTTAAACACACACACACACACACACACACACACACACACAGAAAATAAAAGTGTTGATGAGGATGCAGAGAATCTAGAACTGCTAGTGGGAATGCAAAATGGTACAGCTGCTGTGGACAACAGCACAGGGGCTTCCACAGAGATAGAAAAATAGAATTACCACACAAGCCAACAGTTCCACTACTGGGTATACAACCCCCCAAAATGGAAAGCAGAATCTTAAAGAGGTATTTGTACACCCATGTTTGCAGCAGCATTACTCACAATAGCTAAAAGGCACAAACAACCCAAGTGTCCATCAACAGATAAGTGTGGTCTATACATACAAGGCAATATTACTTAGCCTTAACAGGGAAGGAACTTCCATACATGCTCTAGCATGGATTAGTCCAAGGACATTTTGCTAAATGAATAAACTAGTCACAAAAAGACACATGTTGTATGATTCCACTTCTGTGAGGTCCCTAGAGTAGTCAAATTCACAGAAACAGAAAGTAGAATGGTGGTTGCCAGGATCTGGGATGGGGGGTGGGTATAGGGAATTATTGTATAATGAGTACACAGTTTCAGTTGTGCAAGACCAAAAGAATTCTAGATGATGGTTGCACAACAGTGTGAATATACTTAACACTAAATTGAACTGTACAATTAAAAGTGGTTAAGACGGGGTGGAAAAAGAAAAGAACAAAATTTTCTATGTGAGCCCTATTTCTTAAATAGGTTTGTATATTCAAGAATTGTGTTTGTATTGACCAAACTCTATTTATCTTTCTCTCTTACTAAAAAAATATATATTTTTATTGATTTCAGAGAGAAAGAGAGAGAGAGAAAGATAGAAATATCAATGATGAGAGAAAATCGTTGATCGGCTGCCTCCTGCACGCCCCATACTGGGGATCAAGCCCACAAACTCGGGCAAGTGCTCTTGACTGGAATCAAATCCGGGACCCTTCAGTCCACAGGCCGATGCTCTATCCATTGAGCCAAACCAGCAAGGGCATAAGCTCTACTCTTTGAGTCACTGTGTGGGGCCACAGAGGAAGCCTAGCTGCCTTACACTAGCCATTATAAGACTTGTGAGAAGTAGCCAGACAGAGCTCTGTTCAAATCCTGTGTCCACCGCTTTCAGCTCTGTGATTGTAGGCAATGATTTAACCTCCCTGTGTCTCAGTTTCCTCTTCCATGAGCATCATAATTCCTGCTTCACCGGTGTATCGGAATGCACAAATAATGCTTAGCGGTAGGGTTGAATAAATGCTCATTTTCTCCTCCATCTGTACACAAGTTGTCCAAGGATTTTGAAACACATACACTAGCTGTGCCTTTTGTCAAAGCCAACTCCTAAAGTCAAGGAACAAAGTTGGATGAGGGAAGAGTACTCTTCAGGTTAGGAGAAGTAGTTCACCACGCTGAGTTAGTTTAGAGCAGGGGTTGGCAAGCAGCAGCCCCGGAAACAAATCTATCTTACCCTCTGATTAAGGTTTTATTGCAATACAGCCACATTCATTTATTTACATAGATATATGGCTACTTTCTCTATGATGGCAAAGTGTCTTAGTCAGGACAGAGATTGTATGCTCCACAAAGCCAACAATATCTACTTCTTTACAAAATCTTTGCCAGCCCCTGGTTTAGGGTATATGTGGTATTTTTTCAGAAGATGATTGACACATGTCATTTTCTTCTGGAGGTCTCCAAAATGAAGTGGCATAGATATAAGGGCAAGGAGAGCTGAAAGGAGCCCCTTCTGTTCCAAAGCAATCTGGGGGTCACCTTCTACCAAATTCCTTCCACCCTTCTTTTTTTTTATTGTTTTGAGAGAGATAAAAGAAAGGAGGGAGGGAGAGAGGGAGGAGGGAGGAAAGGAGGGAGGGAGGAAAGGAGGAAGGGAGAAGGGAGGAAGGGAGGAGGGAGGAAGGGAGGAGGGAGGGAGGAATGTTGATTTGTTTTTCTACTTATTTATGCATTCATTGGTTGTTTCCTGGTTGTGCCCTGACTGGGGATCACACCTGCAACCTTGACATATCGGGATGAAGCTCTAACCAACTTAGCTACCCAGCCAGAACTTTCCATCCTTCTTTACGCTGCTGACTGGCGCTCAAGGTCGACAAAACCAGCATGTGGTTGTCAAGTGGAAGGCAGTGGGGAAACTTCATTGGTTTTCCACTGGTAGATCAATTGGTTAGATTTTTAAAGAAGAAAAAAGGTCAATGATTTTGTGGGGGCCATTAAGAAGTCACAGCATATCCGAGTGGTTAACCCAGTGACGCTGAAATGACTCACCAGAGTCTGTGACTGTGCTATTATTGATTGCATTAGTTTCAGTCCCCATTCGATCACTGAATTCATTCTACAAATACGGCCAAGAACTTCCTGACACATAGCGAGGTTAGCTGCACGGGCTTTTCATTTGCCTGCAGATTTTTTTTCTTTAATGTAAAAAGCTTTTGGTTTCCCTCAGCAGTTGAAGAAACTGTCAAAATTTCTGCTTTCTCCCCAGGCTATAGACTCAGCCTCTGAGTTACTGATTTGGGCAACACTGAGACTAAGGTGCTAAAAGACGGTCAGGAACACAGTGCTTAACTCAGTCTGGGTGTTTCCAAGTTGGGGAAGGAAACAGGGGCTCCACAGGTATTTCAAGCAAAAAGGGACTTAATACAGGGAATCAAAGTTTTAAACAATTGTGGGATGGGTTAGAGTCGTGGTGGTAGGGAAATCTTCAAGGACAGGCATCCAGGCCCCATTCCTGGAATCCAGAAAGGATGCTGCGCTAGGTAACTCTCCAGAGGGTGAATGAAAAGAAGCCACTGGCAACATCTGCATCTCAGCACTCCAACCCCCTGACAGCTGGTGCTGAGAATAATGATGCCTGCTTCTCCTCAGCCTTCAAAGCACCATGCCAGCATCTCTCCTTGGCAGAATCCGACCCTGAACCCTGCTGGCAAAAGTCTAGGGAATGTGGCTCCAGACTGGCTTCTCCCTTCGAAGGAATGAGGGGATCGTGTTGAATTGGAAGATTTCCTAAAGACTGTGATGCCAGACTGGGTTTTGAAAGATCAAGATTGGCCAAGCTTTGGTCAATGATTCATCCAAAGTTTCCCTTTCTGGGCTAGAAGAGCCTGAGTTAGGGAAGTACCACCTTCCCAAGAAGTGCTTATCTTATGCAACCAAATGAGGAGGTAGCTATAAATAGGCTGACTTTCTCACCATTCTATGTTCAAAATGGATAACTGCAAGCAACTTTTCTCTTCTGGAGAAAGTTAGTTCTGAGTTATAGTTACTAAATCAAATAGCAATAGATCTCCTCATTGGAGATATAAGGATTTCTCTCTGAATGCATTTCATAGGATATTAGGGATTGTTATGCCAACGGGAGGAGAAACAGCCAATTATAGTGATTGTCAGGGCAATGCACAGAGTGCGGTCCTAGCATCTCCACCTTGAATATCATCCTCTGTCTCTTTGGTAGCCCCCTCCTCTCATTTTCAGAGACACATGAGGAATTCTTCAGATAATAAGCCCAGTGGCAGCACATTTTCCTCTTAAAGTTTAGATCGACAGAAACCTATCAGTGCTGGGAAGGTAAAGGTGCAGCATCAATTAAGCACCTACTGTTTCTCTTGCTAGGTTAGATGCTTTGTGCACCTGATGTGTTTGAACCTCTAAGGGACCTTTGAGAAAAGCCCATTACCCACAATTTCCAGATGAGAAAGCAGAGGCCAAAAGAAGTCAAGTGATATTTCTGGGATCACACCCACACACACACACACACACACACTGTCGCCCCTTCCCCCCACTCCACTATTACAAGTGAACCCTAAATTCCATGGGGCAGTTCTGGGTCACATGGAGGTCATCATAACATCCTCCCAGCTTTGTAAAACCATGGAGAAACTTGAGCCCATCCCTCATGACTTTCTTTCCTTCCCCTTTTATACCAGGAAAATGCAGGACAGCCAGATCTCACAATAACTAGGGTAGAGTTCTACTTCCATCCCAGCCTACCTCTGTGTCATTTTCCCACAGAAGTGAACAAATAAATAAAAAGATGGCTTCTTAGAGATTAAAACCCATGTAGATTTTCAAAATTTCAGATAAAATTCATCTTAGGGTATTTTATTTCTTTTGTTGCTATCTTTTTTTACCTTTCACTGTTTATTGATCAAATAAATGCTTGTGTTAGAAAAATATCAAGTACAGGTATGCCTAAAGAAAAATAAAATCTATAAACACCTTACAAAGACAAAATTCATAGGTCCTTTGTAAGACAATGAGTTTAGCACTTTAGTTTTCTTCTCTACACCCCATCTCAGTCTTTAATAATTATTTGAGGTGTGGGGGTCTAGATCATTGTTATGACACCATTTTATATATCATAAAAACTATGTTTCCTGAATGAATTTCAGGCTTTCATTCAGTTTTGTAACCATCATTGTGACATTTTAGCTCAACTCTTTTTTAATTGTATCACTGCTCATTGCTAGGCCTTCTCTCTGGTCACCATCTAGATGTGAGCTCTCACCGCTCAGTTTGTAGCTGTCTTAAAGAACTCTTTCCAGAAGGGTTTGGAGATAATTTATTTTGTCTCCTTTGCACCACCAGTGATAGCATTGTTTCCTGCAAATGTGAATGCTCATTGGACCCTATAGGCAACATCCCTGGGTCCTATCCTTTTCTTCTTTAAGCTCTATAGGTGCTACTAAATCATCTTGTGGCCTTTAGTGTGCTGGAAGAAGACGAAGCCTGGGTTCATGTTGATCATCGGAAACAACCCATTGTTTCATGTCCAGAGGCTTGTTCTGCTTACACATGGGGGAGGAATGGGCAAAAAGGGTTCACTGATGGGTAATGCCTTCCTTGAGGGCAGACTATGAGCATTTCCATGTATCTGGTCTTCTATGGAGAGGGGCAAATACGTTTTTTGCTCCCCAACATTTTCCTATTAAAGTCTCTCCAAGCTCTGTCAACAAGGCACAGTTACCCACACACTCCAGTTAAGGAAACTGGGGTTTTGAGCTTCAGTGCGGAACCAAGATGAGAACCCGGCCATGTCCATGCTGCTTCCGCCACATCCCACAAGAGAAATGTGAGCATGGAAGTGAGCCAAAGTGAGACCAGGTTAGCTCTCTCCAGCCAGCCGCTCAGCCGGGTGCAGAACACACATTCATCCAAAACCTGGGACTTTTCGGAGCTTCAAGCAGGAACCTCTGTGGCGTGTCTGTTACAGCAGGTCCTTCCAGTCCTCTTCATGTAAGTATACTTCTCTCCTGCTTCCTACTCAAGTGTTAAATAAGATCTGCTCACATACCTGATGGCAAGACACCATCAAGGTTTTCTCAGGTTTCACTGGGCCTCAGATTTCCCATCGGTGAAATGGGAATATGTAGTAGTACTGATTTTGCAGGGTGTTGAGAAATTACAGTTAATATACTGCGTCTCTGGTATACATTGGATGTTCACTTGGGAGGTGATATTCTTATGTATTAATTAGAGAGGCCTCCCAGTATTTCCTGGTATTTCTAGTCTTTCCCTGACCTTCTCCCATTCTGGTGGTTAGACATAGAGCATCAGATGACTCAGGGAAGAGAAATATTAACAGAAGAGAAAAGGTTTGTTTTTTAATCTCCCAAAGTGTAAATATTGGTCCCAGACATAGAAACTACATAATAGATCCGAAACAGATTGTTTCCTGTCTCCTGAAATCAAGTAAAGATTTCATGGGAGGGGAAAAGGAGGGAAGGGGACTCATTAAAAGGGGGCCTCATGCCTTGTCACCTAAGTGTCAGATGAGGATGGCAGGTTGGGACTGACAGGACCCCCCAGATGAGAGCTCCTAAAAGAGGGGACTTGTGCTTTCTTTTCCAAATTGGACCTGAAAAGGGGGCAAGGTCCCAGACACTCAGCAGAGTGTGGGAGCAGAAGAAATCTTTACCGGGCAGCCAAGAGCCCATGGAAAGTCCTGAGGAAGATGTGGGTATGGCACATTTGGGGCTCAGCAAGGAAGCCAGTGTGGCTGCAGATGGGCGAGCCAAGGGACCATCACACAGAGGGACCAGGAAGCCCTGGCTGACCTTGGCCTTGAGTAAGTGAGATGGGAGTCTTTGGAGGATTCTGAGCAAGGGAATGACACAAAATGGCAAATGACGTTAAAGGAGTGTCATGGCAGTTGCAAAGAACATAGAATACGGGTGAGGCACAGAGGACTCCGGCAGAAAGGTCAAAGGTCACCCGTGGACCAATCTTTTGCATTGTTTCGAGCTGAGATAGTGGAATGAATGGCTGCGGGGTGGGCTCTACAGGATACTTTGTGGGATCTTAGAAGAAAGCCCATGCGGGGTCAACTAGCAACTAGAGCTGAGCTCTTCTCCCATGCACGCCCTTCTGGATCCTTAGGATCCAGAAGAGCGTTCACAAAGATCCATCTGCCCTGATCAATTGAACTAGGAGCAACAAGACAAGTCCACCTCATCAAAGACAAAGCCAAAAAAGAAACTAATGTCTTTCCCACATTGAACCAGAGCTAAGAGGTCTGGGCAGGGCTCTCCATGCTAACATGAGAAAAAAGTGGGGCAATGGCATTTCAACTATGCAAACCTTCTAGAACACAAAAGGGAGAGGACATACAATCTTCAAAAGAGCAATAAGAAGCTCAGTATGGAGTCATTTATGCAAGACCCAAAAACAAGATGATGAAGCAATAGGCTGGGATCAAAAGGAAGATTGCCAGGTTAAGGAAACAATTGAGGGGCAGAGCAACATCCTTACAGATTCAAAGAAATAAATGTAAACCAGGGAAGAACAGACTAGGCAGGGCTAAGAATTCCAACAATGATAAAAGGAAAGGGCTTTAGACGTCACAGTAAATGCAAAGGAAAAGATCAACGGAACAAACCAATTAGAGATGATGACATAAGGACTTCAAAGTCAGCTTACAGAAAGATAACTTCTGTTTCCTAAGGAGGGTGCCCAACAAATGGAAGAGAGCTTCAGAGATGTAATTAATCAGGGCTTGTATATATTTAGAAAAATAGTAAATCTTCAAGACATAAAAATTAATAAACTAGAAGAATATAATTTACATGGGGACACCGAACATATCCTTCTCCACTTTAACTACAGAGAATGACCTCATCCAGGCAAAAAAAGGGAGTGAGCTGGGATCACGCTGGCCCCAGATTTCTCCACAATGATATTTTTTTCCCAAAAGAAATAGTCATGCCCACAAAGCTCAAATAAAGGAAAATGTAACTCAAGAATGTTAAAACTGAAGACATTCTCAAACATGAGAGAATCCAGGTACTATATGAGCCCTTTTGGAAAATATACTGGGAGACTAATCCAATGACAAGATGAATTTATTGCGCGCGCGCGCGCGCGCACACACACACACACACATACACACACCCTCTCAAGTGAAGAAGTTATGGTTAAAAGAACTAGAGATGAGGGTTAAATCTATTTAAATAAGTGTAAATAACAGCACAACAGCAAACATTTGATTGCTGAAAAGAACACATTATCAATCATTTTAAGCTTAAAATTATAAAAGTAGTAACCACGATCAGGAGGCAAAAGAAAGGAGATGGGAGAAAGTATCAGAGTATGAACCACTTAATGTTTACAGTAGAAGGCTAATCAGTACGACCTAAAAAATTGAAAGATGTAAGTTAAAAGGAAAAAAATAACTCCAAATTATGTGATTTCATTTAATTTTTACTTGATCTCACTTAGATATTTGACAAAAATACTATCACTGGCAATGGAGAAGAGGACATAATCAAAATTTCAGCAATTCCTTCAGTTTCACTCCAGTTGGTTTTTCTTTGGTTATGTTCAAGTGAAATTAAGAAAATTTTTGCTTTTGTTAAGTATTTTCTAGCATGCTTTCTTCTTTGTACTTTAAAAAAATATTTTTAAAAAGTATTTTATTATGCACATTTATCAATTAATATGAAATAGTTATTATGAAATAGTTAATATGAAATAGTTATTATGTTTTAAAAGGTATATGCTTACTTAAGTTTACATAGTGATAAATCACTATTTGACAGTGTCCTGATATCAGAATTATTGTTCAACAGTCATTGATGTTCTGAGGGATTGCTATGTGCCAAGTGGTCTGCTAACGGCCTCCTATAAACAATGCCATGTTCTTTAAACCTCACAACTTCATGACCATGTCCTCATTTTAAAAAGGAGGAGGAAAGTAACCAGTCCCAGGGATGTAAAGTACAGCATAGGGAATATAGGCAAAAATATTGTAATAACTGTGTAAGGTGTCAGGTGGGTACTACACTTATCAGGATGGTCACCTCGTAAGTTATATAAATTTCTAATCACTGGTTTGCACAGCTGAAACTAATATAGCATTGTATGTCAATCGTAATTGAAAAATTAAAAAAATATTTCTGGGGTCTTCATAAAAAGTTTTATAGTCATGGGGGAGGGGGAGATGAGGAAATGAAAGCTCACATATGTTAAGCAATGACATCACACACTTCCCAGAGGTGGAGAGGGAGCACAAATCCATGTTTTTAATTCCAAGTCTGCTTATTCATTTATCAACTGTGTACCGAGGCCCCACTCTGTCCCTCACATTATGCGTGCTCCATTATTATGGCACAATTCCTAGGCTTCCTCCTCATGACTAATTTTAACTAAGAATTTCCTCTTTCAGTGGTTAAAGAAAAGCGTATGGCCATATTTCATACTGATTCAGACTCTAAACCACCCTAAAATGGTACATCTATTCAGCTTTCTTTTTTTTATCTTCTCTTTGAAGATAAAATCGTTACTCATTTTACATATAAGCTGCAGATTTATTTAAAAATAAAATATACTGAAATTGGAATCAGGGACTTTGTTTATGATTCTTCCGCTGTGTATTTAAGCTTTGTGTACTTTCAATATGTGGCTATTATTTCACAATTTTTTAAAAAGTATTATAAAGAAGACTGTTAAATAGAAGCATAATTTACCAGTTTGTTTCACTCCAAAAATTAAATGTTGATCTGTGATAAAGAGTAAAACAGATTAACCATGTTTATGTAAATGTATATGGAATTGTTTATTATCTACCTATTTTTACGTATCAAATTACACTGCCTCCCCTCAATTAGCACTTTAAAACAACAAATATTTATTATCCACAGATGCTGGGTCAGGAATCCAGGCACCACTTAGCTGGGTGTCTCTGGGTCACTCTTTCTCATAAAACCAGAATCAGTGCGTTGACTGAGGGGGAAGGGAGAATGGGCATCATTGTGCTCAGCTGGGGAGGAGCTGCTTCCAAACTCACCCAGGTCTCAGGTCTTCGCTGGCTGTTGATCAGAGTCCTCAGTTACATCACCACGTGGATTTCTCAATAGGTCTGTTCACAACATGGCAGTTAGCTTCTCCCAGATTGAGAGAGAGAGAGAGAGAGAGAGAGAGAGCGAGCCAAGATGGAAGCCAGAATCTTTTTATAACCTAATCTCAGAAGTTATATTCAGTCATTTCTGCTTTATTCCATTCATTATAACCGAGTCACTAAATCCAGCCCTTACTCAAGGGGAGTGTATCACACAGAGGTTAACTAGCTGGAGGTGGGGTCACTGGGAGTCATGGTGGAGGTGGCTAACTGATTGGAAAACCACATACCAAAATGCTAGCAGTGGTGATGACCTCTAGTAGTGAATTGGAATTATGAGTGGTTTTATATTATTTTTATTGCTTCTCTGCTTTTCTGAATTGTCCATGATACAGAGGTAGGAAAGGTTGAAAACACGGTCTCGGTGTTTAAATGCTACTCTAACACTCACCATCTGGACAAGACGAAGCCTTACTTAGCCTTGATTTCCCCAGTGCCTACTTCTTATGATTACTGTGAAGATCAATGTGACCTATATGTAAAGCACCTATCCATTAGCATATTTTAAAAAATATATATTTTACTGGTTTTAGAGAGGAAGGGAGAGGGAGAGAGAGATAGAAACATCAATGATGAGAGAGAATCATTGACCGGTTGCCTCCTGTATGCCCCACCCTGGGGAGCGAGCCCACAACCTGGGCATGTGTCCTGACCAGAAATTGAATCATGACTTCCTGGTTCATAGGTCAACGCTCAAAGACCAAGCCACACTGGCTGGGCTTATTTAGCACATTTTTAAGAGCTTATCAATTATGGACATTTTTCCTGGATAAATATATAATTTTTAAAATATTAAAAAGAAGGTGGCAGAAGTTATAATGATACAAAATGTAAAATCCCATTTATGCTCACATTACATTTGCGTTAGCAGGAGAGGGATATGAAAACATACAGCACAGGAAAAGTGAGAGCGAATAATACAAGCAAATGCTCAAATCTGCAGATCAGACCATAGATGAAGGCATTGCAATAAAGAGAAAATGGAAGGGAGCAGTTGTGTAGAGGAATGCATTTCAGAGGAGGTGGGGTAGGCTGGGCAGGCAGAAATCAGAGTTAGAGGATCTGAAATTCTGCTCAGTTCCTCATTTACTGAGTGTCTCCTCCAGCCACTGAGGATACAGTGTTGAATAAGGCAGAATGTCTGCCCTCAGGAAACTCACAGTCTAGAAGGTAGGGACAGCAATAAGGACATCCTCTCAAACTATTTGGTGACTTCAGAGATAAAAGTAAGCATTTAATCAACAGCTATTTATTGAGCACCTATTATGTGCATGGCATACCCAAAAGCATTGCTTTCAAAGAGCTCATTGCAAGAGATGGACAACTTAACAGGCCGACTCAAGACAATATAATAAATGATAAGATGAGGAGAGAATCTTTTTAAAAGATACTGTAAGAGATGGGAGAGCACAGGAGAGCAGAGGTGTGGTGTAGGGAATCAAGGAAGGTTTTGTGGGGAAGGTCATGTCTAGGCTGAAACTATGTTAGCTAAACCAAGGGTAAGGAGAGGAGCGTTCTGGTTGAAGAAGCACCCTAAGGACATGGTGCTAGGACAGCCTAGAGAAAAGTGACATGACTGACAGGCAACAGGCTGCAGGGTTTGGACAGCTTAATCAAGACCACGTTATGGAGCATTCAAAATCACAGACAACAGAAAGTGGGGTGCATGTCTAAAATCTGCAGGCAGCAATGGCATAATGGATGCTCTGTTTAAGGATGGCTTTGTATTGCCTTCAGAGGAAGTATGGATAAGTGGTGGGCTCAGCACCAGGGGAGCAGATGACCTTGACATTAGAGGTCGAATTCACCTTGAGTAGTCCTCTCAAGGTGATTTCCTTAAATACCAGTAACATCTGGGCTAGAAATCCATGGTAGCTCATTCTAAGCTCTACAGAATCCTGTGATAACTTGTAGAAACAATTAGTCTCATGCGTCATAGATAGAGTATCACAGAGAATGATAGAAAAGAGAGTGCTCCAAGCAAATTGAAAATACAAGGACTCAATTGGGGTCCTCTTAGAAGGAATAATCATTGGAGAGGTGCCAACCAAAGCGGAGAAGAGCCAGAAACAGGTGGGAGAAATTATTAGTCCCCGCCAAAGTGGGACAACCATGTGATTTTACTATTCCAGAGCAGGGTGACTTTGGGCAAATCCCTTAATCTCTTTGACCAGAGTTTCACATCTGTGCAATAGGAATAATAACCACTATTTCACAGGACCAGCTATAAGGATAAAAAGAGATTATCTCCATGAAAGAACAAAGCACTGTACAACTGTAAGCTAATTTTCCTATTATTATTAGACAGGGAATAGAAGATGATGGCAAATGTTTAAATTATGGAGTCCAAGCTTGAATTTAAATCCCAGTCTTTCAATTACTAGCTGTATGATCTAAGGCAAGTTAACATCTCTGAGTCTCCAATCCCTTGTCTATAAAGAAGAAAAAAACAATACTAGCTACTTCATAAGGGTTTTATGCGGCAAACATGATGAATTCATGTAAAATGCTGTAACAATTCAGGCATGTAATAAACTCTCAATAAATACCCACTACTATTAGTAGTAGTCATTGTAATAGTAGCAACAGTAGGCGCAGTACTATTTCTGGACTCTATGACCCTGATTTTTGTATGGAAAATAACTTTGGTGTAAATAAGATTTAATTAGAAACTCAAAGTAAGATCATGCATTTTGTGATTTTCAAATCTAGTGGCAAGGTTGCCAGATGAAACATGAGGAAACACACTTGGAGAAAATACAAGAATTTCTTACAAGCACACACCCAGAAATGGCTAAGCAAGGAACTGGCCTCAAGTTTCCTGATGCAAAACCCAGTGCCCTCTCTGATAAGCTGAGCTGTCTCCCCACGCTGGGTCTGGCATGCTTTAAAGAGGATAATGTGGAGACCATCTCACCAGGAATTTCCTTTCAGTTGAGCTAAAATCAAACTATATGATGTTAGCGAGACTTGCTGTTGCTTTAAAAGCTTTTGTCTTGTCTGGTTGTCTTTCAGCTTTCTCCTCCAAGAGGAAATTTTCAATTACCCGTTAGCTTAATGTTGCAAACATTTGTTCTTAAATGTACTCATTCATTCTTGTAGGTGATTAAGGATGATGGGTATATAAATACACAAGTACATAAATGACAAGCCCAACCGTGTACATATGGTAATTTAATTTGGAGATGAGTACTATGTTTATGCACTTCTATCAGGCTGCCGCCTTTCGATGAACGTGCAATTTCTTACCCGCCATTTTGCCACGGCCAATATTTAAGGCAATCTCCTAGGTGCAGTACTAGAGAAAACCATCAATGACATCCAGATCACTTGCAGCTGGGAAAAACCATCGATGGGGTTCTCTCTGGATCCTAAGTCTGGGGAACTACTGCTCCTTGCTGCATTAGTGCTGCCTTGGTTAGCGGGTGCCCAGTGATTCAGAACCTGCCACTGGGTCGAAGCAACACTGATCCTAATGGGAGCATAAGATTTAAGACCAAGTTCTATCATTTGACTGAAAACTTGCCAAGAATATTTCTATAACCATCACAGATGATGGAATTTTCGAGTTATTTAAATAGATAGGGGAGGACACCAAATTCAGCTAAGTGAGACTAACCAGGGTAAAAGGCGAGGAAGTGCATTCTAGAAAGCAGGAAACGGATGAAAAACTAGAAGGGCTTTGTGAGGGGACCTACAGGAAGTTCGATGTTGCTTAAAACAAAATGGTGGAGACGAGCCAGGTGGGCAAAGCCCGGGTTGTGGAGAGTCTTCCATGCCTCACAGAGGGACGTGAACTTCTTACCCCGAGGCCCTGGGAAGGTTTTAGGCAGCTTCCAGATGACCCCTCTCCTCTCTCCACAGCAAGGAGGCATGGCGAGTGATTCCAGGAAGCCAAGAACATTCTGGGTTGTCAAAATCAAAACTGAAAATCACCCATGACCATGAGCAAAGTTGAAATGTGAATAGAATAGGCTTACCAGGGCTCAGAGCGAAGCAGCGGGGGCCCTTCAGTAATAATGTGAAACCAGAATCGAGACTGGTGGCCACATACTCTTCTAGGTCTTTTTTTGCACCCCTCAGGGCGTTGGCTAGAGCTGAGCTATTGTACAACTGTAGCTTTTGCAAACCTGAGCTCCTGAGTTCCTTTCCTCAATCTGCCCCTTCTCCATTCCTCACACTGCAACTTCACGCCTCTATGAGACTCTGGGGTCCCAGGGTTTGAAGTAAAACTGAAAGTTCCAAAAGAACCACAGTCACCTCTGGTGTTATCTTCTCCTCTGACTCCTCCTGCACAGTGTACCCTCTTCTTTTACTGCACAGATGTTGGGTTGACTCGGAATCCAGATGTTATACTGAAAGAACCCTGGGCTTGGACTTCAGGCACTGGGTTTCAATTCTGGTTCTGCAGCTTTCTGACCATCTGACCTGTCAGTCTACTTAACATGTTGAGCTTCAACTTTCTCATCTGCAAAATAGGAAGTTAACTAGATGATGCCTGAGGGAGCTTTGAACTCTAATATTCTGTGGCTTTGAGAATATCCTGTCACTCATCATTGTTCTGGATGCTGAAGACACAAGCCACAATCTTGCCATCATGATAAAGTCATAAAATTCATAATTGGAAGGTAGCCAAATGATGTAGTCAAATGATTAGAGACATGGAAAACTCTCCAGCTCTGTTGTCTCATGAGAAAAGAGGCTACAAAGAAGTATAGTATGACTCAGAAGTATTTAAAAAAAATGTATGTTTTTATTGATTTTTTTAGAGAGAGAGAAAGGGAGTGGGAGAGAGAGATAGAAACATCGATGAGAGAGAAACATTGATTCGCTACCTCCTGCATGCCCACTACCAGGAATGGAGCCAACAACTGGGGTATGTCCCTGACCGGGAATCATACCAGCGACCTCATGGTACACAGGATGACATCCAACCAATTGAGCCATACCAGCTGGGCATGACCTCATTTTTTATAAGACAAATATGTACAAAGAAAAAATACCCAAAGGACAGTCTCATGGTTATCTCTGGTTATGAAGTTTTCTTTTTGTTTGTTTATTTTCATTTTTTTATATTTTTCTTACAAAGGAGGTATGTGATTTTTTACAAAAATAAGATTCCTTTTTCTGGAGCACCATGGCTCCCTTGATCATTCTTATGGGGAATTAATGAGGACTTTGCTGATGATATAACATTTAATCTGGAATGTGATGATCAAATAGGAATAATTTATTTCTCGGTAACCCCTCCTTCCACCCATTGTCTCATTCTTTTCTTCTGAATACATTGTGGTTTCTCATGAGTAAGCACCAACTTCCCCCACTAAAGCACACACTGCTTGAAGGCAAATGGCAATTCTCATGCATCCTATCTAAAATTTCCCCCAGAATATAAAACGTCAATAAACTTGCACTTGTGATGAGGGTGCCAATTAACACCTAACTCTTGGACACTGAAGAAAAAATCCTCTGCTTCGGAATTCTCAGTGGTTGGTACACCAGACTCCCAAATCTTAGGTCATGAGTTCACTTCCTGCATCACTCAGCTTTATTCCCTCCCCCCCCACCCGTGGCTTGAACCAAAATCCCAAACAAGTATGGCAGTCATTTCACAGGGGAAGCTGAGTAGAGGCAAAGAATAAACACAAAGCACAGGGACCTGAGATGTGGATGGGTCGTCCTATCCCCCGGAGAAGCGCAGAGTCAATGGGGTAGGGCAGAGAGATGGAAGGGATGAAAGAAGGGAGAACTCTCACTTCTTGGACCTAAGCTAAAACAAGGTGAAACCAATCTTGGGGAAAGAGCAGCTGTCAGACACACGGAATCTCTTTAAATATCATCTATCTACATGCCAACGAAGCCCAAATGTATGTCTTCAGGCCCGATGCATCTCCACAATTCGAGATTAGTTTATTCAATGCTCTACTTGATATATGTCCCTGGATACCTAACCAACCTCTCAAACTCAACATATCCTAATTCAATTCCTAATCTTTCCTCCTCAAACTTGGGCTAGCTGCAGCTTTCCCCTCTCAACAGATGGCAGCTCATCCTTCTGGTTGCTTGGGCTAAAATCTTGGAAAAGGTGTCATCGATGCTGTCTCTCTCTCTCATATTCCACACTCAACTTGTCAGAAAATACTCTTGGCTCTATCTTCAGAAGATATCAGAATCTAATGACTCCTCACCAACCCTACCACTACCACTCTGGTTCA
The DNA here is from genome assembly GCF_000412655.1 of Myotis brandtii. NCBI lineage: Eukaryota > Metazoa > Chordata > Mammalia > Chiroptera > Vespertilionidae > Myotis > Myotis brandtii. Next base: position 820,527 of record NW_005371751.1, on the reverse strand, counting down.
AGCCATTGCTATTTTTCGCCTGACTCACTGCAATAGCCTGACTTTCCCTCTCCTTCCTTAACTTCCTATAGTCTCTCTAAGCACTGCAGCCAAAGTGATTCTCTTAAGATATATATTATTTTATGACACCCCCCCCCTATTGGACTGGGTCCCTATTTCACTCGAATAAAAGTCAAAGTTTTTGTAGACGGAGGTTTACAAGATCCAATGTAATCTGGCCCCCATTACTTCTCTTGCCTCATCTCACTCAGCCATTGTCCCATGACTCTTGTTACCACTCCTCCTACATAATTACCTACTGCTAATTATTCATGGTTGTGTGCATGCATTTTATCTAACTGCTTAATAATATGAAGAGTTAATATCTGAAATGTCATATTTGCATGGAAGTAAACAAATTACTTCTTCATATAATATTTCATTTAATTAGCACAATTGTCCTCATGAACTAAGTAGTAATTTTCCCATTTCACAGATAATAAATCTGAGCTCAGAGAGATTAAGCAACTTGTTGAGGGTCAAATGTTTAGTAATTGTGTGCTTATATGCAAATATAGGTCTGTTTGACCCTAAGGGGAGAAAAGAGGACTTAATATCGATTGACTCCAACTACATTAAGGTTCTTTAGTTGATAATCTCATTAAATTCCCCTTAATCTATTATCTTCTTTCCTTATATCCATTATACAAGGTGTCATACATAGTAAAAGATCATAAAATGTTGACAAACATCATCATTATCGTCATCATGACATTACAAATTCTATCTTTTGAGTCTTTGCTTCAGATATCATGGTTCGTCTTCTTTTTATTTCTTCATTCATGCATCAAAGAAAGAGACTCATGCGTAGCAAGGCTGGAGAGTTAAATTCAGTGGGCAGTCACTGTCTCTGTTTCTTCTTTTTAAAACTTTTTACCTATTTCTTCTCACCATCTGCTCTCTATAGCCATTCCCAACAGAAAGCTTGGTTTGCTGTATTCCTACCTAATTCCCTTCCCACCAGCAATCCAGTTCTACTTGCCAATTTTATGTTTCCAAGTGGCCTCTCAATTCTTTTGTAAATGTCAGTAAGGTTTAACTTAGCATTATTCCCAAAATGGTTCGCCTATATCCTGGGATGCAATTATTTTTCTTCCTTTACAGAAACTGCTCAGAGCTTGATCAGCTAGATCTAGTCAACATGCATTTTTTTTTAGCTCCTATTATAGGCCAATCCCTATTCAGAAAATGGGAATGGACAGAGATAGGACACTTGTCCCTGTTGTGGCACAGCAATGGATAAAGATAAGAACCAAGGTAATTTTGGTTTATTTTTAAAATATAAATATCTGCACTAGAAGATATCTAGGAGATCAATCAATCTCCATTTTATAGATATTAAAACTAAGTCCCAGATTTTTTAAGGAAGTTTCCAGTTTTTATGCAAATTATTTTTATCCCAATAGGTTTAAAGTTTGAAAATGGTTGTGTATGCATTTTAAAAATACTATTTTTAAGCAATTTTAATGTTTCATAGTTTTGTTCATTAAAGATGCCAATTAGGGTTTGTAATTAGCATGAGGTTGTGTTACTATACTAAATTTATTTCATTCCAGCAAAGTTTGGAAAACTTAACATTTTGCTGAGTCTATACATTAATCAGAAGACTAAACAGATTTTTTTTTCATTGTAATTTCTACAATTGTTTTTGGATGCCTAAGGAGTCAAGAAGTATAGTTTAGGAAAACTTATTAAGATGGGAGACTAATAATGTCATGACCAGAGCCCTGCGTCTTATAGTCTACTCATCTCTCATTCATTCAACAACCATTCGTTGAGCCCCATCTGTGTTCTAGCCATTCTTACATGTACTGTGATACAAAGAGCTACAGAAGCTCACAGAGAAGAAGAATGCTGAGAACTGTGGGCTTGTGAGCAGCAAACCACTCAAAACAGTGAGACCAACTATCTTAGACCAAGTAGAGGACTAGTGAGCAGAGGGATGGAGCAGGTAGAAAGGGATCTGGCTTTAAAACTATTTATATTGTATTTCATAAGAAGTAGAAGACCATTGAGGGTTCTGAATTAGGAAAACAGTGTGAAGACTTTATGCTTCCCAAAGGCAGCAATGTAGAATGTATATTAGCATGGGGGAGGAGATCAGAAGCATGTAGACCAAATCAGAGACTATCACAGTAATCTAAGCAAGAATATAGGAGGGCCAAAACAGTGAGAGGGGAATATATATGAGAAATATTTATTAGGTAGGATTAGAAGTGCAGGAAGGAGTTATAAATTGCTACATATGTCCTAACTATCAATTCATTACTCACTTCCAGTCTCCTTTTTGAGATCAAGGTGTCATGTTCCACATGACCCTCTCCAAGTTGGCATCAGCTTATTGGACCAGGGGTAGACTCCTGACCAACAAATGGACCAGATTTTCTTTACTGGAAGTTTCACTCTAAGACATTGAAACTTAATTGTCCATTCACTGGAAAGTCCTGGAGATTAAGGTTGGCACCATGGAGAGACTCAAGGGTCAAAGTACATATTGAACCATTAACACATAGTTGAATGCAGTATCTAGGGTAGAGAATGGAAAGAACTCATAAAGGGGGTGGTGGGTATGAGAAGCATGTCATCCCAGAGATGGAGCAAGGGAGACAGGAATAGGGAAAAAGGAGAGGAGAAGAGAGACAGAGACCTGGGTAATGAATCATAGTCTCTGAATCATAAGAAAACAAATTAAACATCACTCTTCCTGCAAAGCAACAAGATTTGCCTATCCCACCTGAAGAAGGTGTTGAACAGAACATTGTATTCCACTTTAGAGTGGCTCCAGGAGACAGAAGAAGAAATCCTGGTAAAGAAGACATTAGGAGGCACTGTGACCCAGGAGACCAAACATGGCACGAAGAAGTGGTGACACATAGTGCTTTAGAAACATGACAAATCAAAGTGTTTACCTGTTTTTTGTGTTGGTTTTTTTTTTTTTTTGAAAGAAAGGAAGCCTTCCACAGGCACAATTGGGTAACCACAGTCATTAAATTTACACATTTGTTTAGCAGTAGTACATTGCAGTGCCACATTTTGGGGTTTGGAGGTTTTCTAAAGAATTGTTGTGGTGAAGGGCAACAACAAGCCTCATTGAAGAAAAATAAAAATGCATTTTTTGCTGGCCATTGTTCCAGGTGGACAGAGACACAGAAATTGGCAGGACATTTCTCAATCATGGAGAAGCTCACACTCCTGAGATCATGCTAATATAATGCTACATATTTTAGTGGAAGTTTGAACATGAAACCCTAAGAATCAAGACAGATACCTACACGAGGCAAGGAGAGATGGAGAAGTATTTTCCCAGGAGGATGCATTTGAATATTACACAATAAGCAGATGTTCACTGGACAACTAAAAGTAGAAGAGTATGCCATAGCGGAATTACCACACATCTCCTCCCAATAGTGTTTCATACATGTAGGTAATGATTCTAAAACAAAACTTTAAGCCTCTTGAAAGTAGAGTCTAGCCCTGACCAGTGTACTGTGACGTTGTACTTTGACGGAAAGGTTGCTGGTTCCATTCCCTGTCAGGGCACATGCCCAGGTTGCGGACTTGGTCCCCAGTAGGGGGCATGCAGGAGGCAGCTGATTGATGATTCTCTCTCATCATTGATGTTCTATCTCTCCCTCCCTCTCCCTTCCTCTCTGAAATAAAAAATATATTTTTAAAAATCTATAAAAGGGCCCAGATCTAACAATAGAAGTTTTGTTAAATAAATCACAATTTGTATAAATGATGAAATACTGGGAAGACATTAAATGAGTAATTAGACTAATAACTAATGGCTTGGAAATGATTTATAATATGATCTATAAAGAAAAGTCAGATCATAAAGCAATATATGCAGTATGATCCCAATTTCATATCTGAAATAAAATGCAGAGAAAAAGCTGGAAACATTTGCTCAGCAATTTCTTTGTGGTTATTTCAAAGGAGAGGAATTATGAGTGACTTCATATTTTTCTTTGAGCTTTACTTTCTTTTTTCCATTTTTAAATCAAGCACTTAATAGACCCTTAATTGTTGAGCATTTGGAATGTTTCCAATTCCTATTATTGGAAGGAAAGGTTTGAAGGACATTCTTGTACATAAATATGTGTGTGTGTCTCTGTTAATTCATGTAAGCACAATTTTGGGATCAGGAAGTATTCCAACAGGGACTATGTTACTTTAAGATTTAAAATTTTAACTTAAAGGAAAACAACAAAAACAAAAACAAACAATGGGCACTAGAACCAAACTGCCTATGCTTGAACATGAACTCTACCACTTCCTAGAATATCACCTCCAGTAAGTTCCATTAGTTTTTTGTGCCTCAGTTCACTTATTATTTCATTCTATGTTAATGCATTTTTATTGATTTTAGAGAGGAAGGGAGAGGGATAGAGAGAGAGACAGAAATATCAATGATGAGAGAATCACTGATCAGCTGCCTCCTGCACACCCCCCGCTGGAGATCAAACCTGCAACCTGGGCGTGTGCCCTGACCAGGAATCAAATCGTGACCTCCTGGTTCAAGGTCGATGCTCAACCACTGGGCCACACCAACTGGGCAAGTACACTCTTTTTAAAATGAGGATATTAATTGTACCTTCCTCCATGGGGCGGATATTAGATGCATTAATTGTGAATATTAGATGCATTAATTACTGTAAAGACTCACAAATGACTGAAATATTTTGAGTGGTCAATAAATGTTAGAAATCATGAATTTTTATTGTTGATAAAAAGTTTTCTTATTTTGTTTTTTCCTGGTGCATTCTTTGGTCACTTAATGTTTTTCTATTAGGACGGAATCCCATCCCCTGCAACTTATCCTTTGTTCTCACTTCTTCCTGGCACCACTGTAGCAAATGCTACTTAAGGGTAATTCTAAAGTCACAGACTACAAACTATGTCTTTTTGCTCTTGATATGAAAACTTACTTTAAAATATTCTTTAAACTCTCCAAGCACGAGTCACAATATATTTAGGCCTGGAAGTTAGTTAGGATGTTAGTTCTACAGTGTCAAAATCAATCCTGAAAGAACACTGGGATCCCTAAAGGATTTCAAGCTTCACTTTTCAAGGGAATTTTATAGCTCAAACAAGCATTTGTTCCTAACATTTCCCTCTGGGGCCTCACTGAGCTATCAGATGAAAGCCGGAGAAGGGGTCTTTTCTATAAAGCAGAAGGCTCTCCTGCCAGGAGCAATTACTTATCGCCGAAGAAAGCAGCCTTTACATTTTTGGGGGGTTTTTGTAGAACATAATCCTATCACATAAAATATTCTGTTCCACAAAGCCTTATTTGCAAGATGAGGCTCCTGAGGAATTCAGAAGTGGTCTGCGTGCTAGCAGAAGCAACGAGTCCTTTTCGGAATCCTTCCTCTCCCCCCTACACATCTGTAACCGACAGAGGATCGTGTGGGACTCAGAGGAAGGAACTGAGGGTGGAAATGGAGACACCTGGTCTTTCGACTTGCTCTAAACTAATTACCTGGGTGACCTGTTCTAACCATTACAGCACAACTTCTCTGAACTTCAACCATCTATCTGTACAACCGAGGCAGAGAATCAACCGGCGTCCAAGGCTCCTCTGGGTCCAAATATTCTAAAACATGTTTTTCCTTATTTTGCTGTTTCCTTCGAGACTTGGCTCAGAGTTCGGAATGCAGTATGACGTCATTAAATAGTACAACAGAATTCCCCTCAGCACTTGGAGGGAAGGGTGAAGATTCATGTGCGAATACCTTCTTGCTTGGCACACAGCCCATATTTATAAGGTACCTATTAGGTGTCAGGTACTGTCATGTGGTGAGGGCATGTTATGAGCAAAATCCAAACCATCCCTGTCCTGTGAAGTTACATCCCATCAGAGAATTAAGCAAGTGGCGACAATTCCGTTGGATGGATGCTGTGACCACAGGGATAGCCAGCTTTGAGAGGCTGGAATTTTGAAGCTGGACCAACAGTAGAGAAGACACTGAGGGGTTGGATCCTCTAGACAACCCTCCCTGGCCCTTCCCATCGAAGGCTAAGGAGATGCTCCTCTTTGGGCTCCATGGCATCCCATGTCACTGCTATCTGCTCCTTTAACGTGTTGCATTGCAAATGTCTATACATATGTGTCTACTCCCATTAGGCTGCATGGACCGCAAGAAGAAGGACCATTTTAGTTTTATTTTGTGCCTCTACCTACAACCCTACTTTTAGCACCTAGCACATCCTTAATGCTTTGGTGGGGCCCCCAACATGATTGTTGACTAGAAATAAGAAAGGATCCCTTTACAATTTTAGAAGAACAATGACAGATGGTAGGACTCAGGATCTAATCCAAGTCCAGTCAGTCCAGGAATCAGGCCCATCACAGTCCAACATAGTCTTCCAGAGAAAATGTCCAAATAAAGGTAATTCTTTGATTATCTTCATTCTCCTGTAGAGTTTTCTTTTACTGCCCATATGTCTGTTAATCCCTTCCTTTAAGAAGTCACCTGGGCCCGGCCGGTGTGACTCATTGGTTGAATATCGACCTATGCATCAAGAGGTCGTCAGTTCCATTCCTGGCCAGGGCACATGCCTGGGTTGCGACTCGATCCCCAGTGAGGGATGTGCAGGAGGCAGCTGATGGATGGATGTTCTCTTTCATCAATGTTTCTATCTCTCTCTCCCTTCCCTTCCTCTCTCTCTAAATAAAAGTCAATAAAATATGTTTTAAAAAAATAAAAAGTCACTTGGAAGGACTGAAGCTTAGAGATGATGTTGGCAAAAGCCTTTGACCTCTCTGCAAGAAGGTGACCACATACACACGCAGAATAGCTTGGCATCCTTCTGGTGTTTGGCAGCCTGGTTACTTTAGAACTTCCTCAAATTTGCATCCTTTGTTCTTTCTGCTCTGCACCCAAGATAGCCTGCTTTAAGGGTGGAAATCATTCAATTCCAAAGGAACTGTGTGAGCAAAGGCACAGAGGCATGAGCCAGCATCGGCTCTTCTGTAAACTGTAGGTTGACGTGGATGCAGAGTCCCTGTGACGTGGATAAGAGACTAGGAGGGGGCAGGGCAACCAGCTAAGGGAAAGTTCATTGTGATTCATTGACCATACAACTTACCCTGGGGTGGAAGAGGGAGAAATGATAAATTGGTAGAGCATGCAAACACCTTTTTTTACAATTAAAAAAATCTGCAAAAAAAAAAAAAATGAGCTAACTGTACATGAAATCCTTCAAAAAACCAAGGCAACACACAAATGTAAGCTATGCCTTCCCTCGGGCTAAGGGAAAAACATAGCTTCCAATTAAGGACTATTTCCAGGCACATCATATTTATTCATTTTATTCATACAGTGATTTACACCTGTTTTTATTTGAGACATCCATTATTTCCCCAAAAGTGAGGAGGAGAAGGGGAGTGCGGAAGCTTGCTGAGCTGAGGGGGAAGGAGCAAGTCACAGATCATTAAATTCAAGAGTGTATTTTAAAGTAAAAAGTCCAACCCAGGTGTTTTTTTGGGGGGGATCGGGGGGACAGAGGGTCTAACTCTTCATGCTCATATGTCTTTGGGTATATTTTCATTCATTTCTATCCTAGGCTTAGTGGCCGAATCCAAAGTAAATAACTAGTGTTCTCTGGAGAAGTTGATTTCTCTTCATATTAGTTCTCTTTGGCTTCTGTTTTGGGTATTGGCTTTCTGTGGCTGCCATTTTGAAAGTTCTAAAAATAATATGTAAAAACAGCTGATCAGCAGAGAGCAATCCATGGTAAGGAAGAAGCTCAGAGTCCGTACCTGGAATTGTTGCAATTCTTCCCTCTTGACCAGGCAAGACGCTGGAAGAGGCATGTAGCAGAAATTCTTGTCCAGAATCTTGCATGAATTCTCTAGATTCCATTTTCCTATCTGATAAGTGGGACTAGCTTTTGGAACAAGTTACTCGATGCTCTATCTTGGGTCAGCAACTATAGCTCCTGGACCAAATCCAGCCTGCCAATTGTTTTTGTATGGTCGGAGAGCTAAGAATGGTTTACATTTTTGAATCATGGGGGGGTGGGGGGAATCAAAACTATCACAATGTGTTGTGATGTGTAAAAATGATATGAGATCAGATTTCATTGTCCACAAATAAAATTTTGCTGACATACAGCCACCACCATTCATTTACCTACTGTCCCCAATGCTTTCCAGTATGTCTGTGTTTGTTCAGCCTGCTGTAACGCAACACCACAGACCTGGTGACTTAAACAACAGAAATGTATTTCTCACAGTTGTGGAGTGTGGGAAGTCCAAGACCTAGGTGCTGGCAGACCCAGCACCTTTTCCTGATGCATAGATGGCTATCTTCTTGCTGTGTCCTCACATGGTGAAGAGCAGAGAGAGAGAGGTCTAGTCTCTTGATCTTTTTAGAGGCATCACCCTCATGGCCTCACCTAAACCTAATCACCTCCTAAAGGCCCCACCTCTAAGTACCATCATATGGGGGAGGGTAGTGTTTCAACATATGGACTTTGTGGGGGACAAGGCATAACACACTGCAATGCCAGAGTTCAGGAGCTGCAACAGAGACATTATTTCTGCTATGTGGATCTTCAAGTGTCCTGCCCAGTTAGCCTAGAGCCTAACAAATTGACTGACTGTTTACAACAGCCCTATGAGTGAGTTACCCTTTTCCCACGTGAAGAGAGTGAAGTACAGGAGTGAGTTGTTCTACTTAACTATCACACAGCTATTAAGTATGGTCAGGATCCCCACTGCCCAGACAGACTCCAAGAGGAACACTATCCTACATAATAAAAGCCTAATATGCTAAGTGCCTGGTCATCCATTCAACTAATCAAAGTGTAATATGCTAATGATATGCTAAGGCCACTCAACTGCTCACTATGATGTGCACTGACCACCAGAGGGCAGACGCTCTGACTGGTAGGTTAGCTTGC
>NW_005371751.1:791656-811420 GCF_000412655.1 Myotis brandtii | reverse complement strand
TCCGTGACCCCTCGGGGGATGTCAAAGAGCCAGTTTCAGCCCTATCCCGCAGGCCAGGCCAAGGGACCCCACTGGTGCACCAATTCGTGCACTGGGCCTCTAGTTACTCTATATAATGCTGTCTCCCTAATAGTCTGTGCTGACCCTCCAAGCCAACATTCAAAACCCTTTGAATAGGTTTGAAGTTGAAGTCCAATGGCCTCTGAGAAGTCTTTCTCCACTATTTCAGCCTCTATTACAGTAGTCCCCCTCATCCTGGTTTTGCTTTCTGTGGTTTTAGTTACCTGCAGTCTACTATGATCCTAAAATATTCAATGGAAAATTCCAGAAGTAAACAATTCATAAGTGTTCAATTGCATGCCCTCTGAGAAGCATAAAATCTCTCACCATCCCATCTGTCCCACCCAGGATGTGAATCCTCTCTGTTCAGTGTATCCATGCTGTATACAGTACAAGCTTGTCACAAGAAAGATGGAGGTGATATGGGGTGAAGTTGGAGAGCTGGAAAACTGCTGTGACGCCCTGTTGCCAAGCAGAATAAAGCAGTCCAAGGGACATGAACCTAATACTTAGTGAATTATAAACCCTTAAAGGTAACTGATTAGACCACTTCTAAAAACTTATATCTTGATATGTTTCCTTATTCATCATTTTTTAAATTTTAGGAAAATAATATAGTGTACATAGAGAAATTCTGAAATACCCCAGCAGAGACTACAGCGGGACAACATCTGAAACCCAAGAGAGTAAATCATAACTCATTGAGAAGGTAAAACAAAGGAATTTCATGTGGCTGATTCACATGTTGACTTGTTAAAATTGTCAAATGAGGAACTCCACAAAGTTGGGTGGGGCTCAACTCGATTGGTCTAGTTGAAACAGGGGGAAGTGAAAGTCAAAGGGAAGAATGGGACATTGATTTAGGGTAGAAAAAATACATTATTACAAATGATCTGGTTGTTTTTCAAACTCCTTAAGATCTGTGTTTTACAGAAGAAATCTCGGACAGTTCGGTGGGCGGCCATGAAGACACACTGCTCGGGTCTCCTGCGATGCGTAGCCCAGCTGACGGATGTCCCAGACACTACTGTGTCCAAACCAAGGCCACACCTCCCTCAGGCTGCTCCCTGTCAGTGACTAAGCATGGGCAGGGAGCTAGTCCAGGGCCACGTCTGTGAGACACGGAACTGCTCTTGTGGGCAATTTTAAAAAATAGTTTTTTTATATATTTCAGAGAGGGAGAAAGAGATAGAAACACCAACGATGAGAGGCTGCCTCCTGCACACTCCCACTAGGGATCGAGCCTGAAAGCCAGGCATATGCTCTGTCCAGGAATCGAACAGTGACCTCCGGGTTCATAGGTCAACACTCAACCACTGAGCCATCATGGCCAGGTGGCAATTTTGGCTCAAGAACTCTCATCGACCTAGCCAAATACTAAACTTTAGAAGTGCATTCCAACCTGAGACTCTTTTGCTCCTTCCTCCTTTCCTTTCACAGGTGTGGGACCTGCATCCTATCTGAAGGCTCTCCGGTGCCTAGCACGATGCCTCCTCCTACTTCCTCCTTCTTTCTTCATAGGTATTCCCTCCAGGAAATTTCTTGGGAATCTAATACTGTCTTAGTGTGTGCTTCTCCAAGGACCTGAACTTCCACATTAGTCCATTCGGACTTCCAGGTGATCAAGTGAGAGCCATTTTTAATATCTCCTCTTACATTTAGTTTGATTTTTATTCAGGGAATTGGAAAGAACTGATCACGAAAAAAAAATCATTCTCTTATTCCTTGACCCAGGGAACTTCTAGCATCTGAAAGAACTCTCAATAATGACTACAATAAAATCATTTCATCTTTTACTCTGAAATAACCAACTAAATGACATGGGTGGCTATTTACATGCTTACTTTAGGGATCAGGAGTCCTGAGGTGACTTGCCTGTGGTGATGATGTGCGGATAGGCATGGTAAAGACCGACATTGCCCAGCTCCTAGTCTTCCACATTCTCTATGCTGACGTGTTATCTACTAGTATATCTATGGTTCACCCCTAACTGCAGGAGAGGATCAATTCAGGCAACCTGAGGTGACCATTTTAAGTGACATGATCAGACAATCCAACCCAAAGAACTCATTACTGCAAAACAAATAGACATCAGTTCCCTGGGTATTTCTTAACCACCCTTAATTGACAGGGTAGAGTTATTTTTAGCAACCTGAAAGGCCCCATCGGGTTCAGAATATAATGCTGGTGCCCAGCACGATGCCAAGAATACAAATGGTGCCTCACCACTCCTGGCTGACTGTTGTTGGATAGATTGACATTGTGTCTCCCACATGGCATCATCCACTTCTTAAAGATGACAACTACAGCTATCTTTGTAAAAGGTGCTCATTTCAAGGGCAGCCTGGAGACTAACATGTTGACCAAAGCAATCAGAGGTGGCATGTACTGCACCCTTACTTTGTTGCAGACACTGTGCCAAAACTACCCTCCACCACTGCCGCATTTTTCAGGTGAGAAAATGAAGAGTTAGAGATAGTGAGTATTTTCCCAGTGTGTCACAGCTATTAAGTGACAGACATCAGATTCAACACAGATTAGACGACCACTCTGTCAGTCTATCTTCTTCCTAGGGAGACCCCAGAATTGAGCATAAAATTCCCCATTTTGGCCCAACAATGGGAGTCAACAAGACTGACATCATGAAGGGTTCAGGATTATAATTTATTCAGAGAAATATTTTTCAGTGTTTCACTCAAACCAGATTAATAATGTGATACCTAGAAAGGGTGTCTAGACTTTTTGAGCTATGACTTAAGTGGAAAAGGTTTATAATTATCTCATTAAATGCTTGTTAATGAATACTTTCAAGGTATTGCTGCATTTAAACCATTTCTCTTTAACGTTTTCTGAAGATCCCTATTATTTTGTTGGCATGCTAATAGTGGGGCGTGAACAGTCATAGGAGCTGCCCAGGGAGAGGATTAAAGGAAGCACACTATCTTGATTTCCAGTCTTGCTGAGAATGGGTATGGGCAGGCTTATGTGTGTGTAGGTAGGTAGGTAGATAGATAGGTAGATAGATAGATAGATAGGATTATCAGTTGTGCAAGAAAATGCTGAAAATATAGGATACCAGAAAAGGAGAAAAGGGGGGGTCAAGTTTAGGTGGGGAGGTTGGTTTATTAAATTATGAAAATATAAAACATTGAAGCTCTGCTCTGGCTCTTAGGGAGCTTTGTTTTTTGCAGGGATGGATACCTGGGCAGAAACTTGAGGAGATACAAGTATGTATTAAGAGGAAGGTGTGAAAGATGAAAATACCGAGCTAATATGAATGCATTCACTGAAATCTCTTCACGCTCATCTGAGAGGGGAAGCCCCTTCCTAGCTTTGGCACACGCCCCTCTTTCTGCATGTGTCACCTGGGTGATTTCTGGTTCCTTCTAGGCATCTCTAGATGGGCATGTTCATTTTCTGCTGACAGCAGAAACATGGGGGAGTGTTGATAAGATCAACCCTCAGGGTGTTTTTCTCCAGCCCTCACCATGGCCCTTACTCCACAGTTGATTCTAAAACAGCTCCAACCCCCTTGAAAGTCCTTGTTGACAGCCTTTGCCCCACACTCTTTCCTAAGAACCATGTTAACATTAACACACTCCTAGAATTTCAACTTCCAAAAAAGATGTCAGAGACAGGCCTCTTTCTACCCTCACCATGCCTTTTGTCCTCTTTGGAGAGGCATCGGCCCATAGTGGTTAACATGAGGAGACAGTCATCTGTGGAATGGTACCATGAAGTCATCCCAGTCTCCTTTCTGCCCTTCTCTGAACCCCTCCCCTAACCTTTACCTGCTCCTGGGACCATCATCCTACTATTGTTTTAATTCTTCCCCTCATTCCAGGTTATCTTTTCAGGGGAAGATTGTGACTGGGGAGAATTTCTCATGAGTCAGAGGGAGTCTCTGAAATGTTTAGGACTCACCTAGGAGGCAATGCGGGGTGACATTCTGTAGAAAGAGGCCTGGGTTTGAGTTCATTGTTTGTCGCTATTTGCATAACCTCGGCCATGTCACCTGACCTCAGTGAGCTTTAGTGGATAAACAATACCTGTTTTACAAACACAGCATATTCTTGGAAGGGCGCTGGCATGTCACCTCTTCCCACCTTCTCCTCTTATCAAACCCTCTCTCTGGAGAGATTCTGCTTCTGCTCTACTCCCTCGGGTGTGGTCCACAACCTAAAACAACAGTACCTCTCGGAAAAACATCTTCCCAAGACGAAGCTCAACTGGTGCCCACAGTGTTCTGTGTAAGTCCCTTCTTCCCTCGGAGCACAGCAGTATAGCAGACTCAAATATATCAGTACAGGTTACACGGGAAGGCTGCTACAACCCAGATAGCTATGCCTACCTCCAGAGTTTCCACCTCAGTAGGTCTGGGGTGACTAGCTGCTGGTTGATGCCAATGTGGCTGGTCAGAGGACCACTTTGAGAACCACGGGCATTGTCCTAGTCTGTCAAGTATTTGCAGAGTCAGGATTAAGCACGCTAGCTGCCTCGAGTCACTTCCCAGCTCTAATTCTTTCCAGCTGTGCAATCCGGAACACGTCAATCTCTCCAAGCCTCAGTCTCTCCATCTGTAAAATGGATATAACAATGATGCGTCCTTCACAAGGTTATTGCAAGGAAGAGTGAGCTCCTGCGTGTAGAGACTTCAGGAAGTGCTCAATGTTCATGAGTTGTTATGATTCAGGGAGTTCTAAAGCCCCCGGGTCATCTTCTCACTAAGCTGTGCTTCTCAAACCCCAGAAAAAAACAACATCTATTGTCACTATTGAATGAGTCTATATCCCAGAGCTGCCCAGAGAGGAAGGCAAGCTTCAGAGCACACGGGTAATTAGATAATGACAATGAGCCAAATATACCCAACCCCTGAAGTGGGGGCTGGGAGAAGTGGAGGCCCCCTAGAATCTCCCTGTAGGGAAAGAGCTCAGGATGTGGCATCAAAAGCTCAGAATTTGGATCCGGGCTCTGCCAGTGTTTGGCCAGGGAACCTGAGACTCAGTTTCCTCATCTGTTCATGGAGACAATAATGTTCACCTCAAACTAAAGGAGCTGCTAGATTGTTTGGTAAGCTGTGGTCCTCCTAGCTGTGAGAAACCCAGCAGCTACCCAAATATTTGTGTCCCTTTCTGCTCCCGTCAATTAAGGTGCCAACGCTGATAAGCTGAGCCCAAACAGTGCTCCCTGCCCCCTGGCTGTGCTGCCATCTGGATTCGGTTACTTAACAAACCCTCATTTCTGAGAAAGGCCAGGTCACTCCACTCGAAACCATACTCCCCGGCCTCAACCTCACCGTGTTTCCAGGGAATGCCACGGGTCTATGTACCCAACTGTAGGTCAGTCCAAAAAAGAAGTGATTAGCAAAGGCTGGGCAGAGTCATGGTCAGCTAGAGCCACAAAACCCACAGGAGACAGAGGTGCATGATAACGTGTCTATTTCCCTTCCTCTCCTCTTTCCTCCAAGAAGTCAATTTCGCCTGTTACTGGACATACCCCGAAAGAAAATCCCACAGGAAAGCAGCACAGATTGTGTTTATCGTTTTGTTCCATTTCTCCTGTTTGCTCAGTAATCCTGGTAAACAGCTTTGTGCAAACAGAAACCTTTTGAAGTATATTGAGTTCTCTCCCAGGACACTGACACCTCAATCTTCAGGTTTGTGTGTGGGTGGAGAAAGCACTTTGGCATGAAACTTCCTGATCAATGGACATGTAGCAAAAATGAAAGAACAGCCACTGGTCATTTATTTACAACAGACGCTGACAGTAGCAGTTCCTGGGTGCTGGGGATATAAGAGAACACAGCGCATAGCCTCTGTCCCCATGGATCAATACCTAATCAGGGAACATTCTAGATAACACACAGAATTAACTGCAGAGAATTTGGCCAATGAGCACTGGCTCCTTTTTAAGACATATTGGTCAAAGTGTGAGTGCAGGAAGGACAAGTCTTTATGAAGATATCCACCTACTTGTGTGTTCGGGGTTTTTTTTATTGTGTCAGAAGAAATTATAACTGTAAATCATTTCCAGAAACAAGTAATGGAAATAGTTCATCTAATTCTTCTAAATTGGCTACACTGAACAGCTATTTGTATATTTACTCATCCGCACATTTAATTAATAATATTCTTTGGGACTTTCTATGTACCAGACACTAGAGATAGAGACATGAATCTGACTAGCGCTCTGCTTTTCAAGACTTCTCAGTCTAGTGGAGACACATAATTACTGTTGGATGATGAGTTAGGGGAAAGCGCGAATAACAAGATACAAGGGAAACAAAGAGTATACAGCCCATGTTATGTGTGTCGGACAATGTGGCTAATGCCTACTGGGGCCGTTGCAAGTGCTTTACATATATATTCACGTAAGCTTCACAACATCCCCACCAGGCTAATATTCTAAGCTCCATCGTACAGGTGGAAAAACTGAGCCACAAACATATTCAGTTACACAGTAAGTGCCAGATTTGGGAGCCCAGGTGATTTGTAATGTATGTTGCCTCTCCAACTAAACTCTCTGATGAGCAGTAAGAGATTTGGTGACAGCTCAACTCTGCTATCAGCTAGATCATCTTGCCCTACTAAAGCACCCCAACACAAAACCTCTTATGCAATGGGACTTATTCCAGGTGTGAGAGACTCCAGCAAGAGTTTTTCCAAGACTGAGTGCCAAGAAGGGTTACT
This sequence comes from Myotis brandtii, assembly GCF_000412655.1. NCBI lineage: Eukaryota > Metazoa > Chordata > Mammalia > Chiroptera > Vespertilionidae > Myotis > Myotis brandtii. The sequence goes on along the minus strand of NW_005371751.1, from coordinate 804,671 downwards.
GACTTCCTTGAGTGGTGGCCAGAGAAGCATCATCATGTAAAACAAAGATAGTAAGATGGAGGTACAAAATATCAGGTTCCTGCCCCAGCCTGGCTCCCTCTGGCCATGTGACCTCTGGTAATTTTTTGGATTGCAGGTTCTCCTTTCAGTTCAGTGGGGATATCAATACCAACCTCAGGTCATATTTTGAAGGGCTTGGATATGAGTGGCTTTTAAGCTGCCATATGGATGCTATATATATTTTTATATGTTTTTATTTATTTCAGAGAGAGGAACGGAGAGGGAGAGAGAGACAGAAACATCAATGAGAGATAATCACTCATCAATTGCCTCCTGCATGCCCCCTACTACTAGGGATGGAGCTCACAACCTGGGCATGCGCCCTGACTGGGAATCGAACCGTGACCTCCTGGTTCATGGGTCGACACTTAACTATTGAGACACACTGACCTGGCCGGATGCTATGTTTTTTATTATCATTGTTTATTCTGTCATCATCAGTTGTTGTCATCATCATCGTTGTCATCAAAGGCTTGGCCCACAAATATGTCAAGATGTATTTGTTGAGTGTGAATTAGTCTTAGAGGTCAGAGTCCTACGCTCAAGGTCATCTATTCAGTCCCAACCGAAAACCCTAGAGAGAAAGAGATCTTGGCAGTGTTTGGGTCTGGAAGGGGACATCGGCAGAGTTTGCTGACGTAGTATGACCTAGAGACTCTGAATGGGCACTTTACAAAGACCCACAGAACTCTGCCAGCTTAGAGTGCCCAAGCTGCCCCACTGACCATCCCTGAATCACCACACACAATGCCATTCAATGATTCTGTGTGGAGCACATGTCACCACCATTGGCTAAGGTGGTAATAAATTCTTTATCAGTATCATTGCAGTTTCATAGCCTTTTCCCTACAGTGTGGTATTTTCAGGTCTTCTTATCTCCCAGCCCAAGTCACATAATCTGGGCTCTTTTCATTCTTCGGGCTATGCTGTCCAGCAACGGGCTTTTCTTGCCTATGTCCATGCACGACACGGGCTGGCATGCTCTGCAGCCTTAGCTCCAATTAACTCTCTGTTTTGTTTGATTTCTAGCCAAAAGCCAGCAACTCCCTGGGTTTTACTCCCAGTTGCTCAAATAAATAAGCCAAATGTTAATTTGTTGCTCATTGATTACGATTAAGTGCAGAGATGTTGTCACCGGAAATATTAATGTTTTTTTAGGAGCCCGCAGTGGCACCGTAGTGGTATTGGTTTTTGTTTTGCTTTGGTTTACTGTGTGTGGGGGGGGGGGGGGGGGGGATGCCCCCTTTTTAATGTCCATTATCTCATTTGATTCTCTGAAGAGCTTGGCAAAGTAGAAAGAACAGGAATTATGATCTGTATGTCATGGGGTGGAGGAAACGAAGCACAGAAAAGTTAGGTCGCTTGCCCATGGCCACTCGGCTCAGAAAAAGCTAACACAGTTAGAACTCGGGCTACCTGACTCCCAGTTCAGCGAACTTGGGAGTGGCTCCATTTCCCATATGTCACCATGTGGGATAGTAATAATTTATATAATATGTTTTCATAGACAATTTCTGGGTTATCCAGAAGGCTTTCCATGTGATCAAATATGTCAGTAACATGCTATATACTGTATCACTCTGTTAGAGATTCACTGTGCTGATTAGCCGATGAAAGCCTCTGAGAAGTCCTGCTGTACAAGATGTACACATTTTTTTGTTGTTGCTTGTTTGTTTGTTAATCTTCACCCAAGGATATTTTTCCATTGATTTTTAGGGAGAGTAGAAGAGAGAGAGAAAGAGAGAAACATCAGTGTGAAAGAAACACATCGATTGGTTGCCTCCCGCACAAGACCCCACTAGGGAGGAGCCTGCAACCAAAGTACGTGCCCTTGACTAGAATCAAACCCGGGACCCTTTGGTCCACAGGCTGATGCTCTAGCCACTGTGCCAAACTGGCTGGGCTAGATGTACACATTTTTGATCCAGAATTGTCCGAACACATTCGACCATGAGGAGGCAAGGGCAAAAGCAGAGAGACCATGTGCCAACAGCAGGGGTGCTTGGGTGCAAAGGAAAACTGCAAGAGTGAGAAGAAAGTGGATCTGGACATATTTCAGGGGCAGAGCCCATCACATTGCTGGTGGACAGGATGCAATCAGGGAAACTATCAAAAAGAGGAGGCAAGGAGGAGTCGGAGACATTAGGTCTGAGCAACGATACGAAGAGAATGGCCACTTCCTGCAGGAAGCTCTCCTGGACTAACAACCCCACCCTTCCATTGTAGTCTCTCACTGCACCAGAACCCTTGTCTTCAGAGGCTGCAGTTTTAGTTTGATCGTTGTTGATAAAAATTTTGAAAATACCTGAGCTTATAATGTTTTACTTACTGAAGTCCACCCTCTACATTCTCAGGTGCCGCATCCATCGATTCAACCAGCCGCAGATCAAAAATGGTCTAAAAAATAAAAGGTTACATTGTTGTTAGGCTTAACTATATGTGGACTATGAAGGCTCACAATGGTTGCATCTGTAATGAACATGTACAGACTTTTTTATTGTCATTATTCCCTAAACAAAACAGTGGAACCATTTCCCATATGTCATCATGTGGGATAGTAATAATTTATATAGTATGTTTTCATAGATAATTTCTGCACAGCTCTCACATTGTTTTAGGTATTGTAAGTAATCTAGAGATGATTTAAAGAATACAGGAGGATGTGCATGGGCTATATGCAAATGTTGTGCCATTTAAAAAAAAATATATATATTTTTTTATCAATTTCAGAGAGGAAGGGAGAGGGAGAGAGAGATTGAAACATCAATGATGAGAAAGAATCATTGATCGGCTGCCTCCTATATGCTATACACTGGAGATTGAGCCGGCAACCTGAGCATGTGCCCTGACTGAAATCAAACTGTGACCTTCTGGTTCATAGTTTGATGCTCTACCATTGAACCACGCTTGTTGGGCTGTTATGCCATTTTTTATGAGGGACTTGAGTATCTATAGATGTGGGTATCTCTGGCGGATGCTGGAACTGACCCCCCATGGATACCAAGAGACGACTGTACCATGTCCCCAGCTTCTAGCACATTGTAGGCACTCAATCAATATTTGCTGAATAAATGAATGAACAGAGACTTGAAAGCAGTAAATGCTTAACAAACTGTCGATCTCCTGTTACTAATCAATCTAGCATGCAGGTATGATTAATATTACCAATCAATTTAGCAGACGGTGGGGAGTTGGAGGATAGTGGAGGAGTCACTACTGACCGTTAGGAGAGGATGGTCAGAAAAATCTAGTCTGAACAGGAGTCCTTGGGCAAGTCCTTTCCCTTGTCTGATTCCAGCTCTTCCAAATCCCACTTCACAAGGGGGAGGATAATATGATTTCCATTAACCCTGCATCCTTGCCGCCCAGGAGTCTATGTGGAAGCCGTGGCCTGTGGCCTTGGAAACGTGATGTGCGACACTGCCCCCACAGACCACGTCTGATTAAATGCTCCACCAGCTAGCGCAGCTTAAGTCCTCCAGGCACCAGAAGAGAGGGGTGCATTGGGGCTGGAGTCACCAGGAAGGCTTCCTAAAAGATTTCCTTCCTCCTTTCCAAGACCTTAAATTTCAGATGAAGTTGGTGATATTCAGTGGGGAGGAAAAGCATCCTTTTTGGTTTTCATCACTCCCAGTCCGATTGGCAGGACTACAGGCTTGCCCCTTACCTGCTCCCAAAGGACCACTGAGCCAAAGCCCCTGGCTCTTCTAGACCTCACTGCTCTCTGAGCCTTGCCTTTCTTTTCTCGTCTAGTTAGGAATAGACAAAGATACACTCCCCATCTGGACCTTCCTTAAACCATTCACCCGAAAGGCTGGTCTCAGGTTCCAGGATCTGGGCAGCATGCTTGGCCAGAGGCCCCGCCACGGTGCATGGAGCAGGCCCACATGACTTCCCTGGCTCTCGCTATGAGGGCTCTCCCTGAGAAAGCTACTGGGCAAGTCATTTTTGGTTTCAGTTCGTCGCTTTTTCTTTTCCACTTGGTCGCCCAGGGTGACATCTACCCTGAGAGTTTCTCCCCCGGGGACCATCCACTCCAGCACAGCTTGCTTGTCTGGGTGCAGATGTTCTCAGCCCCCAGTGCTTCCTTTCCCCAGAAGAGGTCACTCCTTGATTAAGAAAACTAGTAGTTTTACCCCAACCTCCGGCCCCCCGCTGCCATTCAATAAAAATGTCTCCTCCTAGTGAATAACCAAAGCCCAAATGGCCATTTAATCTTTACTAATGTTTTCACCATTGATTTTATCATCATTGTTATTCTGAAAAAATACTCATTGCCCTGTGTGGTGATTATCACATCAGTCTTTGCAGAGATCTCAGCATGACAATCATTTTATTTCCTCCTCAAACTGACACTCTTGCTACTACTGAAGGACAAAGACATGAACTGGCTTACATCAAGATTATCAACTGCATGCCTGGCTGGTGTAACTCAGTGGTTGAGTGTCTACCTAAGAACCAGGAGTTCAAGGTTCAATTCCAAGTCATGACACATGCCCAGGTTGTGGGCTCAATCCCCAGTAGGGGGTGTGCAGGAGGTAGTCAATTGATGCTTCTCTCTCATCATTGATGTTTCTATCCCTCTCTCCCTCTCCCCTCCTCTCTGAAACCAATTAAACATATTTAAAAAAAAAAAACTATCGACAGCAAAGGTTAGCAGAAACCTTTGGTGTTGAGGCCTATTCCTGATCACAAGTATTGAAAGAAAAGGCATCAATCAGGGTTTAATTGGCTGGCCACCTTTCTAAGGCAGGAGTGAAAGGCTGGAACATAGTAGTCATTCAAGGTGAGAAGCACCATCCTATAAAGACGGACAGATAATCAGGGAGGTGATTTGAAAGCCAGTGGCTGGGCTAGCGGGTAGCTTAACATTCTTTTCATCTCCAAGATTCCCAGAAAGTAAACAATGGCAACCAAGCTACAAAGACAATGGCAGCAGAAAAGCCTACCTAATCATCAGGGGATGGAATCAAAGATCAGGCCACGCACCGTTGATTCTTTGTCATTGAATGAAGTGCCTGAGGTACTTAATATGTCATTCTGAGTTTTTGCTTTCAAGTAACATGTGGAGAAAAAGAATGGGAGGAAAGAGGGCAGGTAAGTGATGAACAGAGGCTCACAGCAACCAGAGGTTTAGAAAACCAGAACCATTACAGTCTAGGTGATTAAAGAGGGGGAAGTTCAACAATGATCTTGGAGAAAAAGGGAGAATGGAGTTGAATACCACTATCAAAGCTGCCTTAGTTGTGATGAATTGCAAGTGACCACTTAGCCTTGGAACAAACACTCAGGCTTCAAAATCCCAGAAACAAAAGTCATATAACCAAGACCTTAAATCTGAGAATTACCCTTCACTCATCAAATTCCAGCAGATGCTAGGGAGACCACACCCAAGCCAGTACGCACCAGAATGACAGAAAGCTACATTCTCATCAAACGAGATCTTACCATTGGGAACAAGTCTCATAGCTTCAATGATTTGGTTTCTTGGCAAGAGCCAAAAAATGCTGAGTTCCCCTCCCTGGAAATGGCAGAAACCTGGGAGAAGTCATAGGCGGGGTGGGCCGTATGCTCAGCACTCTTCTGCATGACACAGGACTTACCAAAAGGGTGACAGAGATTTCATAAAAGCTTTATAAGCCACAGTCGCCTTCATAAAGACCAGCTGTTGCCATCAGCTCTATAATAAAGGCTCAACAGAAAGGTTGGGCCGGATTCCTTTCTGTGTTTCCCAGGTCTTAGAAATCCCTAATAAGTTATCCTTCCTCATTACTCTTTACTCAGATCCATAGAGTTCCACGAACATGCAGAGAATGATCCGTAGTTAGCCTCCAACAAAACTAGGGACTTCTTAGAAAGTATTGCCTGAAAATTGTGCTGGAGTTTTAAGCCACAATAGCTGGTTATGCCCCATGAAAAGCTCATAGGTCGACACCTCTTCACCTGTTGCCCGCCCCCCCCACCCCAACCCTGGCCCCATCTGTCTTTTCTCCACTCTCCTGCCAACACCACCATTTAGCCTCGTTCCCTAAGAAAAAATGGCTTCTTTCTGAAACCAGAATCCAGTGTCATTGGGAGGTATGAAGACTGATAGATAGAACAGCCCAACAGTATGGAGCAGAACACTGGGACACATGGAACAAGTCAAGGGCATGCGGGACACTACACTACTCCCCTTAACCCTGAAGCCCCAGGGAAGTTGGTCCCTTTGAGCAGATTCTTCTCTCTGCCCTGCATCCTTTCTTATGTGTGTCAAGAAGTTTAAAAATGGGAAGTATAGTCGTAGATTTTTGGAGAGACTTGGTAAAGCCTTTTGGAAGGACAATTAGGCAGTACTTATCAAAAGCCTTAAAAAAGGCATGTCCTTTAAATTAGAAAGACCAGTACTAGTGACTTATTTCATGCTCACAATTTGGTGTATGTATGTTCATCACAGAGTTGTTTTTAATGAGGAAACATTAGAAACAGCCTATAGGTCTACAAATGGGGATTTGGTTAAGGACATTCTGATATATTCCCATTATGTAATACTTAGCAGTCATTCAAAATGGTTTAAAAATATTTCATTGATCTGACAGGAAGTTTATGATATATTATTAAGTGGAAAAAAAGATTTCAAAATAATAGTTGGGATAGAATTGCATTTTTTGTTTAAATATATAACAAATTATAACAGTTATATACTCATAAATTTACCCATTACGAATATGATAAAAATTTGTGGAGTGATGGAATTGGAAGAGCTTGGTGTAAAATTCCTGAGGTGGTGATGTTACTGCCCGAAGTTTTGGCATTTTTGACATGGGGTAATTCTAAGGCCCTGAGAATAGAAAGAAGGTCTTTTCTGAAGTGGGAGATCCTTCCTGCTGTCAGTCCCCAGGAAAAAGGTGTGTCTCAGAAATTAAGCATTAAAAAGAGAGATTCCCTTGCTGGGTCTTTTGTCCTCAAAAGTATATGAGACTCATAACCCTTGAGAGTGAAATATCAAGGTATTCTCAAAGCTTAATTCTGAGTCATTTTGTTTGTGCAATCCCTTAGGAAGTTGCAAAATCTTTTGTCCTTTTGATCTGTTCTGGGGAGCCAATAATAATGATAGTAATAACTGCCGTCTATGGAGTCGGGCTCTGCGTATCCATTTTCTCCAGGCCTCCCCCAGCTGCGTGTGAAATGGAAGGGCACGGCCCTGTGTTGCAGGAAGGAATAGCTCACATTTCTGAGCATGACACTGAGCCGGACCCTCTCCTCAGGCCTCTGCACAGATTCTCATCTGCTCCTCATCACAACCTTTAAAATAATGACATCACCTCCACTGCACCACTGAAGACACTGACGAGGGGCAACAGAGAGACCGGTGACTTCCCCAAGGCCACACAGCGTGTTCGTGGTGGACACAGAATTCAGTTTCAGGTTGCTTAGTCCTAGAAGCTCTGACTACTAAGCTCTACTGCCAAACCCCAGAAACATGAGAAGGTAGTTAATCCACATTCAGATTTATGCAAAATCAGGAAGCAGAATAACACCAGCATGAAGGTGGCAGAGAGAGGGAAGGGGAAGCCAGCCTCCCCGAATGGGAAGATGGGCGCCGGTACTGCTGGCTCGGCCCCCACCACCCTGCTGCCCCCATGACTCTCCATCCAACTCGAACTTGGACAACCTGCTTTCCATTTTATTAACAGAGGCCGCATTCTTTAATAAGCCTGGATCTGCCTGTGAGATGTGTCCATTTGGTCCATCTGATACCCCTTGCTAATCCAGGAACAGTGAGGCGCTGAGGTTACAAGGCTAAGGTGCTTCCAGCCTAATAGTAAACTTACCAAGAAACTGTAAATTGCCTGGCTGGTGGTGCTCAGTGGTTGACCATCCACCTATAAACCAGGAGGTCATGGCTAGATTCCCGGTCAGGCACATGCCCGGGCTGAGGGCTCCATTCCCAGTGTGGGGCCTGCAGGAGGCAGCCGATCAATGATTCTCTTTCATCTCTGATGTTTCTCTCTCTCTCTCTCTCTCTCTCTCTCTCTCTCTCCCTCTCTCTCTCTCTGTCTCTCCCTCTCCCTTCCCTTCTGAAATCAATTTGAAACTATATATGTATTTTAAAAGAAACTGTAAATTATGGACCATGGCAAACACGTGATCAGGGAGGAGGGTGCTCTCGGCTCTGTGGGGGAGAGGAAGGCCATGCCAAGCACAGCCTGTGGACACCTACATTTCTGTCACCGGCTGGCAGGCATCATTCCCAACATGGTTTTCGGTGCCCTCCAGGGGACTTCATGCCACTGATCTACGAGAAGGAAGTGCATCGCCTTGCCGGTGGACAAGCTAAGACATCTGAGCCAGGGATCTCTACGACCACAGACAGACATTCCCTGTAGCCATCCTCAGCCCGTCTCCCTGTCCATCAGAGCAGAGACAACAGCTGAAGTGGCTGTCGGGAATCAAATGAGCCTGGACCATGGGCTGAGGCTGCCTTGAGACCCAGCACAATATAAGAGTTCTACCTCTCGCTTTAAACTTCGCCTCTTCCGAAAGCTCCTCCAGCCAGATATCAAACATACACCCACATGCCCCACTCATGCACACTCAAGCACATACCCTCACACACGTGCACAGACTCTCCCAAAGCAAATATTATTTTAAAATGCTTGAGGGCAGTGACCTGAGTGTCTATTGAACTTGAACTACCGCAGCAGCAATTTTCCTTTCAAGCCAACATCAGATCCGATACTGATGGCCCAGATGCTGTGTCACGCTGAGTAAGGATTTCATGTGGCCTGCGTCAAATTGAGCCCAGCACGCGACTAATCCACAATCAGGCTCCTGTCACTCTTATATCCCTCTTAGAATCGTGTCAGGAACTAATGTCCTGTCATTCAGCTTCAGTGGGCAATCATTGGGACTTCCTCCGATAAAGAAGGGAAGCAGGGAACCCGCAGCTGGCCTCCCGGGGGCAGTGAGGGGTCGCAGGCCCAGGAACTACCTTCCCCAGGATAAATATGTCTGAAGTTGCCTAACTTCCCCGCCTGATCTAATTAGTAAACACCTTCAAAGGGATCAGGCTGACTTTTGAGACAAAGTCTGCCACACGCAGCAGAGGCGAGCAAATAAATATTGAAAGGGCACATCTGTGTAGGTGGAGCGGGGAGGGGAAAACAGATTAGAATCAGAGAGGAGTTAATGTTGGGAGTTCTGTTGTGCAACTGTCCTTGCCCTTGCCCCTCACCCCTTCTCCAGGGCTTCTGGGGACCTGGCCCCCTAGACACCCAACCACCCAGTCTCCAGAAAGAACTACCCAAGACCTGGACTCACCCTGACCAGAGCCCTGGTCACTGGATGCCATGCTTGTTTTGGATGTTAGAAGTGAACGAGATCTAGCTAATGGAGCAGAACAGTGGCATCGAGTGTCCATGCAGGTGGCTGCTAATGGTGTTGCTGTTTTAATCCATCCAATGCTGGCACTTCAGGCATGACCAGCAGTTCTCCACTGCACCTCTGCAGAGACCATCCCTTCTACAGTGTGTCCTGACTCTTCATGTTTTTTCAGTGGCTGGCACAGCAACTAATGAGACCTCCCGGTCACACTAAGGCTTCCGAGGAATCCAAGTCCATGGTGCAATGCAGTGCCCATGAACTATATCAGTTCCACCTCCACAGTTAACACTCCAGGAGGACCTACGACAGAAGCATTGTTGTCATTGGATTGAAACCACCAAAGCCATACTTGGAGTAGAACTTCAGTTCTCTGGAGTAGACCAGATGGGTAGACCGATATAAGCTTCTTTAATACATTTGACTGCACATGTCCCATGGATGAATATGTCTAAATATTACTTTTCTCATTTCACAGAGGAAGCTGAGATCTAAGTACATCAGATGGGCCACATATACTCCAGTGTGCTTTGTTTTGTGTTTGTTGTTTACTGATGTGGTTTCGGTTTTTCTGCTGTACCATGTATATGATTATTCACTCAGCAAAAACTGTAAAATACTTGAAGGCAAGAATCTTGTCTGTCTTCTTTCTACTGTATTCACAATGCACAGCTGAGAACTGGATCCATATTCACTCATTCGTTCATTCATTCATCCATTCACTCAATATATATTTATCATACATTAGGGATACAGCAATGAATTAGACCAAAAAGTTACCTGTTACCATGAAGTTTACATTTTAGCTGAGAGAGACAATCGATCAATAAAGAAGCATACTAATGAAGGAAGTAAGAAAGGGAGGAAAGAAGGAAGGAAGGAAGAGGAGAGGGAGGAAATAAGTAAATTATCAAAACCTCATGAATGTCCCGCAGAGAACTGGGATTGAAGATGTAATGAAGAGAGGCAGGGTGGCACCATGGATTCAGCATTCAGGACAGGATTCTTGAAGGAGGTGACCTTTACACTGAGATCGGAATGACAAGGAGGACTCCATAGAAGATCAAAGGGAAGAGATTGCAGGCAAGGAGACTAGGCAAGCCCTGCCGTGAGGATGAGCTTTAAGGGTTCAAAGAGCTGAGAAAAGGCCAGTGTGGCTTGAGCAGGACAGTGAGTGAGGGGGAATTACACAAGATGATGTCATTGGAGTAGGTAGGAGCCCGGTGACACAGGGTTTTGTAAGCCAGGGTTAGGCTCATTCATCAAATATTTGTTGATTGAATAAATGCACAGGCCTTGAAACACTGTGAGGATGTAAGTACCAATTGCCATTCAGGAGTTGACAGTTGCGTCAGAAAGATGAAAGAAATCTACATCTACTCACTCAAGAAATGTTTACTGAAGCCCCAGTGTGTACCAGGCACTGCGGTAGATAAGAGGGACACCAGGGTGAGTAAGCCACACTCCGTGCCTTCAACCAGCTCACAATTTTAAGGAGAGACGAGCATAGTACAGAGCAGTGAGGAAATACTATGTGAGCAATTGGAAAACATCTGTCTCAGTCTGAAAAAAGTCAAGGAAAAAGTTAAGACAGCATGCAAATTAAAACAAAAAGTCAAGGAAAAAGCTGGGACAGCCAAGATGAAAGAGTTCAGAGATCGGTTGGACCCTGCAGGCTGGAAAAGGTCAGGGAAAATTTGCACAGAGAATATTGGATTTGAGCAGGATCTTCAGGAATGAATGGAACTTGGAGATAAGAGGGAGGGGTTCCTCGCTAAATAACAAACTCACACAGGTTTAAATCAAAGGTCAAAATCCAAGTGGGGCATTCAAATCTCCTGACAGCCTCTACTCTTCCCAACCAGCACCTTCTCTGCACACATACCTACCCCTCCATGCTCATCCCCCCTTTGGGCTAAAACACAACTGAAATTACCTCCTAACTATTCCCCACATTGCTTAGCATCCTACTCACTCCGAAATGAAAGTGTGGCCCCCCTTCTAAGTAAGAAGACCATGTATAGCTTCCTGATGGTTCAATATCCCATGAAGGGATTCCTAATTATACCGTATGTTTCATCTTGGGACAGTTCTTTTCCTTGGCAAAAAGATCCCTCCTTAAATGCAATGGAAGTTTGCTTCCTTGATACAGCTGTTCATTGATCCTAATTTTAATCTCTAAAGTATTTTGGTCAAATAGGATTGGGTCTGAATCAATACCAAAACCCTCAGAGCATATAACAATAAGCATTGATTTCTCACTCATGACCCTATAGGCTGCTGAAAAGGCTCTGTTGCCTGCTGCAGGGTGGTGGGCATGGCTGTCCTCTGCTTTTCTCTCATCCTCCTTTGGGACCAGGCCAACTGGGACATGCTTATTATGGTGATGTTATTATGGTGATGGCAGAAATACAGGAGAGTAAGTGCACTATAGGCACTCTGTAACTTCTGCCTACATTTCATTGGTCAATCCAAGTCACAGATCCAAGTCCAATGTAAAAAAAAAAAGTATTCAAGAGGAGAGTACACTCTGCCCACCATGGCAGGAATAGAGACAATGGTATGTAAGTTGCAGCCAATCATTTAATTCACCATAGAAGTTACAAAGAATTCATCCCACTTCTCCCACTATTGTCAAATCTCAGAAGGTAGAGCTTGTGCCCCTATAAACATCCTTACTTTCCAAGTTAAGTTTCCTTAACTTCTTATCCACCTTCTCCTTGCTCTGATCTGAACACATTATAGTTTGTTAACATTTCTAGATAATTTTGTCAATCAGATGTGGTCATGGCATTGTCTTCCAATGGGGATTTGCCAGTACAGGAAAGTGGGTGCATCTGTTAGAATTTGATACCCAATAAGCACTCTAAAAGTAAGCTTATGATTCTGTGGGTAGGCCATGCAATTTCTCTAGTCTGGGCTGGGCATCGGGGCTCATTTGTGTATCTGCAATCAATCAGATGGCAAATGGGCGAGATGTTGGTTGGTATAGGATGGCCTCAGCTAGGATACCTGGGTCTCTCACCACATGGTCTGTATTCTTCCAGAAGGCTAGCCAGGATTATTTCCATGTTGGTATCAGGGATCAAGGATCCAAGAATGGAGGCTGCATGCTTGAGGAATAGATTCAAATGGCACAAATCCCTTCTACCACATTCTACTGAGCAAAGCAAATTACAGGGCCAACCCAAAAACAAAAAGCAGGAAAATAAACTCTACCTAATATGCGAAAACACTGCTGTGTGTCTATGGCAGCCCTCACAGTGCTGGGCACACAGCTGGTCATTGGTTGCCACATAAACTCAAGCAAAAATAATCCACACTCAATGCAACACAATTCCAATGAGATAAATCAATGGTTCATGCATTTTTCCCAGTTAAGTCTTTTTATTTAAGATTAAATATGCTCGGCTGGTGTTACTCGGTGGTTGAGTGTCAACCCATGAACCAGGAACTCATTGGTTTGATTCCAAGTCAGGGCACATGCATGGGTTGTGGGCTCAGTCCCTGATGGAAAGTATGCAGGAGGCAACTGACTGATGTTTCTCTCTCATTTATGTTTCTATCTCTCCCTTCCTCTCACTCTAAAATC
>NW_005371751.1:789063-791595 GCF_000412655.1 Myotis brandtii | reverse complement strand
AAAAGATTAAATACTACATGAAAATCCAACATGGAAACCAGATGAACATGGAAATACTTTAGCTAGAAGAGGGGACATTCCTGAAGTTCTTCCTCTTACTCAACTTCTCTAATCCCCATCTCCCCTAAGGTATCTCAGGCCTCCTTGGAGGCCATGGAACAAAATTTAAAAACCATTGAGTGAAGCCAACATCTTCCAAACTTTGTGAAAAGGGATCCTCCATAAGCAGTGCATTTCACAGGGTGACTCAGAGCACACAGCCTGAGAAAACTGAGATCACTGTTTCTCAACACGACCTCGCCTTCAGTGCGATACACTCTGTTTTCTATTTTTTTTTTATTTTGAAATGTTGGTCATGAACTACTAAGTTGATTTTATAACCCACTACACAGGTCATTCCCCACAGTTAGAGACCAATGGGCTGGATGACCTCTTGGAGAAATATTTCAACATTAAAACTATTGACCTATGGTTCCATGTCTTCCATATCCTCGATTTCCATTATTTATTCTCAGGAATGAGGAGAGTCTGAGGATGGGCACCACCAAAAAGAGTAGATGTTAAGTTCTAGATAAGCCATAAGGATGTTCCCAGAATAATGGAGACCACATGACCTTGTGGACACTAAAATCAGTAGATGAGACTTATAAGAGTTCGCTAGAGAGTCTGACTACCTAAGTTAAATTGTGCCAATTACAGCCTGAATTACTTGGAACTTATTACTTAAACTATGAATACCTCAATAATTATCTCTTCTGATATTTAGGTCTAACATTAATATCTACCCTGCCAGATTATTAATAGCATCAAATAAGATAGTATATAATGGGCTTAGCACAGCCAGGAACAGTGTCAGGATCCTCTAAAAATAATAAGTAAGTAGATGGATTTTTCTCTGCAAAGTAGTGAGCTCAATAATAAGACAAGAGAAGGATTGCTGTCTCTGGCCCCTACCCCTATTTTACTACTCAGAGGGATCTGAGTTCAAATTCTTCTACCATTTAAGAGTTGTGGTCTTAACAGTGGTCTTGGATGACTCAGACTTTCTGGAGCCTCAAGATTCTCAACTGAGTAATGGAAATAACAAAACCCACCAATGATGTTAGTTGAAATAATAAAGGTAAAACAGCTGGCACAATGTCTGCTGCATAGCAAATGCTCAATAAAAAGGAAAGACCCAGAGAGAGAAAGAGATCCTGATAACATCCAGCCAAAAAAAAAAAAAAAAATCAAAGTGCTTTGAAAGCAACTGTTCATATTTTGAAAATAACTGAAAAACATTCAAGTTGTATAACAAACAGCCACCCACAGCCAAATCACACTGGTTATCTCAGCTATGATTTAGTCATCTAAAATCAGAGCCCTACCAAGAAGTTCCAATAACATGAAGTCACAAAATTCATCACTCTTTGGTGTGTGAGTGTGTGTGTGAGTGTGTGTGTGTGTGTGTGTGTGTGTGTGAGTGTGTGTGTGTGTGTGTGTGTGTGTGTGTGTGTGTGTGTGTGTGTTGCATCTGCTTGGCTGAGCAAACACAACTTCTTCTTGGTGCCACAAAATTGGCTGGGGTTTCATAATAATTAAGGCAAGTCTCTACCATCAAGAAATCTATATAATCAATCAATGTCTCAACCTCACTCCCCTTTTTACTGAGCACTTACTATGCGCCAGGTATTTTTACAGACATCACTTTACCTAATCCTCTGGGCAACCTGAGCACACAGGGGTTTTTTTTGTTTTGTTTGTTTGTTTCTGTAATATATTTTTATTGATTTCAGAGAGGAAGGGATGGGGGGGAGAGAGACAGAAACATCAATGATGACAGAGAATCATTGATCAGCTGCCCCCTGCCAGCCCCACACTGGGGATCGAGCCCACAACCCAGGCATGTGCCCTGACTGGGAATCAAACCGTGACCTCCTGGCTCATCGGTCGACGCTCAACCACTGAGCCACACTGGCTGGGCCACACAGCGTTTTTAATTCCCATTTTACAGTTGAGAATCCTGAGGCCATGTAAGTGTTAAGAGGCAGAGCAAGAATGTGAATCCAGACCTCTCTCTCAAAGCCGAAGTCCTCTGCCACTTCACAATACTACTCCCACAGATTAGTAATAGATGTAGATAAAGATCAACAGATAGAACATGACATACCAACTGCCTAGCCCCTCTATGTGTATATTTTAGTGGGGTGGCGGAGGGGTTAAGAACAAGGACTTCAGACTTGGCCAGACCTTGCCTCAAATTCTTGCTCTACCACTAATAACTCTAACATTTAAGAGACAGAGATGATCAGATGGATATGTGATATAAAGTTTTGTAAATGCGTGCACGCACAAACACCACCCCCACCACAGACTCAGCGCTGAGAGGCACCTTAGAGAACATCCAATCCAATCTCCTTACTTGGCCGTAGAGAGAGCCAGCACTGGGTGACCATGAGAGAATCGGGGTGCTCCTGCCTGAGGTCCCACCGGCAAAGAGAACAGTCACCATTCAAACAAGGGGCATCAGAACCGCCCCCCCCCCGCCCCCCA
>NW_005371751.1:781036-789052 GCF_000412655.1 Myotis brandtii | reverse complement strand
AGAGCCCCACCCCCGCCCAGCTCTCTGTACAAATGTGCGCAACTTTTCCCGTGGTTACTCCCCAAATCAGAGGAAGTGCCCGGCCCTGATAAGGCAGATTCTGCAGAAGAAAGCCCATCGCCTTCGGAGATTTTTGTCTGTCTGCTCATTCGCAGAGGTCACAAGAAGGGCAGGGGAATTCTCTCAGGACGTGACTCCTGGGTCTCCACACCCAAGAATGCAGGAAGGTTTAAACAAATCAGACCTCCGGCAAGAATTCAGACAGGCTCCCCCAGCCATCAGCTGTTCCGTTGCTAAGAGACTGGAGTGGGTGGGAAAGGCCAGTAGCCATATTTTTCCAACTTATCTGCACAGTTATGCCTTTGCCCCCCCCCCCCAGGGGTTGGGCTTTCTTAAGAACAGAATATGACAAGCAGGCCCGTGGAGAGAGTGAGAGTACATTTTTTTCAAGAAATGAACCGAGTTTTTCCTGGACATGAGTGTCATCCAGCAGAGAGCTGGCTGCTGCCGATTTCGGATCTGATGCAATGTTGGGGAAAGAGCCTCTGAGTACACATGACTCAACAAAATATTCAGATTTGCATCCCTATCTCTTGGGGAGATGCACTTATCAGCACCAACAAGTGCCATAGTGTTGGTAAAAGTGTCGGGCTGCTTGGTCATCGGAGAATTTAAAAGGAATTTTAAAAACCAGCAAGGGTTGTGGGGAGGTGAGCATTTGAATCACTCCGGGACTTTCCTTTTCGGTTGCATTCCAATCGGACAGACCTAAGCCTGGCAGAGCCCTGCCATTGCTCAATGTCAAAAACATTCGCCTGGAATGCGAGACATGTGAACTTGGACACCCCCTGCAGCTTCCCTGTGTGGCCCCGCTTGCTGCATCACTATAAACACAAACCACCCTCCCCCCAGAAGGTCCTGAGAGCAGAGGCAGAGCCGGCTGGGGCTGGGGGAGCAGGGAGGTGGCAGATTGCACAGGAAGGAAGGCAGGGACACAGAAGTGAGCATTCCTCCCCCAAGGTCTTTGTACAGATTCACAATCCACTCTGATGAGCAGAGCAGAGATGGAAAATGAGCCCTTGGGAACAGACTGGTGGATTTTTTTTGCCTTTAGAAGAAAGCAAGAATGTGAATTAACTTCCTCCTTCTCTGGGTTTGTACCTGGCAGTTTGAGGCAGAAACACACACACACACACACACACACACACACACACACACATACACACACACCTGCTACAATCGCTTATTTCCTAAGAACTCAAAGAGTGGATATCTAATTGCCTGTTCTGTCCTCTGCCAGAGACCCCTCCCACCTTGGCTTAAATAGTCCAGGTAGCAGTCCTTACCACATTAGTATAAATGAGAACATAACTCAGCATACCCCAAAAGCCCATTGAGAACTTGCAGCATGTCCCATAACTCAGTGCCCCAGACAGTAAAGACCTAATGGCTGGCAGACCTTTTCGGAGTGGGGGGTAACCATATACAAATCACACCACCCCCTTTTCCACCTCCAAAGCTGGCACAGAAGGAAGGCAGGCGTCACAGGCAATGTGCCATCCACCGCAGAGAATGGAGGAGTTGAGTGCAGGGTACCATGCACAAAAACCAGGATACGCAGGTTCGAGAAAATAAAACACTTAACCTAAATCGGACAGGCGGATGTTAGGAACTTGATGGCTTTGTCCGATTGAACTTCCACAGCAGCCAAGGAGGTACCTACAATGACTTTTCAGTTGTACAGTCTGTAGGACACAGGAGTCAAAACAGCCTGGGAAGCCCCTACTCCAAGGAAGGTGACACTTGCTGCTGAAAGAGTGATGATCCCTCAGGCCAGCTGTCACAGATGGTGCAATCCTTCACACAGGACAGCAATTAGCTGAAGTAACGCCAAACCCTTGTCACCCTTCATTCCTAATTGCCCATCTGGGCTGGCAGATTTGTTTACCAAAAAGGCACTTGGAGTAGCAAGCAAAAGGGCTGTTCAAAGAAGACTCTAGAATGCAATTGAGTGTGTCTTTTTGGAAAACGGGAAGGTGGACAAGAGATCCTAGGCAGGCTGAGGACCAAAGGCAGGGAGTTCAGAATTGAGCTTATTGCCCTTTTAACCCCTGGAGCTGGGGAGGAGGAAGAGGAGGAAAAAGGAGGGGTTAAGAGAGAGGATTGCAATACACCCACTTCAGGGCAGAGCCCATTGTTGTTTTGATGATGAACTGATTGTGTGACACAGACATTTTATTTATTAGCATCCTGGACATCAGCCTCCTTGTTCCTCCTTCACAGACTGATAAAACTTGTGCAACCCGCTGCGAGTCATTTCTCCCTCATGCGACAAAGGGCTGAACCAAGGGATGGCGTTCCAGGCCATGGCTGTGATTTCTATAACGGCATTCATAAGTTATCTGTCACAAGACAGGCTTTGGTCATATTGACATATCGTCAATACCTAAAACAAAGTCACATTAATATCTAGATTCGTCCTTGGAGCAAGTAGTAAGAGACTGTGTTAAGTTCTTCCTTGCATTTTTGAGAACATGAATAATGCCATCTACTGTGAGTAGTTGCCCCTTAAATAGAAAGATGCTTTGTCATCAGTTGAAGATCGAGGTGATTACTGTCAAGTTAAACTTTAACACTGTTTACTGGGCCTTTAGGAGAATCACCAAAAGAAAATTGTCAGCATTATGCTCCCACCGCCCAGCACAGTGAGAAGCACATAGGTGTGGAATGAATCTGTGCTGGGTATATCAGTGGCTCAGTGGAACTCAACTTTGATAGACTAAAAGGAGATCTTTCTCTCATTTGTGTTGGAGATTTTGTCCAATAGGACCACCTGAGCCTGTCAATCACTAGGGGCCGTGACCTCTTGTCCCCTCCCTCTGTATTTCCTATGTGGATCAATGCTGCTTCCCTTCTGTGAAATGCCTTCCCCCCACACTTGCCTGGAAAACTCCTATTCCTAGTGTGAAACCCTTCTCAAATATCTACTCTGCTAAAAGCCTGTCCCTGCTGTAGCTCTAAGGACAACTGGTCACTTCCTCTTTTGCGTCCACCCTGATACATGGCACATAGCACAATGCCTAGCAAATAGTATCATTTTGATTGATGAGCAAATGAATGAATAAATGGTCACTAAGAATACAACTAGAGTCAATGAATCTATAGCAATGAGGTGCCTACTAAGTATAAAGCACTGTCTTCTGCCTTTAGTTAGAATCACATGCCACATAAATGTCTTAGGGGGGTGGCTGGGGAAGAATCTATAAAATGAAAATCCGTGTAGCTTTTGTGGTACCAATCCCAAAGCGTTTGAATTGACCCCGTTTGGCTCAGTGGATAGAGCATCAGCCTGCAGACTTAAGGGTCCCAGATTTGATTCTGGTCAAGGACACATACTTCAGTTGCAGGCCTGATCCCTGGCCCTGGTCAGGGCCCGTGTGGGAGGCAACCAATCGATGTGTTTCTATCACATAAATGTTTCTGTCTCTCCTCCTCCCTTCAATCTCTCAAGATCAATGGAAAAAATAGCCTCAGGTGAGGATTAACAAAAAAACAAAAATGAATAAAACTAAGCAGTCAAAAGGAGCAGTAATGCCAATATCACCCCTTAAATATTAACCGTCTATCTCTGAAGGACTCCGATCCACTCTCTAAAAAAATAAGGGAAGCAGAAGCAGCCGCCTTCCTCCTTTGGGGACAGCCTATGTTTTAAAATAAGGTTGGTCATTTGCACAAGTACCTTTGACTCATACAATTTGTCACCCAGACACATGTTTCCGCCTGGGCCTGTCCCTTTTCCCCTTGGAAGAGGAAGAATCGTTCTAACCCACAGGGCCACAACTTCAGGAGAAAGATCTGGTCTGGGGTGACATCCTCCAAAACAGAAGCTCAGGGACTTGAGTTGGAAGCTGTAGGCACGTGGAAAAGCTAGAATGTCAAGAGGTTTCTCAACGACTTCAAACTCAGTGGCATCTAGAGCCCTAACGCCCACCCTGGGCAGAAGAGCTGGGCAGAAACCACAAAGATAGTGGAGCCCATTCTTCTCCTGTGGACCAAGCATTTTATTTTCCTCATGAAAGTCATGTGAACATCGAAGTCACAGCACATCCATGGCCTTGGTGAGGAAGGCTCTCTGTCTGACCACGCAGGTTTCAGATCCCTAGTGAAATGTCTTGGAAGGGATACAGGGAACATTCCACTGTGGTTATCTCTGGAGATGTGAATGGGATTGGAGGGTAATGAAAAGGAATTTTTACTATTTTTTCTGTAAGCTCCTGGATAGTTTGATTTTTTTCCCCACCACAAACACATTAATTATAAAATTTTAAGCCTGGCCAGTGTTGCTCAGTGGTTAAATGTCAACCTAAAAAACAAACTAGGAGGTCACAGTTGGATTCCCAGTCAGGGCACATGTCCAGGTTATGGGCTCGATCCCCAGTGTGGGGCGTGTAGGAGGCAGCCGATCAATGATTCTCTTTCATCATTGATGTTTCTATCCCTCCCTACCTCTCCCTTCCTCTTTGAAATCAATAAAAATATGTATTTAATATTTTTAAATAATAAATTTGTTAAAAATGAAGATACAAAATGGGGTTGGGCCACTTTGACTTCCAAAGCTCTCTTTGTCCCCGGCAGCACTAAGAAGCTGGGCTGTGTGATTTTCCCACCGCAGTCACCGAACCTCTGGGTCCAGATTCTCTGTCCATTAACATTCACCCGATCACTCCAGAGGGAAGGGGGTGCTCCCAGGGGAGAGGGGATGCAACTAAAAACTGGTCCCAGTGCTGGGTTGAGCCTTTTGGTTGCATGATCTCATTCTGACCTTCCTAAAACCTCCAACTAATAAATACTACTAACTGCATGCTGAGGATGAGAAAATGAAGTTCAGAGAATTTATTCAGGTTCACACAGCGGGTGAGAGACAAAGCACGGATTTGAACTCAAATCCGCCAGGCATCCTGGCGCCTGCTCATGAAGCTGTGCTTGTCACTCTGTTCTAATGACGGCTGTCCTTCAGCTTCCACCAGGAGTCCTGGCCAATGACGTCCTCACCAGACCCGTCCTGGCCGCTCCACTTCCCCACTCTCACATCAGCAAAGTCACTATTTGAGTGAGGAAAATGCAAAACTCATGCATTTTACTACCCCTGGGGCTCATGAGGTGAAATGTGTGTGATTGACAACTTCTCACTGGCAAATTACCAGGCATATTCTTGGACTTCCTCAAGTCAATGGTATGATTTGAATGCTCAGGTTTCTCCTCCACCTGTCTGCTCCATAATAAGTTCCCTCAAGTCCAAAAAAAAAGAAAGCACAGCTTAGGGCATTGAGAAGACACGACCAGTATGAAAATGTCGGGGGGTTTTAGTCAAAGTGGGCCCAGAATGAGTCAGCAGGGAGATGTGGATGACAGGAGAACAGATTGTGACTTACAAACTTTGAAAGAATGAAGTGACAAGACTGGGAAAAGTAACCTCCTATCCTTTAGGTAGGACAGGACCAGCGCCCTTGTCTCTCGGAGTCTCAGTCTCCTCCTTTGTAGAATGGAGACTGTAAGGGAGAACATGCAAGTCAACTGCTTAGCAGAGAACCTGACATATAGAGAGCTCTCCATCACTTTCTCAACAACACTCAGAGGAGGTACTATTTGTCCACCTATTGTACAAATTATGAAACTGAGGTGACAAAGCTCTCAAGTGGCAGAAAATAGACTAACACCAGGTCTGGCTGATTCTGAGGTCCATTTTCATAACCACTAAACTATTACTTCCTCCCCCAATAGAAAATTTAGAACAAGAAGAAAATCCCCCATCGTCTCCTGACCCAGAGATAAATACTTTTAAAACACTTTTAAATACTTTCAGTTTTTCTTCCCCACAATTGAGGGTCATACATTACATTCTATCTTACAACCTGCTTTTGTATTTGCCAATACACCCTAACTATCTTTCCAGGTTAATAAACCCTTATTCCTCTAGACATTCTTTTTTTAAAATATATTTTTATTGATTTCAGAAAGGGAGAGGGAGAGAGAGATAGAAACATCAATGACGAGAGAGAATCATTGATCAGCTGCCTCCTGCACAATGCACACTGGGCACTGAGCCTGCAACCAGGGCACATGGCCTGACCGGGAATCGAACTGTGACCTCCTGGTTCATAAGTTGACATTCAACCACTGAGCCACACTGGCTGGCCTAGACGCTCTTGATAGCAATTTAGTATTTGTTCATATGGATCATGGCTGTGCTTAATCTATTAACCAATCCCCTGCAATTGAATATTTAAGTGGTTACTTTAAGTTTGTCACAAGTGTAATCAATGCCACTACCCTAAGCATCCTTGTTCCTAAGTCTTTGTCTTAGTTCTTACCTGGTAGGAGGTACAGAAGCACTGGGGCGGGTTCTAGGATAGTGATTGAGTGGCTAATGAGACTTTAAGCCTCATTCCCTGAGAAAAGTATGGAGGGATGGACGGGGACCATCCTATCTAGAGAAGTGAGACTCCAGAGAGAGCAGTGGGGAGAGGACAGCCGCCTTCAGCAGCTGCAGAGGTACCTGTGGCGAAGTGACTGGACTCTCTCCAATGGTCTTGAGCAAGTAGGACCACAGGGTAGCAGGCCCCCTCTAAACACGTAAAGCACTTTCCCACAGACTCAGCTGTCCAAGGACATATTAATTAGCCTGCCTCAAGAAAGGTAGGTCCCCCACCTTGTACAAAGCTCTGTTATATAACCACCTCCCCATTCTTCAGGGAGATTATAAAAGAACGCAATCAGTCCTAATATTAGGGTTGCCTAAATTTTTAAAATCTAAACTCTCATCTCTGACTTAGTGACTTGCAATTAAAGTGGAGCACCTTCCAAGCGATACGTACATGACAAAGACCATCCTGCTTAATTCACAAAACAATAAATTAGGGATGGGTTGCAAGGAGATGAAAACTAACTTCTCTCAATTAACACAGTTGGTAAGTCCTGGGAATTCAATCTTAGATTTTCTTGATACCAAAATCCTTGCAGTCAGATACAGTGATTACAAGCCTGGAGTTTAGAGGAAAACAGACTTGGGCTTAAGAAAATTCCTTCACTTGCTGGCTGAGTAACCATGGACAAATGATTGAGTCTCTCTGAACCATGGACTTCTCAGCCTTGGCAGCAGGATAATAGCAGCCACTTCTGAGCATGACTGGGAAGATGGCAGGAGTTGACTCATGTAAAATGCTCAGCACTGAGCCCAGCACAGATTAAACTCAATAAATGTTGGGCAGCATTAGCTAGCTGGCATCTGCTGAAAGAAAGGTCTAGAAGGAAAGTATTAAGGTTTGCAGACGTTGTTCGGTAACATATGACTTCTCCCAAAAAGAGCCCATCTGTGTTTATCCATGAAGACCTTTGAGCACCCCAGCTCCCAGAGATGAAGTCTAGAGCATTGACTCACACACTCCACTTATTCATCTATTGCTGGGCCCTGGATTAGGTGCCATGGCTAGAATGAATGAACAAGATAGTGGGGATACCTGGCCTAATGGAGCTCCCAGCTTCCTGGAGGAGAGAGATCCGAACCCGTGATGATAACCAGTGGCAGATTCCCCCACTACAGGGGAAAAGAAAGATGTTATTATAGAAGCACACTGCAGGGCACCCCACTTTGTCAAGGGGAGTAAGGGTACGTTTCACAAGTGGGTGCTATCTAAGCTGAACTCTCAGGCAGAGGAGGTGGTGTCCAAAAGCAAGGTCCTGGGTGAGAGGGTGAGAGGTAAGTACAATTAGACTTTACCTGGAGGGTGATGAGGACCAGTACTTCAGGGTTTAAGCCAAGAAGTCATAGGAAGAGACTGGTATTCAGAGGGCTCATCTGGGTACATGAATGGATCAAGAGGAGCCAGCCTGGGGGCAGAAGCTTCTGGGAGATGATGGAAGTCCCAAATAAGAGTGACAACGGGCCCTGACCGGTTTGGCTCAGTGGATAGAGCATTGGCTTGCGGACTGAAGGGTCCCAGGTTCGATTCCGGTCAA
>NW_005371751.1:773499-780870 GCF_000412655.1 Myotis brandtii | reverse complement strand
ATAAAATATATTAAAAAAAAAAAAAAGAATGACAACGGGACACAGGAAGGGACTGGGTTGGGAAGACTTTGAGGAGCTAAATCTCCCAGCGTATCCATACTGAAAGCGACCCCTGGCACATGGATTCTGTGTGGAGCCTCCCACTAGGATATGAAGAAGCCGAAGCAGGAAGGATTTGGTGTCAGACTCCCTTTTCCTTCCTCTTTGGTGGCACCTGCTTAAATCGCAGTAACTCTGAGGATGCTCCTGGTGAGCAGAGCGCATCTTTCTAATGCTGGCCGGGAAGGTACAGCTGGGCACAGCCTGGGCCTCCAGTGGGCAGAGGGGAAGGAGAGAGGAGAGCTGGGAGAATTGGGCAAACCAGTTCTGAATAATAACAGGTCGCCTCTGCATAATAACAGCTTCTGGTTTACTGGGCACTTTCACAGACATTATCTCATTTGATTCTCACAGTAAACGGGGAGGTGGGGGGAGGCGGGAAGCAGGGCAATTAGCATTGGCCCCACCCTTTCAAATTCGAAGGCTTGTGGCCAGAGAGGTTAAGTGATCTGCCCAAGATTACAAAACCGGTGAGCCTCAGAGCTGGGAATGCCAATTTTATGACTTTAACTTCAGTGACTCGGCTCCCTCCCTTGGAGTTATTTTTTGGGGAGTGAGAGTGGTTTTTTCTGCCTCCGGAGAAGGATAACTAATGAACGTGTGCCCATGAACTCCAAACAACAGGCAAGCCAAGGACAGAAGTTCCCTGAGTGGACAGGGCACCAAACAGAGCAGTTTTGAATGCTGTGGGCAGAAGACATTGATAAGAGAACATAATCTCAGCACATCCCAGGTTGGGTGTGGGCTAGATGTACCGGAGGCGGGAAAATACGAGGCCCAATGGCACTGTGTTAGGGGAGGAAGGAAGAGAGGACCCCAGACAAGAGTTGGGGGCTTCTGGGTGGGTGCATCGCTCGGCAGTCTGAAAGCCCAGCTAGATGTCAGGAAGCAAAAGCCAATTCCACGAACAGCACCCCCAACCCTGAGGGGGGCACTGAGGGGAAGTGTTCTTGTCATGTCACCAAAGAGTTGACATGAGGACTTGTGTTGGCACAACTCGGTGAAATCCACAGAGCAGAAACCAGCTCACGTGGCCCTGCCAGCCCTGGGCGCTGGCAGCTGACCACGAAGCTGTGAAAAGTTCCTGTTTCAGGAGCCGTGGAGCCATGTCCCTCCCACCCAAGGGAACCGCAGAAAGGAATTTTTCAAGGATGATCCACTACAGCCAGGCAGGAGGGAAGGGCTTCCCAGGATTCTGCTGGAGACCCACATGAAGATGGCCCTGTCATCTGTGTCCCGAAGTGGGGAGAACCAGGACACAGGAACCTCAAACCACAGGCATCCTTGGCACTTCCTGCACGCCCACGGTACCCCCCAGTCCTTGCAAAGCCCTTCACGCTCACCCCCATGCAGTCCTCACTGCAACTCTGCATTGTGTGGAGGAAACTGAGGCTCAGAGTGGAGAAGCAATCTGCTCAAGGTCACATCTCAAGTCAACTGCAGCACTAAGATTCACTGGGGGTGGGGGGGCAGGGGGGGACTGGGAGGCCAGACCCATGCTCTTTCCACTCCCCACAAAGACTGGGAGTTGGTGCTTGAAATAGCATGGCAGGGTGAGGAGAGGAAGGGGGCATGAAGCTGGTTGGAAATTGTGTCTTAAGCCGCCAACTGACTCACTCCCCTTAATAAGCATCTAATGACAGCTGAAGTGTCTATCTGGGGGGAGTAGGGGTTTATAACATAGAACTGCGAAGGGGAATACAGAGTGGCAGTGACTGAGGCATGAATCAACATGGTGACTTCCAGGTCAACGCAGCCCGGATGCAAGAGGAACAGCCAGTGCTATCTGTCAAGTCGGGGAGCATGTCTCAGTGCCTGGCTTCCATCGCCAGCTTCATTTCAAACTGCTCCCCAAGATGCAACCTACTATGAGCAAGCCTCCTTCCAGGTCATGGAGACATGCGCCTCCATCTGCCTCGGTGTCTGCTACTGAAGTGATCTCCACCAAGGAGGTCTTCTCTGTCTTCTCTGCCTTTCTCACTTGTCATCCAAAGCCAAATCCAAGTCCCTCTCCTGCCACTAGGCCTAGCTGACCTAATCTGTTCACTTGTGGATTCACTGAACCTATTCACTTAGATGACACCTGTTAAGCGTCTGCAATTCCTGGGCACTGGAAGACACAGGAATACGAGGATAGAAGACTGTCCCTGCCCCCACTGCCTCGCAGGAAAGGGGAATCCATGGCAATAGAGTGCAGTAGCAGTAAGAGCGTGGAGGATGATTTCATGTTTCAGAAGTGCTCAACTTTTCTGGGTTATGGAGGGGTGAGGAAGGCTTCCAGAAGGAGGTAGCATCCTTGACCTGTTTTAAATGATGGGCAAGATCAATGAAAAGTCAGGTACTAGGAGTCAAGAGACTGCATTTCAGTCCACACTCTACTTCTGTCTGTGCTGACCTTGAGCAAGTCATCTCACCTCTTTAGATCTCAGGATGGGATCAGACTGACACAGAAGCCAATATCTCCCTTGCCTGAGCTCTGATTTCCATATTGAATGACCATATAATTATTGCTCATCTTGCATCTTGTACCCCCAACCCTCCTGTGCACACACTACCACCTAATGGGGTATCCTTGACTGAAAACCATATCAAGTGCCTAAGTAACATTTATAGGAAATACAGTAAACCACAGGGATATAACCTGAAAAACCCAGAAAGAACAAACAACTCAGTTTCTTCAATAAATATACTGTGAAGAAGTGGGAGTTTTGTGAACCAAATTGTGCGCCCCCCACTTGCACACACACACACACACACACACACACACACACACACACACACACCAAATTCTTATATTAAAGTCTTAACCCCCAGGACTTTAGAATATGACTAAATTTGGAGATAACATCTTTTAAAAAATAAGTAAAAATAAGGCCAGTAGGATAGCCCCTGATCCAATATGACCTGGGTCCATATAAGAAGAGGAGATTAAGAGACAGACGTGCAGGAGACTCATGTGGAGAAGATGGCCATCTGACAAGCCAAGAAGGAGAAACCAGCCTTGATCTTGGACTTCCTGCCTCCACAAATGTGAGAAAATAAATGTCTGTTGTTTGGATCATCTAACCTGTGGTACTTTGTTGCGGCAGCTCTGACAGACTAATATGATGAAAGGAAACCTAAGAGACATATCAACCAATTGCAATGGATGGATTGTATTTAAATAATGATTTAAACAAACAAACAAAAAAACTGAATCCCACACACACATTTGTTGAGCATGTAGTAGATTCAAAATTAATATCTAAATGAATTCATTCACATGTATCCCTTACCTCCAAAACTTGTGCTTTGAGCATTTTTCAACGCACCCTTTAGGAAACGGAAATCAGCCTCCAGTGATTCCCACCAACTAGTCTTTTGTCCCAATGTCTGGCATCAACTAGAAAAAAATCTTAACCTTTCTCTTACATTTGAACGCTTTATGTGAGGGAAGCTGTAATGTCCCGGGTATGTCTTCTCTTTTCTGGCCCAAATAACTTGCTCCTTCACCTGTTCCTACATCACAGCCTCCAGACCCTCCCCAGTCTTCATGTTAAAATTTATGATGTCTTCCTTGACCATCCAGGACATCTTCCCTGCCCATCCAGGAAGTCTTCTCTGCCCACCCAGGAAGTCCTCCCTGCCCATCCAGGACATCTTCCCTGCCCATCCACACAGTCCTCCCTGCCCATCCAGGAAGTCTTCTCTGCCCACCCAGGAAGTCCGCCAGGCCCATCCAGGAAGTCCAGCCTGACCATCCAGGAAGTCCCCCCTGCCCACCCAGGAAGTCCTCCCTGACTACCCTTGTTAAAAACAGCACTCCCCAGGCTCTGCATTCTTCCTCCCTTTGCCTGGCATCAGTTCTTTTTTAAATAACACATATGATACTTTTATATGCATCTTCCCCAACTGCCTGTATGCACCCAACACACTGTAGCCTCCGCTCTATTATTCAAACAGGATGTTCTGGTTCCTATAACACATACCTTTTTTATTTCACCCATTCTCTGTAAAAGGACTTAGCATGGAGGCTAGAAAAAGGCAAAGCAAGTGCTGTCTGCTGCTGTCCTGCCCCTGCAGCACCCCTCACCCCCTGCTCCCCCCACCCCAGTTTACCCAGGATCTCTGCCCATTCAGGAAGTCCTCCCTGCCCATCCAGGAAGTCCACCCTGCCCATCCAGGAAGTCCTCCCTGCCCATCCAGGAAGTCTTCTCTGCCCATCCAGGAAGTCCTCCCTGCCTATCCAGGAAGTCCTCCCTGCCCATCCAGGAAGTCTTCTCTGCCCACCCAGGAAGTCCAGCCTGACCATCCAGGAAGTCCTCCCTGTCCATTTAGGAAGTCCCCCCTGCCCACCCAGAAAGTCCTCCAGGCCCATCCAGGAAGTCCAGCCTGACCATCCAGGAAGTCCCCCCTGCCCACCCAGGAAGTCCTCCCTGACTATCCTTGTTAAAAACAGCACTCCCCAGGCTCTGCATTTTTCCTCCCTTTGTCTGGCATCAGTTCTTTTTTAAATAACACATATGATACCTTTATATGCATCTTCCCCAACTGCCTGTCTGCACCCACCACACTGTAGGCTCCGCTCTAT
Organism: Myotis brandtii; assembly: GCF_000412655.1. Lineage (NCBI taxonomy): Eukaryota > Metazoa > Chordata > Mammalia > Chiroptera > Vespertilionidae > Myotis > Myotis brandtii. The sequence continues at coordinate 776,201 of NW_005371751.1, read as the reverse complement.
TATTCAAACAGGATGTTCTGGTTCCTATAACACATACCTTTTTTATTTCACCCATTCTCTGTAAAAGGACTTAGCATGGAGGCTAGAAAAAGGCAAAGCAAGTGCTGTCTGCTGCTGTCCTGCCCCTGCAGCACCCCTCACCCCCTGCTCCCCCCACCCCAGTTTACCCAGGATGCAGCTGGACAGCCTGCAGCTCCTTGGCGGCATCTGCAGACCGCCAGGCCCACGGCAGCTGGGCCCGGCGACAGCAGGAGTCCGTGGGGACACATGCTTCAGGCAGACTCACACCACCAGGACGCAGCGACTTTCTCCGGGCTGATTGCTGCTTTGCATCCGCCCGTGTGTGTTTTGGCTTGAAAGCCTCTGTTTACAATCTGAGTCCAGGAAGGACAGGAATTCCACAAAAGGGATTCACAGAAGCTGGCCAGTGGCCTCCTCTTCTCGTTTTTTCCTTGTGCAATGGCAGTGCTAAGACATGAGAAGTCACCGGTTGAACTTCAAAGCCACGCAAACCCAATCCCTGTCCAGCTATCATCTTTGTTTCCCATCCTTGCGACTTTGGGCAAATGTCATAACCTCAGTAAGCCTCATATTTTTCATTTTGTTAAGAAAGATAAAGATACAAACTCATCAGAGTCAGAACCACTCTATAAGGAGAGTTGCATGTGGAAGCCCATTGAAAACTGGATATTATTCATTATATTTTCAAGTGATGCTCTGGTATATCCCAGTTCAGGCAGTCAGAGACTTCTCCTTGACGTCACTCTCTCTCTAAGACAACTGACCACTATTTTAACCATTCTAACTCTCAATATAGCATGAACCCACCCATTCTTCCCTCTCCCTTTGAGGGTCTCCACAGCAGGACTGGTCATTATGAGCACAGACCCAGGAGTTCTCAGCCTGGGATGTTAGCCATGTATCTATCACTCTCAAGCTGGGTGACCTCGAGCAAGCTATCTCTCTCCTGTGTGACTCGGTTTCCTAATCTGCCCAATGAGATGACAATGGCAGCTGTGACACAAACAGCTCCCAACCCCCTCCCCCTTGCCATCTCCCAGAGAAAAGCTGGGAAGCCACATCTCAGAGTTCCCAGCCCGCCTTGCAAATGGGGGTGAGGGTGGGGGGGGATGATTCATTCTGGCCCAAGAGGCACAAGCGGAAGACTGCCGGGAAGTGCTGACAAAGCTTGAGGATTACATTGCAGTGTCCTTGGGAAATGCTTAGGGAAAGGCCTGGCAACTGGTGCAGAAATGCGTGTGGAATGAACATGGGAAGGTAGAGATTGTGCGTGAGTCAGAATTCAGGAACGGGGGAGATGAGCACTGGGTGGTAGGAGAGGCTTCGGGGTGGTGGATGGTGCCGGAGGAGAAAACAGGATGTGCAGGCTTTGGCTGGACAGGGGAGAGCACATACTCGGGCACCCTTCAGCACGGGGCCTGGATGCCCCCACCCCAGGTTGCTTCACGACCCTCTCAGAAGAGACCTGTCCCTGGAGGGAGGCCAATTAAAGGGTCTGTGCCAGGGACCCACCATTCATCCTCAGACTCATGAATTGGCCTCCACATCACCAGGTTTATAGCGAGAGCCTTCCAGTCGCCATGGTGTGAACAGGGCCATTCATCTCGCACTGCCTTGCGGCCTGCAGGCCAGACAGGGCAAAGCTTTGCGGGAAGCCCCAGGACACAGGGCTGCAAAGAGCGAGGTCCCCTGGGGTGCCCTGGTGGAGCAGGAGTAACCACAGCCCCGCTCGGGGGAAAGCGAATAACCATGTCTGAAACCCCCTCGTGCACCCTGGCCCCATCTGGCGAGCTGCAACTCTGCGTCTGGGACCTCCAGTGGTGTGGAGGCCGTGGAGAGAAATGATCAGAGGAAAAGTGCCTCTGAAGAGACCTGCTCTGGCCAAAGAAACTGGGTCTGGGTGGCTGTCCCCCACCCGCCCATGAGGTAGAAATACTGAGTGGCTCTTAGTGGAGTGGAGTGGAGTGGAGTGGAGTGGAGTGGGGTGGAGTGGGGTGGAGTGGAGTGGAGTGGGGTGGAATGGAGTGGAATGGAGTGGGGTGGAGTGGGGTGGAGTGGGGTGGAGTGGAGTGGAAGGGAGGGGGGGGGAGGGGGGGGGGGTGGGGGGGGGGGGGGGGCGGGGGGGGGGTGGGGGGGGGGGGGGGGGGGGGGGGGGGGGGGGGGGGGGGGGGAGGCTCTGCTTTAAGGAGGAAGTCGAAGCTCAGCCTGGCCCATGTGCCCACTGCTTCCCTCTTTTCCATTTCTCTTTGTAGGCTGGACGGCCCAAAACTAATGTATATTCCCCAGACACACAGTGATGCTCATCCTTGCTTGTCTTACACACAATTTCATTCATTGGATGATTCATGGATTCACTGGACATTTATTAAGCACCTAGTGCATGCCTCTGTGACAGCTACAAAGATACAAGGATGAGTGAGAGTGACTGCGTGTTCCCAAGGACCTCCGCGGCAAGTGCAGCAGTTCCCACACCTGACAGCACATTAGAATGACCCATGGCACTTCTTAAAAGCACCAAGCTTGGACTTCATTCCGATATCCCCGGATGGGAAGAAAGGGGGAAAGAATCAGCCAGCAAAAACTTTACTAATGGCCCAGCCAGCCTGACTCAGTGGTTGAGCGTCGACCTATGAACCAGGAGGTCACGGTTCAATTCCCAGTCAGGTCACATGCCTGCGCTG
>NW_005371751.1:747843-773448 GCF_000412655.1 Myotis brandtii | reverse complement strand
TCTCTCTCTCTCCCTCTCCTTTCCTCTCTGAAATCAATAAAATATATTATTTAAAAATATATATTACTAAAGGAAGGGGAGTGGAATTCAAATTTGTCATGTTACCTTCCTGGGAATCAACAGGGTAAGTGTAAAAAAGCTGGGCTTTGAAGCCAAAAAGACCGGTTCCAACCTCAGGCATCCGTGCACTCTGGCTTGCTGGGACAGCCCCACCTCTGCCCCTGTTGGCGGGTGAAATTCCCAATGATTCCCCTTTTCTCTTTCAAAGGTGCCCACGTTTGGCTGATAAACTACATGGCCACCTTATTCTTTTTTTTAAAATATATTTTATTGATTTTTTACAGAGAGGAAGGGAGAGGGACAGAGAGTTAGAAATATCAATGAGAGAGAAACAATCAGCTGCTGCCTCCTGCACACCCCCTACTGGGGCTGTGCCCTCAACCAAGGTACATGCCCTTGACCGGAATCAAACCTGGGACCATTCAGTCCACAGGCCGACACTCTATCCACTGAGCCAAACTGGTTAGGCCGGCCACCTTATTCTAAACTCAACTCTCTACCCTTTCCTACCCTGAGAACCTGGGGAGTGGGCTGAATCTCCCTGACCCTCAGTCCCAGGCTCTGCCTCCCAGAGGGAGCAATACCAGTACTCGGAGGAGGAAGGGGGAATGAGATCACACCGCCAGGTGCCGCGGAAGGTCAGCACCTGATTCACAGAGGTTGTGCCTTGTGGGAAGTGCCCTCATTCGCTCTGCATTGTTCCCAGACAAACAAGACAAGGCCTGAAGGAGGAGAACGCATTTGGACGAAAACAGAGCAGGTCCATTTGCCGCGAGGATGCACCTGAGTCAGCAGGACGTGGCTCAGGCGGCTGCTGACCAGGATGGCAAACCTATAGTGAGGAGCTCAGATACATATTTAAACTTCAGCTCAAGCTTCTAGAAAGCAGGCCTTGGCTACCCTCCTGGTTGGCTGAAGCTTTTCATAGCGTTGGGTCCGATGCCGCCAGTGGACCCCAATGGAGGGAAGCGTAGGCTGTTTGGATGTCCAGGGCCAAGCAGAGGACAGAGACAGGCACATTATCTGCCGGGATGACCACAGTCGTGACGCATGCGATGGCGAGAAGGATGGGTCTGGGCCTGTCTGGACAGTGACTCTGCCAGTGAGTCACTGCTGCCCCCCGGAAAGCCCCCTTGCTAGGTCCTCTTTCTGTGCTCTGCCATTAGCAACGGGGCCCAAGAGGGCCTGGAGGAGAGGGAGGGAGGCAGGCAGGTCTGCCAGCTGGACAGAGTGCAGCTTGACTAAGCAGCTGGGAGAGGCAGGGAGAGGGAAGGGAATGCTGGCATGGCCGGCTCGCTGGGCAGAAACTTACAAACGGCCAGATAAAGAACTCTAATAAAAGCCCCAAATAAACGGTGGAAATTCCTAAAACTTCAGAGATCCTGAGGGTTAAGGACTGCACCAAAGACAAAAAGAAATGCTAGGGTTTTACAAAGGTCAGAAATCTCTTTGGATGAGATTGTTCGAATTAACAGCCACATAGACTTACTGTTTAAAGATTGGAGGTGTCCATCCGCGGACAAAGAGGACCCACACAGACAAGGTCTCTGTGGAGTCAAGAGTAAAAGGAAGACCAAGCCAGGAGCTACCCAGTCCTGTTTTAGAAAGACCCACTCTGGGGCCTGGAGAGATTCACGTCTCTAGAATGATTCTGAGTTCTCTAATGTGGGTCTAAAAGAAGAGACTCGTTCCCCTGAACTCTGGTAGGCAAAATGATTATGGTATATACACAGAGAGAAAAATGATCTTAGTAGTTGTAGGTTCCTCATACCATTCATACACGAGACCCTATAATCCTATATAATAAAAGGGTAATATGCAAATTGACCCTAATGGCAGAATGACCTCTGGACCAGTCACTATGAGGCACACTGACCACCTCTTGGTTCCTTTCCCTGGCTGGCAGGCTCCGACTGCCTGATGGCCACCTGTGGTGGGGGCAGGGCCAGCAAGTGGGTGGGAACAGCTGACCTCTCGGTCCCTTCCCCTGGCCATCAGGCACCGATCCCCCAATGGCGAACGGGGAACCGGGGGTGGGTGGTGGCGGGGAACAGGGCCAGCTGCAGGCAGCTGGGGAAGATGGCCCTGATCGCAGGCCAGGCCTAGGGACTGCACCAGCGCAAGAATTTTGTGCACTGGGCCTCTAGTATCCATATATGTTTCTTTGAACAGAATTAAGTGAAAATATGCAAACTTTGCTCAGATATGCCAAGCCTCAGTGCCCATGCAATTCTCTCTGCCTGAAGTGTCCTCGGGCCAGCCTTCACCCACCCAACTCCTTGTCACGCAGGTCTCAATCCTGTGCCTTCTCCTCAGAGAGGCCTTCGCTGGCCACCCTGCCAAACACGAGTGTCCCCTGGCCATCCTCTCTCCAACCTGCTGTGTATTTCTTGTAAAGCGCCTCCCAGGTCCTTGTCCGTATCTTGGTTCACTTGTGTGTCGTGCCATGTCTCTATCCTCCAGAATGTAAGCTCTATGAGAACAGGGAGGCATCTTCTTCTTGCTTCCAGCATCTTGCCCATTGCTTGGCACATAGTAGAAGCTTAATAAATACATATATGCTTATTTATGAAGGAATTAAAGAACTCATGCAACTTTGAAGTAGACATGAGTACCTGCAACTGCTGACTAATGGTACAAAATCATGTGTGATTTCTGTGGATAAAAATCACAGATACTGCTAATATACTGGGGTTTGTTGCTTATGTACAAAATAGATGACCATGGTTCAAAGTTAGTGGGAGTCACTGCTCTAAGGTTCTGGTTCTCAGCCTTGGCTATTTATAAAATCAAAATTTTAATGAATATATGCCAAAGTGATCAAGATTTAAGATCAGGATTTAGACTCATTAAGCAGATTCTTGAGAGGCTAAGGTATAATGCACATCTTACTCATTCACGAATGCATTTAATCATTCATATGCTCTCGCATTCTCTCAGCAACATTGTTAAGCACATACCTATTGGCCAGTACTGTCTGACAGGTACAGAGATATATGCCTGGGCCAGTGGTATCCGAGTAGTGGCTGACGACATAGACCGTGGCTTCCAGGAGCTCATGGCTGTGCACAGTGGTCCCTGACTTCCATTTCCACCCATGACACACACATGGTCATGGCATTCAGTCCAGGGAGAACCATTCTCTTTCTGTCCCTGCACTAGCCCACATCTACACAGCGACTTCTACGATCTCAGAGGGATTGAGGAGGGAGCTCATGCCCTGGCTTGTTCCTCCCCATGAAAGAACGGCTTTTCTGGTCGGTGAGACTGGGATCAGGGCCCCTGGCTGGCACTGCCAGGCTACCTATTGCTTCTCTCTTGTTAGAGCCACATATGTTCTCTTAGCTCCTGCCTTTGCCATAGATCAGCCCATGAGGGTAGGCCTTGACCTGAGTGAGAGTGGTGGAGAGATAGGAGGGGTTGGGGAGAGAGGCAGGGAGGGAAAGGAGGAGGAAGGCCTATAGTTCTCGAGCTGAAACTGGGTGAGTAATCCCATCAGAAGATGAAGGAACAGAAAGCCTATTCCGGACTCAGTTCTAAGCCATGTTGTCTAATCCATATTTACCACCATAAGGCAAACAGTCCATCTCTACATAACTCCAAGATATAATTATCACAAACAGTTTACATCCATCCTCCCATGGCCAGATCCAGGGTGACACATGACTCACCGTGCTGTAGCTACAATGCACTTCTTTTCTCCCATGCAAAAATGTCATTATTAAGGCCATAATTCATTATAATAATTCTTTGTTCAATAACTGCATCTCGGGGCAAAAGTATATTTACTGTTGTTCATATGGAAAAATGCTACAATAAATAATAATACAAAAATAAACTCTGTTTTGCATACTCACAACTGTAAACCTACTTTTCCCCCACCCTGTATGTATGTTACTTACATGGATAATTATATGTGTGCTATATATAAGTAGTAACAATATAACTGAAATGTATAGCAACAACAAAAAAGATGAGAAATCCTGGAGAACCCTCCCAAATTGAGTCTGATCATGCTCTGCAAGAAAGGTTATCATCAGTTGGGGGAATAGGGCTTTGGCCTGTCTCTCAAGTGGAGCGGGGGGAGGGACTGGAATGGGAGATGTCTGTAATACTATCAATAATAAAAATATATTTTAAAAAATGAGGAGGACTTGGGTGAGTTGAAGGGAACTGGAGGAGGAAGATACAGAAGGTTGCACACCAGCCTCAGAACGTGGTCACCTCTCAGGAGGAAGGAGAAGTATGATGGGGGGAGGGCCACAAAGGGAATTTCAATGGCCTCTGCCAAGTTCTACTAAAAAACACACACATGCACAAAACACTCAAAATACCAAAAGCAATTGTGGCAAAATGTCAACACGAGTTAAACTGAAGTGGTAGGCAAAAGGTGAGTGTTCTATTGCCCGTGCTTCTTGCTAAGTTACAAGTATTTCATGACAAGAGGAAGCGGATGCTTTTCAGATGGGAGGGATGGCATGAGTGAGGGCAGAGGGGTGGGGTGATTTGAGACAAAGACAGAGCAGGGAAGCTCTGACTGACATGGAAGACTTCTTTCTCAGTTACTACCTGCATAGAGTATCCCCACTGCTGGGGGCTGGGAGCAAGTCAAGAACTGTCCTTGGTCCTGAACCTAAACCACACCCTTGCCCCTGCCTATTTCTGGTTATCCTAGAACTTTGGGGATTTCTACTCAATTCCCCAGTGCTTATAGATTTCCTTGGTAGTCTATAACTTCATATTTTTAGTCCAATTTTACCCCACTGCTGCAAAAAAATAAGACTAAGAACAGAACTTGAGTATTTCCTAGCCTAATAATAGTATTTACTATTTGTCAAGTTATTATGCATGCCAGGTGCTGTTAGCAGTTTTTATACATTGCCTCATATTGCTCTAATTACCCCCATTTTATAGATAAAGAGCCAGAGCCCATAAATGGCAGAGTTGAGATTAAACCAGGAATTAGCTAATCACTCCTTGGCACAGGTGAGTAAGACCTTAACTCACAGGGAAGTATCTCTGTGACATCATTGTCTCAATACTCTCTAGATTTCCTTTTCCATTTACAAAATCAGGATTGCCGTGGGACAGACCTGGATGTGGAGACCCCACTTTAACAGGTATTAGCCATGTGACCGGGGCAGAGTCATTGGATAACATCCCAGACCGAGTTTCCTCAGCTGAGAAGTGGTTACGTCAGTAATGTGGAGCCGTCCATAGGTGTAAAACATGTGATGCATGACAAGGATAACTAAGAAAACTCTGATGATGATGATGACAGCCGGCACTGATCGATCACGGCTGCCGCCTGCCATGGCTCCCTCAGGCACCTCGTGTGCATTCGCCCCAGCCTCACAGTGGTTGTCTCCATTTCAAAGATGATAAAAATGAGGCTCAGTGAGCCTTTCCTAACTGTCAGCTAAATCAAGTCCAATCTGAGTCACCCCTCACCAGATGGCCTTTGAGAGGCTGAATGACAGGTAGACAGAAGGTGGCCCACTCTTTAACCTGTCCACACTCTAGGCAGGTGCTCCGATGAGCAGGTCCCACTCAGAGCTGGAGCCTAGGGAGAGAAGTCCTCATGAGCCAACATGTAATTTACCAAAATGCCAAGCACAATAGGACACAGTTTGGCTCCCCTGGTGCTTAGAGGGCAGCTGCCTCTGGTTCTCCCCATCTCTGTCTTCCCCAGTCTCTGGATTAAAAAAAAAAGTCTGTCCTCCAGGCAGGGGAAATCCAGTGCTGAGGAGCTAGGCTCTCTCCTCCCTTCTCGGCCAGCAGGGGAAGGGATGGGAGGGAATGGTGCCAAAGGTCGCAGTGTTCCCGGTCAGTGTGTTCCAGTGTCCAGGCAAGAAAAATGCTGCAGGCTGCTCCACCTGCCAGGCCTCCAATGAGCTCCAGCTGGGCCTCGGCCTCCACAGCAGCTGCATGCTGCAGGGCGGGCCACATTCACCAGACATCCCCTTCCCAGCCCCAGCAGCAGCCTTAGGAATGTGTGACAACAGTAAAGTCATAAAGCACACACCACCCGCCCAGAGGTGCCCAGGCGCCTTGCTCCCAGAGCCTCTGAAAGTCAGCCACGCATGCCTCCAACACCAACTTTCACAGGGGAAAATGACATCTCTACACTCTCCAGATCTCTCTTCCTTCTTCCACTATACCAGTGGTCGGCAAACCGTGGCTCAGCAAACTGCGGCTCACGCTCCTTCGAGTCTCAAACTCACTGCCCCTGCTTGAAAAGGCCTTGCTTGACCTCCTATTTGCAGGTTGCATGATTGATCTTCTCTCCCATAGCACCTTGCTCTTGCATTTCCCATCACAGTTAATTGCATAGTAATTCCTTCACTTATTCCTTGATGTCTCCTCACCTCTATAAACTCTACAAGGACTGGAACAATGGTGTTTTCATATCTATGCCTAAACCTTTATCTGACCCCATGTCAGGCAGATAGTGGGTGTACCATGGACCTTTTTGGGAAGTCCAGGATTGAACAAATTAAGGAAAAGTGATAGTATAGTGCCATGGTCAGCAAACCGCGGCTCGCCACATGCGGCTCTTTGGCCCCTTGAGTGTGGCTCTTCCACAAAATACCACGTGCGGGCGCGCACGTACAGTGCGATTGAAACTTCGTGGCCCATGCACAGAAGTCGGTATTTTGTGGAAGAGCCACACTCAAGGGGCCAAAGAGCCGCATGTGGCGAGCCGCGGTTTGCTGACCATGGCACTATACTATCACTTTTCCTTAATTTGTTCAATCCTGGACTTCCCAAAAAGGTCCATGGTACACCCACTATCTGCCTGACATGGGGTCAGATAAAGGTTTAGGCATAGATATGAAAACACCATTGTTCCAGTCCTTGTAGAGTTTATAGAGGTGAGGAGACATCAAGGAATAAGTGAAGGAATTACTATGCAATTAACTGTGATGGGAAATGCAAGAGCAAGGTGCTATGGGAGAGAAGATCAATCATGCAACCTGCAAATAGGAGGTCAAGCAAGGCCTTTTCAAGCAGGGGCAGTGAGTTTGAGACTCGAAGGAGCAGCAGGAGGCAGCCTTGTGAGGCCAGCTTGAGTGTGTGCAAAGGTCCTGAGGCAGGAGAAAACAATATAGCAGAATGGGTAAACGTGAACCTACGATCTAGCTGTGGGACCCTAAAAAATATATGTGAATTCTTGATACCTCCACTTTCTCCAGTAGCATTAGGTAAGAATTCAGAGACTGGGTGCATGTGAGCTGATTGGTCTGCACAGATTAGAAGATAAAGAACCAGAAGGCAAATATTCACCAGTATTGAGAAGTATGTTAGCAGATGTCCATGGTCTCCTACTAATAGGGATAGAGCAGCAACTTCTCCCTAACTTCAAGGTGCACATTTTTCTAAGTGTCTTCAGAGAGTCCTCCTCACCGTTCTTCACATTGGCCTAGAGATAAGTTTGTCTCCACATAGGAGGAAAGGTTACAGAAGGAGGGAGGGGAGTCCAAGTCTCTGCCTCTTTCTCTTCTCCCGACCACTGGTTACCCTGGTCTGCACATGGGGGTCTTGAACTAGAAATGTCACCACCCACATGCTGGTGCTTCCTCAGGTCCCTGAGCCTAGCCATCCAGAGCAAACCAGCTAGCTCAGTGCTTACCTCATACTGCAAAATGGGATTACTGGTAGACCCTACTGCCTGAGGTTGTTCTCTAGAACAAATAAAAATGCTGATGTAAAGAGATTGACACAGGGCCTGGCACATAATTAGGGCTTCAAGAAAGTAAAATGTTAACAATAATAATTGGTAGTTATCAGTTATTACCTGATGATAGCAGATAACCAGTACAATTCTCTCCCCGCCCCCCTTCTCCCTGCAAGGGAGCACCTCTGGGAGTGCCCGAGAGCACCTGCTAGTTCAGTGCCCACTGTCAATTTTTGCTGATGCCTCTTTGGCATCCCTCCCCCACCAGAGAATACAGTTTCCCAAGGACTGAGTCTATTTTTGGTTTTGAAGAAGGAAAACAAAGGCAAGTGCCAAAGCACTGACTTCTTTAAAACAAGACAGGGCCTCTAGACAAGGCCACGGCCCTGGCTTTTAGGAACTTGGAGGGACGTGTACGTTTCAGTAACCTCTTGATGGAAGGTTATAACAGCATCTCTCATCCCCCATTTGTCAGTCAAGGACTCTTGTCCCAGGGTTTAGCACAAAGGGTCAAGCGCTTCCCTAGTTGAGAATATCTTGCTTATAACAACATCAGAACATCAGCCTTGGTCCCTGTTCCCCAGGCTCCTTCACCCCTCCTTCTGTAAAAAAGAGCCATTCTCTGTGCACTCTTTGATCTTGAGTACATTATCCAGGACACGAGGCAGCCACCATCTGTGCATCTCTCAGATAAATCTCTCATTTCCCCCAACCCAACCCAAGCCCACCTCGGTTAGTTCACTTTTGTATTCCACAGGAAATTCTTGAGCATTCAATGTGACAAGCACAGTGCTAGACACTCGGAGACAGACCTGTTGAGCAAGATACAATCTGTTTTTTGTGTGTAGGCCAGACGATAAATAGAAGGTTTCAATATAATGTGTTAAAAGCAGCTGGGAAAGAAAAGCGATGACTGTGGACCCCAGATGAATCCCTGGAAGAATCTAAGAGGGGGGGGTTAGCCCTATGTGCAAGCCCAGCGTAAGGTTAAGAAGAGGATTCCTGATTCAATCAAGAAAGGAAATGACTATTTTTATCCATCACTTTGCTAAGTCCTTCATAGTATGAATGAAGCTACCCTTCCCTCAACTCCCCCATGTAACTCTGTATGTGCACATTTCATGATATAATACTCAGACCAGACTCCACGCTCTATGCAGGCAGCAACCAGGCCTACATGCCCTCCGCAGAGCCATAGCACTTAACGCAGTGCCTGGCACATACCAGGCACACAATCAGTATGCATCACATGGAATAAGACATCTTTTGAGGACCTAATAGTATGAAGGCCCCATCCTAGATAATGGTGATACAACTTAGAAAAATATGCATAAAGAAATAATTAACAATAGAAGCTGGCAAATATAAATACTAAATGGATGATGTAGATTATAGACGTTAGAGTGTTATGTTCAGCTTCGTCCAATTAAATTCAGCCAACAAATAAGTGTGTCTTGTATGTGAATGGGATGTTCTAGGAACAAGAGAGGCAGCAGCAGTAAATCAGAGAATGGAAGCTCTGGTGCTCAACATGCTAACCTAGAGGAGCAAATGCAAGTGCACAAGATAAAGGTCTAGAGAAATCAGAGGCTAGGAAGGTTGTGGGGGTGGGGGTGGCGTCAGAACAGATTTTAGGTGTTTAGACGACCAAATCTGGAGCACTTCCTACATGTGGGTTGAGATGGAGTCGGCGGGGGCGGAAGGGATCATTCCAGGAAGAGAAAATCAGAAGCAAATAGGAAGATGGGACACGGGTGGTGCTTTTTTGGAAATTTTAGTTTGATCCCTTTCAAGACAGGGATCAGTAGAAAGAACCTGGTTTCAGTACTCTGTGACCCACCAACTCTTCCAGGAACCTCCGACACAGTCCTACAGCCTCATGACCTTGGGCCTCAATGGCCAAGCTGAGACCTTGGTCCTTTTGTTTGCACAATCAAAGCTGTGTCTTGAGGACATTGAAGGCACCTGTGCAGTGGACATATGCTGCTTTTGTCTGCCCAGTATACCTCTGCTTCCTTGGAGAAACTTTCCCTCCTCTATTCCAAATGGTCCTAATAGATCTTCTACCTCAATCCCTTCTCAGGAATGGACACAACGAGCCCCACCATAAAAACCAAGTCCCCTGCAATAATAACTGGTCTAGGGGTGGGCACACGACTCAAGAAGGGACCTTCAGAATCCTGTCCTGCATTAATATGCAGCTATTGGGAAAGAAAGATCCCTTTTCAGCTGATGTTGCTAAACCAGGGGGAAATGGATTGGAAATATCTGTGGCCATTTTCTCTGCCCAGAGACATCCTGCTGGTGGCATGAAGCCAGCACACAGGGAAAGCCAAGCTGAAGGGTAGAGAGAACATGCTGTAACACATGGCTGAGTTCTTGAATGTGGACGGCTGAAGGAATGGTGGCCCCTCAGTAGAAATGCAATAGTCAGGAGAATGAGCTGATATTCAGAGAAAGATGGTATCCCCCCAAATCACCAAATATTAGCATCAGAAGAAATTATACAGGGACTTGGTCCAATCACTCATCTGATGTTTGAATTGTTTTTTCCTATTTTTCCCATAATAAGTTTCATTCTGCTGGTGGTTTCATTCAGTCAACAAATGTTGATTCAGCATTTGATCAATTTGATGATTAAAGCATCAAGGGCACTCTTTTTAAGGAGCTTCTCATTTAGTTGTGAGAAAAGGGGAAAAAAGAAAATATAGGTTTTGAATGCAGGCTATTATAAAAAAATGAAATGGGGTCTCATGATGACTTTGGGGTACACATTGTTGGATTAGGTGGCCAGGAAGGGCTCCCGGGGGAGATCATCTGTAAGTGGAGACTTACAGGGTGGGAGGAAGTAAGTTACACAGCCCCCTGGACAAAAAGATAAAGCAGAAGTCACCAAGGTGGGGGAGGGCTTTGCACGGCCATGGGACACCCAAAAGCAGATGGGTGTAGAGGCGGGAGAGGCTGGCAGGGGAGGGGGTCATAGTAGTCAGTGGACAGAGCACCTGATAACTACAACAGAAAAGCATTAGAGAGTCTTGGGTAGAGGAATCGCATACAAAAAATGCCCACGAGATTATCTGGTCCAGATTCCATTAAATGGAGTTTGACTTGACTTGAAAGTGGAGAAAGCCAGAAAGTAGAGAAATGAATAGGAAAATAAACATGAGTTCCAGGCAGGAGAGCCCCACAGCCCTGAGCCCAGCAATGGGAATGCACCCGAGATGTTTGGAGGAGAGAGGGTGGACAGCTATGGACGGACGTGGTGGAAGTTTTAGGTAACGCCCCGTGGGCCGGGAACCTGGAGAGGGAGGATGGGACCCTACTCTGTGGAGTTGGCTGTGAATCTCAGGGATCAACCCCTCAGGTGGGCAATGGGGAGCCATCAAAGGTGTGGGGGCAAAGAGGTGACTTCAGCTGCCTCTGTAGGTCGTAACTGCATTCTCCCAGAGAAGTGTGTTCATGAAGAGGAACAAACATGAGCTGGGATGGCAGCCCTGGTTCAAACCCAGGCTCCACTCCCCCCATGTCATCTTGGGAAACCATGCCCAAGGGGGGAGGCCAGGAAGAAACTCAGACAGACACCAGGAGAGCGTTTGGGGGTTGGTAAACGACGTTCTCTGTAAATGAGATTTTATCGGAATGCAGACACACTGTCCATTTACACAGTCTGCCCACGATGGCAAGGCTGGGTAACTGGGACAGACACCATATCCAGACCGGTAAAGTCTAAAGTGATTACTATCTGGTCCTCTACAGAAAAAGCTTGCTGCCCTGTTCTAGAGTCTTCCAGAATAAAAGTTAATGTCACAGGATGGCAACTGCAGGAGGAAGGGAAAAATAAAAACAACTCCTTAATGGACACATAACAACTTCGGAAGGAGGGAGAGCCAATGGGATTGGCAATTTCCTTAGGCTTAGGGGGAAAAGTTTTTTTCTCCTCACAGACAGCCAATGGCGGTTTTATTGTGAGATAAAGGGGCCTGAGATGGAAATGGAGAAATGCAGATGAGAGAAATTGGCAAACAGAAAAAAAACAACACAAAGATTCCTGGAGACAGGCGCAAGACAGGGGAGGAGAAACAGACACAGAGGAGAGATGGGCAGGAGGAAGGAATTAAGAAAAACACCATTCCCTGGGAGGGTTGCGAGAAATTTATATATAAAATATATTTCTATATGTGTGTGTAATCTCTATCTTATTCATTTATTTACTTACTTATTTATCATCACCCAAGGATACTTTTTCCATTGATTTTTTTTTTTTGAGAGAGAGAGTGGAGGGGAGGAAGGAAGGAGGGAAAAGAGAGAGTAAAACACTGATGTAAGAGAGACACATCGATTGGTTGCCTCCCATTCATACCCTTAACTGGGGCTGGGGATGGAGCCTGCAACCCTTTGGCTCTAACCACTGAGCAAACAGCTAGGGCGATCTTTATTTATTTACTTATTTATTTCCATCTTCCATGATGACCCTCTCTGGTTTCTTGACTTCTTGGATGGAAATGTCAGGAAGTCACTTCTTCGTTCCAAATTGCTCTGAGATAGGCAATCAGGATGTATTGACCCAAGGGGTAACTGTGTTGACAGAGACCAAGACAAGATCAATACAAGGTTTCCATAGCGGAGTTTGCAGAAGGTTCAGTTAAATGAGGGCACGTTTCCTGCATGCTCTTACCAGAAATTTCCCCTACACGTTTACGAGACCTCCTTCCCGGTGTGTCTCTTTCTGAGCTTATAAAAGTGCTTTTAGGGGAGGTCTGACTGACTGCAAAGATCACAAATGGCAGTGATGAGTGTTTAAGCCCCTCCCTTGGAAAACGAAGCTAGTGTGTGATTTTAGAGGAAGGAAGAAGGGTCTATTACCCTAGAAGAGAGAATTCCCGCTGGCCTCAGGAAAAGCCACCGCCCCTTTTCAGGTTGCACGTCCTCACCCAAGACCACAGTTAGATGACTGAGCGGTATCGGGACTTGACAAAACTAGGAAAGAGCTCGGGATAACGGAAAACAGAGGGAAATGAAGAGGGCCCTTCTATGCCATTCTCCACTTGTACTGAACGCAGGACGACCAGGACTGGAGTTCCAGATCTGACACGTGGCAGCTGGTGGATCATGGGCAGGAAGTTCCTTCCCTTCTATGCCATTCTCCACTTGTACTGAACGCAGGACAACCAGGACTGGAGTTCCAGATCTGACACATGGCAGCTGGTGGATCATGGGCAGGAAGTTCCTTCAACTCCCCGGGCCTCAGTGGCATTTGAGGAACTGCAAACAATTCTCTTTAGTTGGAGTAGGCAGCACTGGTGGGGATATAGCAGGAGACAATGGCGATGATGAAGCACACACAAATAGCAACAATAACAATAGTAGTTGTCATGCACTGAGTGTTTCATTTGTGCCCAAAACTGCTTTAAATGCCTTAAAATATGAACTCGTTTTATTCTCCAGACAGGCTGAAGTGAGTTATTACCATCACTGGCTCCACTGGACAACTGAGACTCGGAAAGATACATGTGAAAAAGCCAACATTTGAACCCAGGAAGCCCAAGTCCAGGGTCTGCACTTCCACCTGCTCTGCTCTGTTGCCTCTACTGTGAGGCTGGGAGAATAAGCAGGAGTTAGAGCATTGCATCGATTTCTTCCGAGTGTCATAACAAATTATCACACATGGAGAGATTTAAAACAACCGACACAGTCTGGAGGCCAGAAGTCTACAATCCAGGTGTGGGCAGGGCCAGGCTCCCTTGGAAGGCTCTACACTGGATCCTTCCTTGCCTCTTCCACATTCTGATGGCTCCTGGCAGCCTTTCGCTCCCTTGGCTTGTAGGTGCATCACTCCAATCTCTGCCCCCATCTCATATCACATTCTATTCCATGTATCTCACCTCTGCTTATAAGGACACCAGCCACTGGGTTGGGGGCCCACTCTAATTCAGCATGAGCTCATCTCACTCCTCAACTAATTACATCTGCAAAGACACTATTTAATGTAAGGCCACATTCTGAGGCCCCAGGTGGACATGAATTTTGAGGGGACACTATTCACCTCACTACAATCATGAGGCCCATCAATTCTAGCTTATTTTATAGGGGCTGAGGAGACAAAGATTTCGTATTTTTCAGTCAGGGCTCCTTGGGTTATAAGTGATGGGAATTCAGTTGAAAGTGGGCTTAAAGCATAATAGGAATTTGTGAACTCCGGTCACTAAAAAGCTTAGGTATAAAAAATATCAGGCATATCTCCTCCCAGGTGCCCAAATTAACACCTTCTCTCAGCACCTCTCAAGTCCAATTCCTCTTATGTTGGTTTCCCTGAAGATGAATCCTCTCAAGAGATGTCAAGGTGTCCTCCATAGCTCCAGAAACAGGAGCTCAAGGGCAAATGACCAAATCCACATGGTTTTTAATTTTATCTGCAGTTATTGGTGGAGGGTAGTTCATGGGGAATTATATCCTATCTTCTCATCAAACCCAAGTCAAGAAAAAGTTAATTTTCCCTAAATTTCTATCAAAAATCTCAGAAGTGAATCTGAGTGGACCAACTTGAAGCACATCCTTGAATCACTGTCACCAAAGGATGAGGATACTCTAACTAGCCTGGATACATGCCCACTCCACTGGATCACCACTCATGTGGATACTTCAGGGATGGTTCCCCAAGGAGAAGTGAGAGTGTTTGACCAGAAGAGAGGCTTGGTACTGGGCAGGCAGAAACAACAAACTGCCAATCTTAGATTCAAAAGAAGAAAGTGGCAGGGCTGAGTAAACTTGAGTTTTCAAAAGAAGGCGTCCAGGTGTCTTCATTAGAGTGAATCTTACATCTCTAAACCAATGTTTTGCAAAGCAAATGGGATCTGGCCTCCTGTAGCACAATGGTCAGGAGCCCATTACTCAGCATTGAACTGTACAGAGTTCCTTCAGGTTCACCCACATGTCACCCCAGTAAGACTGACTTCTCCTTGCAGGTATAATTATGATCACTGTTGCCTTTTTTCTATTCCAGCTCTATGGGACAAAGAGCCCTCACCTCAAGAGTGTCTATTTTATTTGAAGACATTGCCTCTATGACTTCCATCAGGGACACCAGAGTTCCAAGAACAGACTCGGCTTAGCAGGGTGTCTTCATCCCACTCTGAGCATCTTAAATGGATTCTTTTCACAGAGTCAAACCTAATCAGGAGCGATGGAACAACAATGAAGCAGTCACATGAGTCCTCCTGCAGATGACCATTATAAAAACTGGATAAAAAAACAACAACTATGTAAAGCCTTTGAAAAGCATCCAAAAGCAAAAGCTAGAGGACAATTTAAACTTGAAAAATAAAAACACAACTGTGAGGAAGAAGAATTGAGAATTTGTGGCTTCTTAACCCCATGGGTCAAATGTACAAATCCAATGCCTTTGTGGCCCAAGGTGCCAGATATCAGAATACAGGGACATACAAGCAAGTGGACATTTAAAGAAGAATTACTGGCAATGAGAGAAGCACAGAACTAGTGAGATGCAGACACTAAGTATAAACTCTTTCCAAATCCCTGGCTGGGTGCTCACCTATGCGTGTATGGGAGAGATATGGAGGGGCCGCAGAAAGCATGCAGAGACAAGAAGGAAGTCTGCTCCTTCAAGATAGAACTAAAGTGGATGAGCTCCATGAGTTTTCTGTTTTGTTTTGTTTAATTGAGTGCATTCCCACTTTTGCACAGCTTGGGTAGCAGAAAACCAAAGTCCTATGGGCTTGAATTGTCAGGAAATAGAACCTGAGGTTGGCAGACAAACTGGAAATTAGTGGGGAAACCCTAGAAGAAGAAAAAAGTAAACTACTGAAAGTGTGAGTCCCGTTGCTGCCCAAATTCTTGACAAATAACCAAGTTATGCAGGCAGGTGAGAGACCCCCAGAGAGCCAAGCTGGAAAAGGAGGAGTAGAAATCCATAAAAAGAGAACGAAATACCAGGTGCTGCATACTTTTGAATCCAGGCAGGTTAACTGCTTCCTATAAGAAAAATCCAATAATCCTCAGACAAACAACATAATACAGCATTTCGACAATGTATTATCTATAATGTCTAGTTTTCAACCAAAAATTACTACACATGCAAAGCAAAAGAGGAACTCATACTCAGAAAAAAAAATCAGGCAATAGAAAATCACATTGCATGGGAAAGAATGTTGTCATTATCAAACAAAAGTTTCAAAATATGGTAGCAATGAATGATCAAATAAGAAATGAAGGAAACAATCAGTGAATATGCAATACAAAGGTAGATCAATAGAAACTATGTAATTCAAACAACAAAGATTAAAAATATTGAGGAAAATAAAGAAAATCTAAGAGACTTGAGACAATATCAAGCAAGAGCCAATATTGTGTACATAGAATCCAAGAAGAGCTAGAAGAGGGCAGAAAAGTTATTTGACTAAATAATGGCTCCAAACTAGGTCTAAACATTAATTTAAAGATCCCAAAAGCTTAATAAAACAACTTAGCAGAATAGCACAAAGAAATACACTCCTGAAGACATCATAGGAGAATTTCTAGAAACCAAATATAAAGCTAACATTGTGGAAGTAGCCAGGGAAAACAACACATTCCACTGGAGATTGACAAAAATAAAAGACTGACATCTCATCAGAAACTATGGATGCCAGAGGATACTGGAATCATACATTCAACATGCAACTAGAAGAAGAAAACACCATCAATCAAGAGTTGCATACCTTATTACTGTCCTTCAAAAATGAAGGTAAAATAAAGATATTTTTAATGGTGTCCCTTTACTGCCACCGATGCTTTACTTTTCAAAACATTGCTGTATCATGTGTGCAATATCCAGAAGCTGCAGATGAGCCTTCTTTTGCTGCCACCCTGACTCGACACATTTTATATCCCCTTACTTTCTCAGATTCAGTTGAATTACTGGATGCATTGGTATAGACCTGATTTATGTAATATCCCTTATTATTATCTCCTTTTCCCCTCTCAGCATCTCCTTACAGTGTTTTCTGAAGAGCTGCCGATGTGGTAAAGGACAACTGTGTCTTGTTAGCTGATGTACATCACTCACTAGTGGTAGGGTTGTAAGGGGGGTAAGGGAGTCAGCCTTCTCCATATGAACTGAGGTCTCCAATGGCTGGAATTAGCCTCAGAAACATTGGGTTGTAAGGGGGGTAAGGGAGTCAGCCTTCTCCATAAGAACTCAGGTCTCCAATGGGCTGGAATTAGCCTCAGAAACATTTGACCCAATGACCCAATGGCTTAGGCAGTGGCCACTGCTTTCTGTGAGGGAGACAGTATGGACTTGGGAGTCAGAAAGACCTAACTTTGAAAGCTTAGTCAGCCTTTTACCTGTTATGTGACAATGGTTGAGTTACTTCAAGTCTCTAATCGTCCGTTTCCTCATCGGTAATATGGGAGTTGTAATATGCAGGACATCTTGCCACCCTGTCCTGAACTAGCTTATGTGAAGCCTACGTATTTTACTAATGTTTTTACTGATATATTTCCTCTCTCCCACCAGATCCTAAATTCCAGAAATGTGGGGACTTTATTTGGTCTGATTGCTCACTTCTATGTCCCCAGCACCGAGAACATGGCCAGTAAGTATGGGTTAGAAATACACATGTGTCATTAAATGAGTGAATAAATGGTCAGCAGTGAGCCTAAGATCCTGCAGAGGCTCAATGAATGCTATTTCCCTGCCCCGTTATCCTTTCCTCCCACATTCAAGGAAATGCATTTGCCAGTTACTGTGCGACAAGTCAGAGCTCTGGACTCATTCTCATCCCAGTCAAAACAACATGATTATTTGGCTGAGTGAGACAGGAAATGACCAACCGCCACAACTAATGACACAGTCAGTCCCTAGCCAAGGAGACAAAAGAATAGCTTCTGTGCAAAGTAAGCAGTAAGAAGCCACAGGAATGTGACAGAAACATTTGTAATGATTATTTTAAGTGAAATGATACAGCCTGCCTTCCAGTTATTCTTTGATAAATCTGATGTTCACCTTCCACCACTCAACTGTGATTTAGTCAGCATGAATTTTCCTGGATGTCACACCCACTTCTTCTGGGGAACAGAAGAAATCATACGCAACAAATACGAGAATTAGAGTTCTTCTTTGGGAGGTGGAGGGGAGGATCAAGATTGCAGACCTCTTCTAGGACCTGAAGAATGTTATGAATCCTCTGCCCAGAAAATAGACACACACACACACACACACACACACACACACACACACACACACACACAACGTTTTGCATACAATTTTGGAGGTAGAAGGATCCCATCGATAAGGTGTATGGACCCTGTGATCTGAGGCAAAGTGCTCCATTTCACAGACGAAAATACCAGGCTGCAGATGAATCAACAACTCGCCCAAGATCATATGACAAGGTCACTTAGAAGACACAGCTGCCAACTGACCCCATATTTCCTAATATCAAGTCTAATGTTATCTTCACCACTTCATAGTTATTTTGATTTCCATGCGTAGCCAAAATATTTGTAGCTATCTCTGATGAGTGAGGTATGTGACTCAGCAAGTAAATTTCCATTTTGGCAGGAAAAAAGTATGAGTAGAAATTAATGACATTAGGGTTTGTGACTGAGACGACAAAGGCAGGTTGAAATTGACCTTCCTCTTCGATGCATGATCTTGAATGTGTGTTTCTGAGTGAGCTTCTGTTTTCCTCCTCTAGAAAATAGAAATTAAGACTATACCTACCTCCCAGAGCTGCTGCGAAGATGAAATAAGATAATGCCCATGAAACATCAGCTGTTATTAGTAGTACAGTCGTACTTTTATAATTTTAAAGCAGTTTCCAAAATGAAAATACAAAATAGTTTTAGTCATGAGAGTATCATCGGGATCAGTGCCCAGCTACCTACAGTAACAACCTCAGTCAGTTCACGGGAAATCCAGTAACGTTTCTCCAGAATTTAGGAGAAAGGCCAACCTGAGACAGCAGCTCTCATGCTACTCAATAGAACGTGAGTGCTTCCATCAGGCTACGTCAGTCTCCTATTAACAAACACTTCTCCAGATTCCCAAGGCTTACAACAACGATGATTTCTTTCTTATCCACACGAATTTCCCACCACCGTTTCCACCTTGCCTGCACTCCAGGACCTGCGGCAGAGCAGACCACCTGGAACACTGCCTGGCATCAGTTCAGAAGCTATGACAACCCGCATGCTGTCTTCTTCCTGGTGGTGACATGCGTCACCTCCACTCATACATCATTGGCCAGAGCAGGTCTCATGGCCAGGCTGCAGATTCATGCAGGCGAAATATGGTCCCGCCCCCCAAGAGATGCAATGAATAATTGCGCACCAATGCACTCTACCTTGGCAGATGGGGGCTGCTCTTTACAGAATGGACTGTCCTTAGTAACAGAAGGTGACGATGGAGCCGAAACTCTCGCGTCCAATGACAATGGTCAGTTGAATCGTCGGGTGACAAAGAGCCAAAGCCAAGACCAATCAAAATGATCCCAACTAGGCAGATCTGAAGGAATTAGTTTAGTAGAGAGACCATAGTCTGGAAAGGGGGAGATGGGGGCATCAAACAAATGTCACCCCTCACTGCTCCAAAGGAAAAGAATTCTAACCATTTGGCAAGAGCATCCTGGTGCACTTGGCAAGCTTGTTCGTTTGTTTGTTTTAGCCATGGTGATTATCTGTAAGATGGGGTCATAATAATACATACTTCTTAGAGTGGTCATAGGAACCATGAAATGAAGTGATTGTGATGTGCTTAGCACAGGGCCTGGTCATACTGTGTGATCATTAAATGCGACCTTATATGACTACAGACATAAATATAGGCGCAGATACAGAGGTAGACGTGGACTTAGATGTACACACATTTGCCACCACATCCAGGGTGTGGACCCTGCAAGGCTGTGAGCCTCAGACCGCAACTGGATCTGGTACAGCCCTGTCGAAATGTGGCATGGCCTAGAGCCCTCGCATCTGTATTGTGCTTTAAAGCTTGGAAAACGCATTCTCATCCATCTTTTCCTATTTAATCCCTGCAGGTCTATAGAGTACAAGATCCCACAGCTGGTACGTAGCATGGCCAAACCCCAGTGTTGACTTCACCTGAAGCTTTTGGGCTCTGAATCCTGTGCTCTTTCTCCAGTGAAATCCTGCCAGAGCAGAATTCTGGCACCTTCTGTGATCTCCCCCTCTGTCTTTCTCCTCCTCTCTCTCTATAATAATTACTTCAAAGGGACAATATTTGAAAGATAATGATACTCAGCTACTCTACTTCTCATTCAGGGTGTGTGTCTTCCCCTCATCTCTCTGGCATGTCCGACCCAGGACATGACTGGCTTTGGGTGGGTGGTTTGGGTCCCTGTTCTGGGCTCCATATGCCCTGGCACAGAAGGCTGAGCCTGTTTCTCATTGTAACAAGGTTGCACTAATTAGCAGCCTTTGATTTTGCATATGGAGAGAGAATGCAAATGAATGCAAAGCAGTATGCAAATTAGCAACATCCTGGCGCTCCAAAAGAACTAGCTTGCAATACTGATGTCATAACAATGTATATTAATAGTCCATCTCATGAAGGCATGCGATGTTTCCAAAAGAGGTAGGTATCAGGGGTTTTCTTTTTGCTGGGATCATTGTGACTTCATGTTGAATTTTAAGTTTATGATCTTCCACAAGAAGTCTACTGGCCACAATGCTATGTTCTCTAGAGAGGATTCTTGCCAGCAATAGAGTTTGCTGAAAAGAGGCACAGACTTGGAAGATGAGCCATATAGACTGTGGTCCAGAGACCTACTCTTTGCCTGGGCAAACAACTTAACAGGACCTCAGTCTTCCCAGCTGTACAATGGGGTGAACTGGCCAACTCTTTGGTGGTAACTGAATGAGATAATGTTTTAAGCCACCTGACATATAACAGGTGCTCAGGAATTGGTCATTACCTTCTCCACATTCACTCCTTCCTACTTTGGGAGACTAAATTGGCAAATTATGAGAGTGGGGGTGGGGTGGGGGGTGGCGGGGCTCCTCTTCCTCTCCTAGTCCTTGCCTGCCCTGCATGGCTTGGCATTCCATTTAACGTATCTTTCTAGCACAGAGCTGGGCCACACAGCCCAGTCATGTTTAACAAGGACTATAGGACCCCAGGGTCTTGCAAAAATGAGGCGAGGACTCTGTCCTGCTCCCCAACGAACCACCACTGAAAAGTAACAGCTAGTCTCCCAAAGCCACTTCTATCATCCCAGCCGGTGAATCCCACCCGCTTTCAAGGTTTATTTCAAGCACCACTGTCCTAGAAGCCTTTTAGGGGGCCCCTGGGAGTCGGGACTCCCCTCGGGGCTCCCAGACACCGTGTGGCCCCGCCATAGCTGGGTTGTTACCACAGCTTGGCGTCTCTTCCTCTCTAAATAGACTGGATGTAGCCGAAACCGGTTTGGCTCAGTGGATAGAGCGTTGGCCTGCGGACTGAAAGGTCCCAGGTTAGATTCCGGTCAAGGGCATGTACCTGGGTTGCGGGCCCCTCCCCAGTGGGAGATGTGCAGGAGGCAGCTGATCAATGTTTCTCTCTCATCAATGTTTCTAACTCTCTATCTCCCTCCCTTCCTCTCTGTAAAAAAATCAATAAAATATATTTTTTAAAAAATTAAATAAATAGACTGGATGTTTCTTGTGAACAAGGACGATTTCTGAACCATCTTTGTGTCCTTAGCACATGGAACAGGGCCTGGCACAGACAAGTAAGGGAGGGAGCGAAAGAGGAAGGATGGAAGGAAGAAGCATCTAACACATTTGGCTGGAGCCAAGCCCACACATACACAGTTCCCCACAACAAAACCCTGATGCAAATCAGACTTAAGTTCTGGAAATACCTGAACGTGGGTCGCTGGCACCAGGTCCCTTCTTCTCAGTGTGGAAGGAGACACAAGGACACAGACCTCCTCTCAGGCAGAGATCTCTCACCCCCGGGCAGGCAGAGGGGCTTCTGCCCAGGGCACCAAGTGTCCCAGCCCAGCCCCGTCCTCGCTGATTGAACATCTGAACACTCTGACCTTGTGTTGAGGACGCTACAGTCCGCGCTGGAGCCTGCAGCCTGATGCACGATGCAGCCACGTGCAGCCACAGAGAGGGTGAGCGATCACACTTGTGCACGCACAACCACGTGACAGGCAGGCACGTTCAGGGTGCACACAGACCCACCTTCAGGTTACACACACACACAGGCAGACACCCAATCTACTCACGGGCAACTCCGAGATTGGCAACATCCTCCTCTTTGTTTCTAAACACGCAGACACTGCACTTGAGGAATACGGGTGTTTCTGAGAGTCCACAGACGGAAGTGTACAGGCGGGTCCGCCTGCCTGTTCCACCCTCAGCCAGCCCTCGGCTCTGCCCGCCTCTTAGGGCTCCACTCCGAGGAGCCGCCCAGGCTCCTCCAGGGGCTGTCAATCAGTGAACTTCATGTCCAGGAGGCAGAGGGGTCAGCTGAGTGACATGGGGACCTACGGACGGGAACCTAGTCTCTCACGATGGTTCCCCAGCATTTTCTCAGGGTCCCTCTGGGGGGAATTCTTCTCGCTTTGCAGGGAAGAAGCTGAGAGATGAAGTGAGCGGCCTGAGCTCACGCAGCTACATGGCCGTATAAATGCGTGGCCCCAGAACAGAGGCCATGCCACAGGCACTGTCTCGCGGGCCCAGGTTTGCTCCACGGCTCGAAGACCTTTGTAATCAAGCTCTTAGGACAAGTCCAAAGATCTAGGGTAAAACCCCTCAGCCCCAGAGACTCAGACCTGTCCGCAGGGGCACACGGAGGAGCAAGCACTGCCCTTCCCAGGGTGAGAGCAAAGGTATCATTTTTGTCCAGCCTGCTTGGCTCAGTGGTTGAATGACCTATGCACCAGAGGGCACGGTTCGATTCCTGGAAGGGGCATATGCAGGCTCAATCCCCAGTGTGGGGCACGCAGGAGGCAGCTGATCAATGATTCTCTCCCATCATTGATGTTTCTATCTCTCTCTCCCTCTCCCTTCCTCTCTGAAATCAATAAAAATATATTTTAAAAAAGAAATGTCTCACTTTGCCTGCTGGTGACCGAATGCTCCCTGGAAGGAGGACAGGGCAGAAGAAATTGAAAAATTAGTTCCCCCACCTGGAGAAAGGAAAGGGATAAATAGAAAGAGAGAGAGAAAGGGGGGGGAGGAGGGAGGGCAAGTGGGCAATCTACCTCAGAGCAGAAAGAGGATGTTTTCCATGGAAACAGAAGTGCCTGTTTGGCTTAAGATGCCATTAAAGAGGAAAATTGTAAATCACGTTCCACCAGGAGGCAGGGATGATTGCCCGGCTTCGCCAGCTGAATTCAAAAACACTCCCATCAATCAGCGGGGCTCCTGTGGCTCCCACCTACACCAGGTGCTGGGAGGGCTATTGACAAAAGGCAGGCTTCACACACCCCATTGTATCGTCAGCATTTCTTTTAGCCAAATAATATTCAGGGATCATTTTATCTCTTCCTCCATTCTCAACTTCAGAGATATATAAAAAAAGGGGGGGAAGGAAAAGAAGGAGGGAGGGATGAACAAACAGAGGGATGTAGGCAAAACTGGCACCTGCCTTAATACCACGTAGAGACTTCCCTCCAGGCAAAGGTGCTAGAGGTGGGTGGATTTTAGTCTGAAACTTCAACAGCCCTGTGCCAAGCAAGGGGACCTGGGAAAGCTACTCAGCTCTGCCCCTCTTCTCTGGGACTGAGAGGTAGTTTACGCCCAGGCTCCTGCAAAGACTTAACTTATAAATGGCTTCTGCAAAAGAACTTGGCGGAGGGTCAGGTGCCTAGCAAGCTGGCTTGAAACTCTACTCCTTCCTTTCCCACTTCTGGCTCCACTGTTGGGTACTAATTACTTCAAAAGTTAGGGGCTTAAAACAACAGCACTCAACACCTCACTGTTTCTGTGGGTCAGACATTTGGGAGGGGCTTTTCAGGGCGCCTTTTGCATGTGGGCCTCTCCGCAAAGCTGCTTGAGCATCCTCCCAACATGGCCGCTGGCTTCCCTAGAACCCGTGATCCCAGAGAAGGCCAGGAGGGAACCACGGGGGCTTGTGGCCCAGCCTGGGAAGTCACACGTCATCGCTTCCTCCATAGTCTATTTTGTTGCAGGTAAGTCCAGCCAACAATCCAAGGAAAAGAAATTAGTTCCCCCACCTTTTGAAGTGGAGAATGTAAAAAAAACGAGGACATATTTTAAAACCACCACAGGGGCTCCCTGTAATGGTTTTGAAAATATGTGGATCATTGTGGGATGGGAGGGTTTTGTGGCCATGAAACTATCACACCTGCCACCAGTGGAAATGGTCCCTTCCCTTCCTTCAGAATTCCCAGTCTGCCTCCGGTTTACTACTGGCACCCTGTCTGTCACAGTGGATAACATTTTTATGACATCTTAGTATACCTATCCTTCAGACCGCTTTTTATGCTTAATATTATGTTTCTGAGATTCATCTATATTTATCACATGCAGCTCTAGTTCATTTATTTTCACTCCCACCTGATACTCTTTGTATAAGTTTATTTTGTCCAGTCTCCCGTGAATGGACATGTAGCTTCGCAATTTTGTGCTATTACAAAGATTACATTTCTCCTTTGCGCATGAGCATTCTCCAGGGAGAATAATTAGGAGTAAAGTTGCTATCATGTAATGCTGCCAAATTACTCTCTAAAGTCAATATGGTCTTTAGTAGAACAAACAGAATTTGAGAGCTTAACAAAATTGAAAAACTGGGTTCACTTTACACTATGCAATTAGCTGTTTTGTAGAACCATCGTGCTGTCTGGCTGGAATGAGCCTCCCACCCAATGTAAGAATCCTTTCAACGGTGTCCCCAGGAGATGGTCAAACAATCCTTGCTTGAACTCTTGAAAATACACAGGGGAATCTTGTTGCTTTAACTGTGATTCCCTCAAGAATAATTTTGGAAAAATATTCCTTTCCTTTTGCAGTGCAGCCGCAGCCCAGGGTGTGTGGCCAAAGGAAGAAGGAGTAAGCGATGATGAAGGTGGTAGAATAGGCTGGGGTAGGTCACAGAGGGGCCGTTCTGTGCTTTACCCTGAAGGCAATGGGGAGTCAACCAAAGGAAAGTGGGCAGGAAAGAAGCAAGTTCAGATTTGGTTTACAAAAAGTCATTCTACCGACAGGGTCTGAAGTGGAGGCAGAAGGACCAAAGAGGAAACAATGACTCTGAATGGAGATGGAGATGTCCAAGGGAAGAGATCCAGAGAATGGAGAAAGGAACGGATCTGGTGTTTGAGACTGGAATCTGGCATAAAATTGGGACTAGATGAAAGAAGGTGAAGAGATTAGCCAAAGAACATATATGCATAGCCCATGGACACAGACAGCAGTGTAGTGATGGCCAGAGGGAGGGAGGGGCAGGGGCTGGGTGGAGATGGGTAAGAGGGGGGGATGGGAGACCTCTATAATAGTGTCAACAATAAATTTAAAAATAAATAAAAAAATTTAAAATACCACATGGCCACCGACGGATGAATGGATAAAAATGTGGTGTATGTATACAATGGAATACTACTCAGTCATAAAATGATGGAATACCACCATATGACAACATGGATGGATCTTGAGGGTATTATTCTAAGTCAGTGGTTCTCAACCTTGGCTGCATGTTAGAATCACCTGGGAATCTTTTTAAAATCCTGATTTCTGGGCCTCATCCTCCAGAAATTCTGTTTCTTTGTTATGGGGTGGGGCCACAACATTAGTAACAAAGAAACAGAATTTCCGGAGGATGAGGCCCAGAAATCAGGATTTTAAAAAGATTCCCAGGTGATTCTAATGTGCAGCCAAGGTTGAGAACCACTGCCCTA
>NW_005371751.1:720486-745007 GCF_000412655.1 Myotis brandtii | reverse complement strand
CAGTGGTTCTCAACCTTGGCTGCACATTAGAATCCCCTGGGAATCTTTTTAAAATCCTGATTTCTGGGCCTCATCCTCCAGAAATTCTGTTTCTTTGTTATGGGGTGGGGCCACAACATTAGTAACAAAGAAACAGAATTTCCGGAGGATGAGGCCCAGAAATCAGGATTTTAAAAAGATTCCCAGGGGATTCTAATGTGCAGCCAAGGTTGAGAACCACTGCTGTAGACCTTGAGACACACTCTGAAGGTCAGCAAACATGGTGGTTGAGCCGTTCTTGATGGCTCTAGGCACTGTCCAAGGAACACGGGTGCACTTGGCAGAGACAGCCCCCCTTGGCCATGTTAAACCTCACCCAGCAGGAACAGGGAAAACCTTCCAGTTCAGAAAGAGGCACAATCCAGGTACACTGATGGAAAGAGGCCCTTGGCCAACCGGACCCTCAGGGGATAGGAATTCAGAGTGACTTGGTTCCATGCAAGAGGAAGGGAGGCCTGGGTGAGCACCTTCAGTGATTCCAAAATGAGCAGCATTCATGTATTCAGTCAACAAACAGGTATTAAGCTCCACCTGTGCTCCAGGTGCCATGGGAGAGCCAGAGAGAGACTTGGAAGATGGGACGCCCGCCTCCTGCCTCTCAGATGCTCCCCAGGGACCCTGCCTGCCTGTGCCATCCCCTCCAGTTCGGGGGCTGGACCTTGTCAGTCACAGCAAATGAAGAGAACACCGGAGGCCATGCTGCTGTAGAGGCTGCAGGGGAGAGTCCTTCGCCTCTTGCAGCTCCCGGAGGCTCCGGCACTCCTGGGCTTGTGGCTACATAACACCAGCCTCTGCCTCTGCCTTCACGTGGCCTCCTCCCCGTCTCTGTCCTCCTCTTCTAAGGACACTGGCCATTGGATTTAGGGCCACCCAGGTAATCCAGGATGATCTCACCTCCAGATCCTTAACGTCATTCCATCTGCAAAGACCCTTTTCCCCAAATGAGCTCACATTCACAGCTTCAGAGATGGGGACATGTCTGGTAGGGGGGTAGCGGGTGGGAGAGGCGGGAGCACCATTCAACCACTCCACGACCCAGAGACAGGGAGACAGGGGCGGGTATTGTTCAACACCAACCCCCCCTGCCCCGGGCACCTAGGGCAATGCTCCTCACACAGCACGCCTCTGACACACGCCTGTTCAACAGAAAGGCAGCGGAGCGTAGGATGGAAGCGCCTGGCTTTAGAATTAGCTCAACCCCCATTCATGCCTCAGCCACTTACAAATGATGTGACGTTAGGCAAATTACTTCACCTCTCTGAACCTCAGGTTCCTCCCGTGAGCATGTTAATACGACCCATCTCCTGGGGTTAATATGAGCAGTGAGTGCAACGCGCCTGACCATTCCGGCACGAACATGAATGCAAAGCGCAGACACGGTGCCTGGCAGACAGGGGGTGCGGGTGAAAGCTTGCTCTTCGGAGCAGCACATCGGTGACGCCAGGTGCTGTGCCGCCCCCTCTCACAAAACCTCCCAGCCTTGTGCTCTGCTGGCCACAGCGGCCCCTTCCCCTGCTCAGAGTCCCGGCCACCACAAGGCCTTCCTTGAGAGACAATGTGGACAGATGTCCCAGGCCAGCCCTCCCACCGCAGGCCCCTTCCCTTCCCACCGCCTGGCCGGCCTCCTCCGTGATGCCTCCCGGAGCAGGGCTGGCAGCGCTCTGCGCGGGGCCCCTCATTGTTATTCCTGGCACGAGGTCATCCTGCCAGCATCCTCGGAGGCCCGTAAAAATACCCGCAGTTTGTCTTTCCTCAGAGCGGCTCTGAGCCCCGTGGCATCCTCTGAGAAGATGGTGCTCCCCACTGCGTTCTGGGAGCGGCTGCTTCCCAGGATGGTCTGGTATGTGCGAGACTGGCGAGCGAGCGTGAACTGAAATAACCCAGCCGGGCGCTGGCATGAGAACCACGCCCCTCCAGGCGCCCGGGGAGACACAAGGCTGGGTGTGTGGAGAGAGACTCCCTGGGATTCTCTGGACGTCACACACAAGCCGCTCTGCGTTTCCACTGAGTTGCTGTGTGACCCTGGGCATTCCACTTAACTTCTCTGGGCTTCCGTGTCTGCCCAAAACAAAGCGACAGAATAACATCCAGTGTGTAGGGTTCAGGGTGGCCTAAAAGAGATAGTATAGGCACAGGCTGGAAGGAAACAGCTACAGGACAGGTAACTCACAAACGACTTGTATCTTGAATATGTTAAGAACTCTTGCAACTCAATAATAAGACACACACACACACACACACCTGATGCAGAAAAGATTTAAACTTCAGACCCTCCCCACAAGAAGATAGAGATAATAAGCACCAGAAAAGGTGCCCAGTGCCATTAATAATCAGGGAAATGCAAATTGGTTTCTCTCTCATCAATGTTTCTAACTCTCTATCTCCCTCCCTTCCTCTCTGTAAAAAAATCAATAAAATATATTTTTTAAAAAATTAAATAAATAGACTGGATGTTTCTTGTGAACAAGGACGATTTCTGAACCATCTTTGTGTCCTTAGCACATGGAACAGGGCCTGGCACAGACAAGTAAGGGAGGGAGCGAAAGAGGAAGGATGGAAGGAAGAAGCATCTAACACATTTGGCTGGAGCCAAGCCCACACATACACAGTTCCCCACAACAAAACCCTGATGCAAATCAGACTTAAGTTCTGGAAATACCTGAACGTGGGTCGCTGGCACCAGGTCCCTTCTTCTCAGTGTGGAAGGAGACACAAGGACACAGACCTCCTCTCAGGCAGAGATCTCTCACCCCCGGGCAGGCAGAGGGGCTTCTGCCCAGGGCACCAAGTGTCCCAGCCCAGCCCCGTCCTCGCTGATTGAACATCTGAACACTCTGACCTTGTGTTGAGGACGCTACAGTCCGCGCTGGAGCCTGCAGCCTGATGCACGATGCAGCCACGTGCAGCCACAGAGAGGGTGAGCGATCACACTTGTGCACGCACAACCACGTGACAGGCAGGCACGTTCAGGGTGCACACAGACCCACCTTCAGGTTACACACACACACAGGCAGACACCCAATCTACTCACGGGCAACTCCGAGATTGGCAACATCCTCCTCTTTGTTTCTAAACACGCAGACACTGCACTTGAGGAATACGGGTGTTTCTGAGAGTCCACAGACGGAAGTGTACAGGCGGGTCCGCCTGCCTGTTCCACCCTCAGCCAGCCCTCGGCTCTGCCCGCCTCTTAGGGCTCCACTCCGAGGAGCCGCCCAGGCTCCTCCAGGGGCTGTCAATCAGTGAACTTCATGTCCAGGAGGCAGAGGGGTCAGCTGAGTGACATGGGGACCTACGGACGGGAACCTAGTCTCTCACGATGGTTCCCCAGCATTTTCTCAGGGTCCCTCTGGGGGGAATTCTTCTCGCTTTGCAGGGAAGAAGCTGAGAGATGAAGTGAGCGGCCTGAGCTCACGCAGCTACATGGCCGTATAAATGCGTGGCCCCAGAACAGAGGCCATGCCACAGGCACTGTCTCGCGGGCCCAGGTTTGCTCCACGGCTCGAAGACCTTTGTAATCAAGCTCTTAGGACAAGTCCAAAGATCTAGGGTAAAACCCCTCAGCCCCAGAGACTCAGACCTGTCCGCAGGGGCACACGGAGGAGCAAGCACTGCCCTTCCCAGGGTGAGAGCAAAGGTATCATTTTTGTCCAGCCTGCTTGGCTCAGTGGTTGAATGACCTATGCACCAGAGGGCACGGTTCGATTCCTGGAAGGGGCATATGCAGGCTCAATCCCCAGTGTGGGGCACGCAGGAGGCAGCTGATCAATGATTCTCTCCCATCATTGATGTTTCTATCTCTCTCTCCCTCTCCCTTCCTCTCTGAAATCAATAAAAATATATTTTAAAAAAGAAATGTCTCACTTTGCCTGCTGGTGACCGAATGCTCCCTGGAAGGAGGACAGGGCAGAAGAAATTGAAAAATTAGTTCCCCCACCTGGAGAAAGGAAAGGGATAAATAGAAAGAGAGAGAGAAAGGGGGGGGAGGAGGGAGGGCAAGTGGGCAATCTACCTCAGAGCAGAAAGAGGATGTTTTCCATGGAAACAGAAGTGCCTGTTTGGCTTAAGATGCCATTAAAGAGGAAAATTGTAAATCACGTTCCACCAGGAGGCAGGGATGATTGCCCGGCTTCGCCAGCTGAATTCAAAAACACTCCCATCAATCAGCGGGGCTCCTGTGGCTCCCACCTACACCAGGTGCTGGGAGGGCTATTGACAAAAGGCAGGCTTCACACACCCCATTGTATCGTCAGCATTTCTTTTAGCCAAATAATATTCAGGGATCATTTTATCTCTTCCTCCATTCTCAACTTCAGAGATATATAAAAAAAGGGGGGGAAGGAAAAGAAGGAGGGAGGGATGAACAAACAGAGGGATGTAGGCAAAACTGGCACCTGCCTTAATACCACGTAGAGACTTCCCTCCAGGCAAAGGTGCTAGAGGTGGGTGGATTTTAGTCTGAAACTTCAACAGCCCTGTGCCAAGCAAGGGGACCTGGGAAAGCTACTCAGCTCTGCCCCTCTTCTCTGGGACTGAGAGGTAGTTTACGCCCAGGCTCCTGCAAAGACTTAACTTATAAATGGCTTCTGCAAAAGAACTTGGCGGAGGGTCAGGTGCCTAGCAAGCTGGCTTGAAACTCTACTCCTTCCTTTCCCACTTCTGGCTCCACTGTTGGGTACTAATTACTTCAAAAGTTAGGGGCTTAAAACAACAGCACTCAACACCTCACTGTTTCTGTGGGTCAGACATTTGGGAGGGGCTTTTCAGGGCGCTTTTTGCATGTGGGCCTCTCCGCAAAG
Source organism: Myotis brandtii (assembly GCF_000412655.1). Classification (NCBI taxonomy): domain Eukaryota; kingdom Metazoa; phylum Chordata; class Mammalia; order Chiroptera; family Vespertilionidae; genus Myotis; species Myotis brandtii. The sequence goes on along the minus strand of NW_005371751.1, from coordinate 740,169 downwards.
CTGCTTGAGCATCCTCCCAACATGGCCGCTGGCTTCCCTAGAACCCGTGATCCCAGAGAAGGCCAGGAGGGAACCACGGGGGCTTGTGGCCCAGCCTGGGAAGTCACACGTCATCGCTTCCTCCATAGTCTATTTTGTTGCAGGTAAGTCCAGCCAACAATCCAAGGAAAAGAAATTAGTTCCCCCACCTTTTGAAGTGGAGAATGTAAAAAAAACGAGGACATATTTTAAAACCACCACAGGGGCTCCCTGTAATGGTTTTGAAAATATGTGGATCATTGTGGGATGGGAGGGTTTTGTGGCCATGAAACTATCACACCTGCCACCAGTGGAAATGGTCCCTTCCCTTCCTTCAGAATTCCCAGTCTGCCTCCGGTTTACTACTGGCACCCTGACTGTCACAGTGGATAACATTTTTATGACATCTTAGTATACCTATCCTTCAGACCGCTTTTTATGCTTAATATTATGTTTCTGAGATTCATCTATATTTATCACATGCAGCTCTAGTTCATTTATTTTCACTCCCACCTGATACTCTTTGTATAAGTTTATTTTGTCCAGTCTCCCGTGAATGGACATGTAGCTTCGCAGTTTTGTGCTATTACAAAGATTACATTTCTCCTTTGCGCATGAGCATTCTCCAGGGAGAATAATTAGGAGTAAAGTTGCTATCATGTAATGCTGCCAAATTACTCTCTAAAGTCAATATGGTCTTTAGTAGAACAAACAGAATTTGAGAGCTTAACAAAATTGAAAAACTGGGTTCACTTTACACTATGCAATTAGCTGTTTTGTAGAACCATCGTGCTGTCTGGCTGGAATGAGCCTCCCACCCAATGTAAGAATCCTTTCAACGGTGTCCCCAGGAGATGGTCAAACAATCCTTGCTTGAACTCTTGAAAATACACAGGGGAATCTTGTTGCTTTAACTGTGATTCCCTCAAGAATAATTTTGGAAAAATATTCCTTTCCTTTTGCAGTGCAGCCGCAGCCCAGGGTGTGTGGCCAAAGGAAGAAGGAGTAAGCGATGATGAAGGTGGTAGAATAGGCTGGGGTAGGTCACAGAGGGGCCGTTCTGTGCTTTACCCTGAAGGCAATGGGGAGTCAACCAAAGGAAAGTGGGCAGGAAAGAAGCAAGTTCAGATTTGGTTTACAAAAAGTCATTCTACCGACAGGGTCTGAAGTGGAGGCAGAAGGACCAAAGAGGAAACAATGACTCTGAATGGAGATGGAGATGTCCAAGGGAAGAGATCCAGAGAATGGAGAAAGGAACGGATCTGGTGTTTGAGACTGGAATCTGGCATAAAATTGGGACTAGATGAAAGAAGGTGAAGAGATTAGCCAAAGAACATATATGCATAGCCCATGGACACAGACAGCAGTGTAGTGATGGCCAGAGGGAGGGAGGGGCAGGGGCTGGGTGGAGATGGGTAAGAGGGGGGGATGGGAGACCTCTATAATAGTGTCAACAATAAATTTAAAAATAAATAAAAAAATTTAAAATACCACATGGCCACCGACGGATGAATGGATAAAAATGTGGTGTATGTATACAATGGAATACTACTCAGTCATAAAATGATGGAATACCACCATATGACAACATGGATGGATCTTGAGGGTATTATTCTAAGTCAGTGGTTCTCAACCTTGGCTGCATGTTAGAATCACCTGGGAATCTTTTTAAAATCCTGATTTCTGGGCCTCATCCTCCGGAAATTCTGTTTCTTTGTTACTAATGTTGTGGCCCCACCCCATGACAAAGAAACAGAATTTCTGGAGGATGAGGCCCAGAAATCAGGATTTTAAAAAGATTCCCAGGTGATTCTAATGTGCAGCCAAGGTTGAGAACCACTGTTCTAAGTGAAATATGTCAGATGGAAAAGAACAGAAGCCATGTGATTTCACTCATATGTGGAACATCGAACAAAAGAGTAACAAATGAAATCACAATACAAGACAAAACAAACTCATAGATACGGACAAAGAATGGTGGTTAGCAGAGGGGAAGGAGGTAGGGGATAGTGTATTGGATAAAGGGGTTCAAAATGGTGATGGAAGGAAACTAGACCTTTGGTGGTGAGAACAATAAAGTATATAGATAACTGAAGTACACTGTTGTGCACCTTAAAAATTATATATATTGTTATTAACCAATGTATTCTCAATAAACTTAATTCAGAAAAGACTGCCATATGGGACAGTCAGTCAATCGAAGTACCAAAGTGTCTTCCCCATTGGCCAAGATGGTGCAGAAGGAGGTTCTTACACTAAGCTGCCAAAAGCTAGAAAGATGAATGGACAGGGGCCCGAGACTGCCAAAAGCTAGCAAGATCATTGGATAGAAACAAAGCCCTCCCCTCCCTATCCTGTAGAAGAACTACAGGCTTGAGCAGGAAAGGAAGATGGTCTTTGAGACGATGGGAGTTTACCATTCTCCTAGGTCACATGGCACCTGAATATACCTCTTCCTTTTGCACCCGCATCTGTCTCACAAGTATGGCTTTCATTGCAGCAGACAGCCAAACCTGAATTTTTCTATTACAGCCATGCTAACCTCTTGAACATTTGTTCCTTAATCTGAAAACCAAGGATAATAATTACACCATTTCAAAGGGCTGGTATGAAGATACAAGTAGATTTCAAATTTAAAAAGCTTTGTGTCTAACTCATAGTATGTGCTCAGTAAACATTAGCTATTCTTATTGTTGAAGAACTTTTGAAAAGACTTGGTGACAATAGTAGTTAGGGTAGACTAAATTGCAATAACTGAAAGATCCAAAAGTGCAAAATGGCCCAGCCAGCGTGGCTCAGTGGTTGAACATCGACCTATGAACCAGGAGGTCACGGTTCGATTCCTGGTCAAGGCACATGCCCTGGTTGCAGGCTCAATCTCCAGTGTGGGGCATGCAGGAGGCAGCCGACCCAATCAATCATTCTCTCTCATCATTGATGTTTCTATCTCTCTCTCCCTCTCCCTTCCTCTCTGAAATCAATAAATAAAAATATGACAGATGTCCCCCTTTTTAAAAAAATAAAAGCAAAATTATGGAAACGTAACAGAATTTTATTTTTTATTTAAAAAATTCAATGTAATATGTGTTTATTAATTTGGCACTCAATACCGTACATCACTGTCAGCTAACTGAATGTGCTCTTCAGACTGGACCGACAGTCACCATCGAAGCATCCCTTGAGTACTTTCATGCTGTGCTCTAAGGGATGCTCTCCCTCCTGTGTCAGGATGGAATGATGATGATGACGATGATAAAGGCCGGATCCACCGGAAGAAGGAAATCGCATGACATCTACCCCTCCCCCCCCACCTCTGGAGGTGCTGAGAATCTGTAGGAGAGAGATCCCGGCTCAGGGGGCTGCACCCCGCGGCTGATTTCATCTTCCTGAAGGGGCTGCAGAAGCCAGAGTGCGGCAGACCCCCCTGCCATGCCTGACTCCAGCCACTCCATTCTCCGAAGAAAAACCTGCTTATGCCGGAGGCAGCCACCTGTCATTTCTCCTCCACTAAGTGAGGCGCCGTGGGGTTTTAATTCTCCCCTTCACTTCAGAGGCCCCTGCCCCCTCTTCTAAATACCTCCCTCCTCCTGGCTCTGACAGCCCTGTCAACATCGCGGGCCTGGAGAGGCGGGACATTATGGCTGCCATGGATTAATCTAACAGCTGTATTGATTCTCGGTTACATCTGCCCCCAAAAGAGCCACAGAGAACCAACCCCTCGGGGTCTGGAAAGATTAAAAATAAGAGAAACTTAAGTGGACGCTTTTTTTCTCCTGGGAAATAATAACTACAAACAAATGAGTGTTCTAGCCCACGTTCAGAGCATGTATTCCAGGAGACCATGAAATATAAGCACAGCAGTCTAGACATGTCATGTGGGATGCAGAAGAAACCAAATGCCGATATAGCCTGAAAAAGAACCTGCAAGGGCCATTAAAGGGGCAGACAGATTATATATGTCATGAAAAGACACTTACTAGGTACATGTAACTAAAATCTATGAGCCACGATTCCCTCCCCTGTAACGTGGAACTAATAACATCCACCTTGCAGGAGTTCTGTGAAGAATAACTGAGACGACAGGAATGAAAATACCATTAAAGCCTGTGCCACATATTAAAATCTCAATTAATAGGATTTTTTTATTCACGGGGTTGGGGGAAGCATATTGTATACTCAAGATCTCTATGTGGTTTCAGGCATGACAATTGAGGAGAAGTAATAATCAGGATGGCATTGGAACCACGGTGTATAAATAATATTAGAAACCAAAGAAAACTGTCTGTAATATCCTATGCAGTTCCTCCGCACGAGCAGGCGACAGCGCACGTGTCCCTTTAAGGAGGTCACGTGGGACGGGAGCCAGCCGTGGCCCTTCCCAACCTCAATATCTGTACCACCTCCTGCTGGAAGCCCATCGCCAGCACAGAGTTCCTTCCTGGCCTGCCCGGAGACAGTAGACAGCCCGCCCTGCCACCCTCGGGAGCCAACAAAGCCCAGCACTTGCGGAAGGTGAGATAGAAGGGGGCAGGCTGAGTCCTAGGGCCACCTTGCCAAGCAAGACAGAACTCAGCTGCCCAGCAACCAAACACGCGAAAGAAGAGCCGAAAGGACTGCTTTGGCCACATGTTGCCATTCACCCCGTTAGACAAGTGGGGCGATCATTTCCACTACAAATCTTCATCTCTGATACAGTGGCCAATGAAGAAGGGCCCCTTCTTTCTTCCCTCCCTCCCTCTTTCCCTTCCTCCCTTCCTCCCTCCTTCCTTCCCTCCCTCCCTTCTTGTGTTCCTTCTTTCCACTTCCTTCCTCCTTGATTTCCAGGCACTGCTTTAGGCACTGAGCTGCCTGTAGACCAGTGGTTCTCAACCTTGGCTGCACATCAGAATCACCTGAGAATAGCCCAGCCAGGTGTAGCTCAGCGGTTGAGCATCGACCCAGGAACTGAGAGGTCACCGTTTCGATTCCCTGTCAGGGCATATGCCCAGGTTGCGGGCTCGATCCCCAGTGGGGGGCGTGCAGGAGGCAGCCGATCAGTGATTCTCTCTCATCATTGATGTTTCTATCTCTCTCTCCCTCTCCCTTCCTCTCTGGAATCAATAAAAATATATGTAAAAAAAAAGAATCACCTGAGAACCTTTTTAAAATCCTGATTTCTGGGCCTCATCCTCCAGAAATTCTGTTTCTTTGTTATGGGGTGGGGCCACAACATTAGTAACAAAGAAACAGAATTTCCGGAGGATGAGGCCCAGAAATCAGGATTTTAAAAAGATTCCCAGGGGATTCTAATGTGCAGCCAAGGTTGAGAACCACTGCTGTAGACCTTGAGACACACTCTGAAGGTCAGCAAACATGGTGGTTGAGCCGTTCTTGATGGCTCTAGGCACTGTCCAAGGAACACGGGTGCACTTGGCAGAGACAGCCCCCCTTGGCCATGTTAAACCTCACCCAGCAGGAACAGGGAAAACCTTCCAGTTCAGAAAGAGGCACAATCCAGGTACACTGATGGAAAGAGGCCCTTGGCCAACCGGACCCTCAGGGGATAGGAATTCAGAGCGATTTGGTTCCATGCAAGAGGAAGGGAGGCCTGGGTGAGCACCTTCAGTGATTCCAAAATGAGCAGCATTCATGTATTCAGTCAACAAACAGGTATTAAGCTCCACCTGTGCTCCAGGTGCCATGGGAGAGCCAGAGAGAGACTTGGAAGATGGGACGCCCGCCTCCTGCCTCTCAGATGCTCCCCAGGGACCCTGCCTGCCTGTGCCATCCCCTCCAGTTCGGGGGCTGGACCTTGTCAGTCACAGCAAATGAAGAGAACACCGGAGGCCATGCTGCTGTAGAGGCTGCAGGGGAGAGTCCTTCGCCTCTTGCAGCTCCCGGAGGCTCCGGCACTCCTGGGCTTGTGGCTACATAACACCAGCCTCTGCCTCTGCCTTCACGTGGCCTCCTCCCCGTCTCTGTCCTCCTCTTCTAAGGACACTGGCCATTGGATTTAGGGCCACCCAGGTAATCCAGGATGATCTCACCTCCAGATCCTTAACGTCATTCCATCTGCAAAGACCCTTTTCCCCAAATGAGCTCACATTCACAGCTTCAGAGATGGGGACATGTCTGGTAGGGGGGTAGCGGGTGGGAGAGGCGGGAGCACCATTCAACCACTCCACGACCCAGAGACAGGGAGACAGGGGCGGGTATTGTTCAACACCAACCCCCCCTGCCCCGGGCACCTAGGGCAATGCTCCTCACACAGCACGCCTCTGACACACGCCTGTTCAACAGAAAGGCAGCGGAGCGTAGGATGGAAGCGCCTGGCTTTAGAATTAGCTCAACCCCCATTCATGCCTCAGCCACTTACAAATGATGTGACGTTAGGCAAATTACTTCACCTCTCTGAACCTCAGGTTCCTCCCGTGAGCATGTTAATACGACCCATCTCCTGGGGTTAATATGAGCAGTGAGTGCAACGCGCCTGACCATTCCGGCACGAACATGAATGCAAAGCGCAGACACGGTGCCTGGCAGACAGGGGGTGCGGGTGAAAGCTTGCTCTTCGGAGCAGCACATCGGTGACGCCAGGTGCTGTGCCGCCCCCTCTCACAAAACCTCCCAGCCTTGTGCTCTGCTGGCCACAGCGGCCCCTTCCCCTGCTCAGAGTCCCGGCCACCACAAGGCCTTCCTTGAGAGACAGCTGTGGACAGATGTCCCAGGCCAGCCCTCCCACCGCAGGCCCCTTCCCTTCCCACCGCCTGGCCGGCCTCCTCCGTGATGCCTCCCGGAGCAGGGCTGGCAGCGCTCTGCGCGGGGCCCCTCATTGTTATTCCTGGCACGAGGTCATCCTGCCAGCATCCTCGGAGGCCCGTAAAAATACCCGCAGTTTGTCTTTCCTCGGAGCGGCTCTGAGCCCCGTGGCATCCTCTGAGAAGATGGTGCTCCCCACTGCGTTCTGGGAGCGGCTGCTTCCCAGGATGGTCTGGTATGTGCGAGACTGGCGAGCGAGCGTGAACTGAAATAACCCAGCCGGGCGCTGGCATGAGAACCACGCCCCTCCAGGCGCCCGGGGAGACACAAGGCTGGGTGTGTGGAGAGAGACTCCCTGGGATTCTCTGGACGTCACACACAAGCCGCTCTGCGTTTCCACTGAGTTGCTGTGTGACCCTGGGCATTCCACTTAACTTCTCTGGGCTTCCGTGTCTGCCCAAAACAAAGCGACAGAATAACATCCAGTGTGTAGGGTTCAGGGTGCCTAAAAGAGATAGTATAGGCACAGGCTGGAAGGAAACAGCTACAGGACAGGTAACTCACAAACGACTTGTATCTTGAATATGTTAAGAACTCTTGCAACTCAATAATAAGACACACACACACACACACACACCTGATGCAGAAAAGATTTAAACTTCAGACACCTCCCCACAGAAGATAGAGATAATAAGCACCAGAAAAGGTGCCCAGTGCCATTAATCATCAGGGAAATGCAAATTGTAACGACCAGACACCCATTCACCCCCACGAAAATGGCCCAGATGAAAAAGACGGTGAACACCAAGTGTTAGTGAGAGTGTGGAGCCCCTGGAACTCACACTGGTGGTGGGAGTAAAAAATAAAATGAAATAACCACTTGGAAAAAAACAGTGTGGCAGTAGCTTATGAAGTTAAAAATACACTGAGCATATGACCCAACAATTCCACTGTGAGGTGTTTCCCCAGACATGTGTCTGTAAAAAGGCTTGTGTGTAAAAGCCCAAAGTGGGCTTACTCATAATCACCAAGCGTGAAAAACAATCCAATGGCCCTGCGTGGATGAAAGGATGAACAGAGGTCGATATATCCAGGCCACGGAATATCTGCAATAAAAAGGAACAGCTAGTGGTATGCCTGGATGAATACCATAAACACTACGCAGAGTGAAAGGAGTCAGATGTTTTTGATAAAAAGCAAAACTTCCATCCGTAAGTTCTAGAACAGAGAAACGAACCTGGGGGAGCAGAAATGAGAGCAGCCGTGGCCTCCATGTGAGGGTGGGGTTGGAGGGTGAATGGAAAGAGGCCTGGGGAGCCTTCTGGGGTGATACAAATGTCCTCTATTCCTGTGTGAGGGCAATGGGTACACGGGCGTACACATTTGTCAAAAATCACCAGCTCTGGGCCGAATGAAGATCTGTGCGATGTGCTCCAGGTGAACTGCGTGTTGATAGGAAAGATCGAAAGGGGACCATGTGGGCAGCGCGCTCAGCAAGGGGCCAGGCTTACAGTCAACTACTGTCCGAGAATGGTCCAAGCAGGTCCAAGGCACATAAACAGCCAGCTCCATGTTGGGAGGCCAGAGTGCTCATCTGGACGCTGAGTCTCTCCGAGATGTGGCGAAGCTCACCAAAGCTCACCTAAGCTGTGCCCACCCCAACCCTCCCTGCCCTTCCTCCTGTAAACAGAGAGATAGAAGCCGTGTTTAGCTGGATGGAGATGCTGTGCTCCAAGAGAGTGTCTCTGGGGAGTGGTGAGAACAGGCTTATTCTAAACAACAGAGATACATGGATGCCGCGGTGAGTCCAAATCCCACACTGCTACCTCCGGGGTCTTAAAGATGCCCAGACCCATCGCGGACAGGAGGCCAGCCTGGCTGTTTGTGAAGATCTGTGCGATGTGCTCCAGGTGAACTGCGTGTCGATAGGAAAGATCGAAAGGGGACCATGTGGGCAGCGCGCTCAGCAAGGGGCCAGGCTTACAGTCAACTACTGTCCGAGAATGGTCCAAGCAGGTCCAAGGCACATAAACAGCCAGCTCCATGTTGGGAGGCCAGAGTGCTCATCTGGACGCTGAGCCTATCTGAGATGTGGCGAAGCTCACCTAAGCTGTGCCCAGCCCCACCCTCCCTGCCCTTCCTCCTGTAAACAGCGATAGAAGCCGTGTTTAGCTGGATAGAGATGCTGTGCTCCGAGAGAGAGTCTCTGGGGAGTGGTGAGAACAGGCTTATACTAAACAACAGAGATACATGGATGCCGCGGTGAGTCCAAATCCCACACTGCTACCTCCGGGGTCTTAAAGATGCCCAGAGCCATCTCGGACAGGAGGCCGGCCTGGCTGTTTGGACAGCGGGCTCTTCAAGACAGGCCCGTCGTAAGAGAAGAAAACTATCTGAGGCCCAACTGACCCCCAAACTCCCATCCTGTCCAGGCCACCTTTTCCCTTACTGGCCTCCCTTAGAGGCTCCTCCTGCATCCCTCGCTGGTTCTGGAACGTTCCATCGCATGATGTGCTGTGGCCGGCACTGAAGCAAGGAGACACTGCTCCCAGCAGAACACACTGGCTGCTCCACTCTGTCTGGGGTCCCTCACTGGACACATATCTGCGGTGCCCAAGGATTGGCCTGGAGTGGCTGCTCGCTCTGCCCCGAGAGACTGGACAAGAGCCCCCATCCCGTGGCTCTGAGGTCCCGCCCTGTGTGGCTGTCATCCTCCCCCCTCTGTACCGGGCCCGAGTCTCCTCCCAGAAGTCCTGAGGGCAGCAACGGAGAGATGCCGAGACCGGCCGGCAGGGCCTCCTTGGTGGTCGCCTGCCCGGCCCGTGTGGTCCACCTTGCAGACCTCCGTGGCCTGGCCCAGCCTGGCACACAGATGCCTGCATTTGCATAAAGTAATTGCACGCAGTGTCTTTTAAATAAAACACTGCTCCTGAGGATCGCAGCGACAGAGGAAGGAAACACTAAGAGGTCCCTGTCATCCCTGACCAAAGAGGCCAACCACACGAAGGGCTTGGAGGTGTGGGGAGGCCATCTCTGTGGGAGGTGGGGCGGGCCACCTTGCTGGCCTTCCTCAAAACTGGTTCAAAGAGGAAGAGAACAGCTTTCAGTGTTATTCCACCATCTCCGTGCTGATCGGTGGCGGGGTTTTTATTGGCTATTGAGTGCCCTGCTCCCTCGGGCCCAGGGATGCTTGCAGGTGAGGGTAGCCCCTCACAGAAACCCATGGTCTGACCCCATAGTCCTGCCCCTCCATGCCTGGACCCAAAACTGGAACTCACCCACCTCACTCCAAAGTCTGTGGCTAGGCCGTCACTGCACCGTCCAAGGCCTGAGAAACTGAACAATGGGCACATTGTTGTTCTCCTCACTAAGAGCCAAAGAGGTGGGTCTCACACTCATCTGAGATCATTTCAGAGAACTTGGAAGCTCAGAGAGGTTAGGAAACTCGCCCCAGGGACCCCAGCAGGACTGAGTCCAGGAGAGGATGTGGGCTCAGGGGATGAGGAGAGATGGTGAACACGGGACCTCTGACAGAGGGACTGGAGGAAATGCCTTCTGTGCAGCCCATGGGCTCCAGATCTAACTGGAAGGCTTGAGTTTGAGAGATGGGAAAGGCTGCTAAAATCCTAGATTATCAGGGCAAGATGGCAGCATGGCGCCCATCTAATCTGAGTCTTCATTTTGTCTTATTTTCTTAAAATATATTTTTATTATTTATTTCAGAGAGGGAGAGAAGGGAAGAAACATCAGTGATGAGAAAGAATCACTGCAACCTGGGCATGTGCCTTGACCAGGAATCAGACCATGACCTCCTGATTCATAGGTCGATGCTGAGCCATACCAGCCAGGCCTGAGTCTTCATTTTAGAGTTTGGGAAACTGAGGCTGGAGGGGAGAAGGGGCTAGCCCGATGCCTCAGAGTCAGACAGCATAGTCCCAAGAGCAGGTGACGCCCTGGCCAGAGTACCTGCCAGGTCTGTGGAGGACACAGTGAGGGTTCTGGGTCCGTAAACCCAACTGTGGAAAACTCTCCCAGCAGCCTCTGGTAACCACTGACTTGCCAGTCCCAGGCACAGCTGGGTCCTTATGAGATAAAGCCCCTTGCTGCCAATAAGGCAATGTCTAGTTCGGGCTACTTGGTTCCGTGGTGCAATTTGGACAGACTACATTTGAAAAGGGCTCTACCACTGATTGGCTGTGTGAGCTTGGCATAGACCTGCCCTCTCTGAGTTTCCGTTTCCTCACCAGGCAGATGGCTCGGAAGGGAGATCGCTTCATAGTGAACACAGATTTCTGGACCAGATTAAATGAAAGGAAGTTGCAGAGTCTAATACCGCCAAGTGCCAAAGTTGGCACGTAGTAGGTGCTCCATAAAGGCCGTTCTGAATCCATCAGAGGCCAAACCCACATACTACGTGATAGATGAGTCTCAGGGGAGATGTCACTTCCAGAATCACCTACAAGCACCTACCAGATATTGCCATCTACAACCCCAGGAGGGAAAAATACAGCAGAATTTGGAGAAGTCTGAAATAGCGCCACCATGCATCACGGCCCAAGAGACAAGACTGGGGCATCCTGGTGACGAGAAACAGGCAGGGAAAGTTGAGGAGGAGGGTTCTTGGGAGAAAACAGACTTGGAGGTTTTTTGTGTGTTTTTTTTTTCTATTTAAGGTCTCACTCACTACGTGGTAAGACTCATTTCTGGTTCACGATCTTAGCAGGAAAACACATTCAGCCTCAACAGTAAGAATGGGCCTGACTTGGAAAGTCCTCGCAGGGCGGGTCCTTCTGTCTCCGGTGTACGCACTGCCCCTGGGGAGACGCGGTTGAGCACTTGATTTGAATAATGACACTCTGAGGATCTCCAGGGGAAGCACCAGGGCAACCTTGACTGGGGACCTTATGACAGCGGCAGATTTAAATCAAGAACATCTGTGAGCCCAGAAGATTCCCCCTGGACGGCCATGCGTTTGTCCAACAAATCCTGATGGCTCGCCCAATGCAGGTGCTCTGTTAGTGACAGATGACATCTCGGGAACAACCCAGACACGGACGAGGCTTGCACTCCATCAGGGAAGCTTTGCAGAGAGATTCAGGCCTGGTGACAAGCGCTGGGTAGAGAAATAGTCCCAGGAGCTGCAGGGTGTAACTAGGGGGCCTGGTCACTAGGGGACCGAGTGAGGGCAGGGAGTCCAGGAAGCCCGCCCTGAGGGTGAGAGTTAAAGGATGAAAGGGGGTGCGTGGGTTTCCTGGGGCGGCTAGAGTGAAGTGCCACATACTGGGTGGCATAAAACAACAGGAATGATTCGCTCACAGTTCTGGGACCTGCAGGAGAAGGTCCTTCCTTGCCTGCTCCCGCCCTGGGTGGGTTGCCTGCCCCCTTGGGCCTCCGGGGGCTGTGGAAGCATCACCCCAGTCTCTGCCTCCGTCTGCCCATGCCTTCTGCCCTGGGTGTCTGTGACCTTGGTGTCGGGACACCGGTCATGGGATTAGAGGCAACCTCGATCCAGGGGGACATCATGAACCGGATTCCGTCTGCAAAGACCCTACTTCCAAATGAGGTCGCATTCACAGGCACCCCGGGTTAGGACTTGAACATGGCTTTTTGGGGGACCCAATTCTACATACTACAGGGAGCCACACAGGTGGGTGAGCAGCCGGCAAAGCCCTAAGATGGCGATGGAGCTGGCTGGGCAGGAGATAGTGCCTTTGGGGACACCGAGGAGCCAGTGTGATGAGAGGTGGGATGAGAGGAGGGGGAGGGGGTCTTAGCCCTACCTCAGGAACTCAGGAACCCAGGAGACAGGGAGGAGCCACGGGGGAACTCACCAGTCTCCCCCCCTCTGAGGAAGGCCCGCCTTCCGGGCTCAGGCTGGAGGGCCTCCAGGAGACTGACACTCGAGCAGGGGGCGTAGCCATGGGCATTTTCATAGCCCGATGGGCCTCACCTGCCACCAGCCTGCCCCTCTGCAGAACCAGAAGTGAGGCAGAATTTTCTGGCAACGATGTGCTCTCTGCTCTGGAAATCCAGACGCTAAAAGAGTCGGATTTACTCCAGAGCTGCTGCTGGTAGCGGGGGGATGGGGGGTGTTGGGGGGGCTCCTAACAGGCGGTGGGAAGAGAAGACAGTGTCCTCTTTCCCAAAACACACAGCACCTTGGCTACTTGTACAAAATACAGTGTGGTCCCTGAGATAGGTACATGCTACACACACACACGCTTTAAATATCTATGCTACATCTATGTCATACCTATATGTGCTTGAAGTCTTAAAAACATGTTATCATTACCTATGTATAAACAAAGACCCACGCACATAGATAACAAAGACCGAACGTTTCCTGTTTGAAATAAGAGTGTATTTTCTGTGCCGGCTGTCTTTGGTGGGAGGTCATTCATTCATCCACTCATTCCTTCCACAATGTGTCAGGCCCTGCTGCAGCCCAAGACAAAAACCCCTGCCCTCCTGCAGCTGACTTCCTAGTAGGACAGGGGAGCTAACGGAGCAACACAAATAACCGCGAGGAACTTTAAAAGGTGCCAGAGACAAGGGAGGGAAACAATGGCAGGAGAGGGGAGCGCCCCAGAATGTGGGGGAGTCTGAATGGTGCACGCGGTGGGCAGGGGAGGCCTCGCTGAGATGGTGACGGCTGAGCAGAGACCTGGGGAAGGTGAGGGAGTGGGCAGTGAGGAGAGAGAGAGCCCAGCAGGTGCAGAGCCCTGAGGCAGAGCCTGGAGGGTTTGTGAGGTGAGGGACCGAATGGCTGATGGTGGTGTGATGAGGATGAGGGAGACAGAAAGAACACGGCCATGCCCAGGGGTGACAAGGCTGGACCACAGGGCCTCCCCGACATCACAAGGCCTGTGGCTTTCCTCTGAATCGGAGGAGAGGCCTTTGGGGGTTTTGAAGCAGATGTTATGCGTTCTGGCTTCCATTTCAAAGGGTCACCCTGGCTGTTGTTTTGAGAGCAGATGACAGAGGGACAAAGGCAGAGGCAAGGAGGCCAGGCTAGGGCTGCTGCAATAATGGCAGTAATAGATGACGGTGGCCCAGACCGTGACAGGGGCAGGGGGTGATGAGAGGAAGTGTTATTCTGGACCTATTTTGTTAACGGGTTGCCATTAACAAAGCTGGAGGAGACCACAAATTGGGAGGTTTGGGGGGAGGTCTGTGGTCATGGTTAGACACCCAACTGGAGAGGAGGTGAAGGCAGATGCCTGTACCCGTCCAGACGCCTGGGGGCGGGAACATTCGGGAGATGTCCACGTGAAGAAGACACGGACATCCCTAAGGGCACAGGCGCTCTCCAAGGACAGTGTGCAAATAGCAAACGGAAGAGATCTAAGCATCGATGCCTCAAGACAAACACTGTGACTCTACAATTTAGGGTCAGGGATCTCTTACCCTTTGAGACAGCATGGGGGGGCTGGAAAGTGTTATGCCAGGCAACATAAGCCAGTCCGAAAAAGGTAAGTATCACACAATCTCACTCATATGTGGAATCTAATGAACAACATAAACTGATGAACAAAATAGATCCAAAATTTTGTCCAGAACAAAATAGAGACATTGAAGCATGGAACAGACTAACAAATCTCTGAGGGAAGGTGGGGGTGGAGTTGGGGGTCAGGGGGTAGGGGATGGGGAGAAATTAACTGGGGAACTTATATGCATATATGCACAACCCACGGACACAGATACTAATGTGATGAAGGCCTGGGAGGGGTAGGTGCAGGGTGGAGGGGGTCAGTGGGAAAAAGGGGGGGACATCTATAATACTTTCAACAATAAAGAAATTAAAGAATAAATAAATAAAATGAAATTTAGGGTCAGGGAGCGGAAAAACAGGCAAAGTGGCCTGAGGGGAGTGGCCAGGCCAGGGGGAGAAGAGGCAATGCAGGTGAGAGGGTCCTGAAAACCAAACGAGGGACATGTTTCAAGGGGGACCTACTAACTGGGTCAAGGGCAGTTCAAGGTCAAGTCAAAACGAACCTCCGAACAACCCCTGGGTAAGGCGCTTACAATTAGAAAATGAGGACGGGGGGTCCCCTGACACTCAGGGATGCTCTGTCTTTCCTCTAGCACCAGACACGATCATCTTGGTTATCTTAAATATGAGTGTAATTTTTGTTCTTATCTGTCCTTCCCACTGGATGTCCATTCGCTATGTTTCGGGCACCTGATGCATTGCCTTATTTAGTCTTCACAACAACTCAATGTGGGATCCTTGTTGCCATTTTACAGATTGGAAAATTGAGGCTAGGTGAGGCTAACTCTGGTGTCTGAGGTCATTCCGTTCATAATGACGCAAGAGCGGATCAGAAACCTATGCGCTGAGTGCCCCAGACACAGTGGCTCCCTTGTGCTCCCTATCCATCCATAACCGTTCGGTTCAGTAAGTTGTACCTGGTGGTCATCCTTTTTTTAATCTTGCCTCTTCTCTCGTGAGATGCCCCCCCCTAGGCCTAGACTTGCTGCAGGACACGTGGCCAATCCCTGACGAATATGCCCGCCAACAACTGGCAGGTGGCTTGAGTTTCTTTTTATAAAGAAATGAAAGTAACACCACCTTACATACGAGAACTGGGGGGGCTTGGGGGAGGCACAGAAAACTCCATTCTGACCGTGCCCGAATAGTGTGGCGGAATTACAGCGTCAAAGGAGAAATAAATATCTTAGAGAGGGCATCGTGTGAAACCAGCTCCTCGTTTTCAGCTTGTAACTGAGCCCCGCGCACCTGCTATAGGGAAAATGAAATCTGCCATCGCCTACGGATGGGGCCACGGGGATTTATGGGAAAAGGCCAGAGGGTGTATGGTTTAGGCATCGAGGGACTAACGTTTCCCTCACAACTGCTCCATTCCACCGTTGTAGCAGGAAAGCAGCCCTGGACAATATGGAAACAAAGGGGCAAAGCTGTGTTCCCATAAAGCTTTATTTACAAAACTGGGCGGTGGGCCAGACCTGGGGTGCTGGCCATAGTTTGCTGATTCCCCATTTGGAACAGTCCCTGCAAGATGCCCATTTAATGAGGATCAATGGTGGGACAGGCACTCCCCACATTTTCCCTCCTTCCAACAGTACGATGTTGTCTGCGTAGCACAGGCCAGACAACCTCCAACCCCTACACGTGAGACATGGGGAGTGTAGATGCCCGCCCCACAGGCCTAAAGCTCAGTAGGCTTTAGGCTGAGCAGAGGGGGGAGAGACCTGCCCAATTCTTGACCCCAGCCTCTCACCGCCCCCCCCCCTTAATCCTGATTCTCACAAACTCACAGCTGTCAATGGGGAAACTGAGACTCAGAGGCCACAAGCCTAGACTGAGGATGCGTCCGGAGTGTTCCTATGACTAGTAATGATAGCACTGGTTAGTAATGATTAGCATCGAGCGCTTACAATGTGTTTCCACGGGTTATCCTATCTAACCATTTCCTCCTCACAGCCCCAGGAAAAGTTATATATATTACAGGTAGGTGTGCATATGCAATATTACATGCTATACCGTAAGAACCCTGAAGCGGAGCAGTTGTCTGTACCGAGCACTGAGTACAAGTCCAGGCTGTTCGATGCTCAGCCCTGCCCTTCAACACCGCCACACCCTCTCTATGCCCCTTAGCAGCTGACAAGCACCACAGGGGGACAGGGCGGCAGGAGGACAGAGAAAGAGACGAAGGAAAAACAGCTGTCTTGGAGACCCCGGGCTGCTGGGGGAGGAGGGGGAAGGGAACCGAGCATGCTGGGTGACGTGGGGACCCACGGCAGGCTTTTCCGGAGCAGGAAAGCAGGCTGAAGGGCAGTGGTTCTCTCAACCACCGTGGCACAGGCTCAGCGGGCTGCCCTGGCGAGCGCTGAACTTGGCTGGGCGTGCAGGGTTGTATAATAACCTCAGCCCTGCTGGGTCACTCCAGAACACCAGGGCAACCTTCGTACCAGAAAAACAAACTCACCAACGCTTGCCAGTCAGACAAGTCAACAGAGAAGTGACTGCGCACCAGGGAGCCCCTGACACCCCTCCCGGGCCTGCCGGGCTAGTAATAAGCACGGTGACCCACACGGAGGAGCGCTTCCGTGTCAGGCACGTGTGCTTTGAGCTGTATATGCGCCAACCACCTCAACAGTGTGGCAAGAACAGTCCTAGAGCTGGGGGAGGAAATCTTCCCATTTCACAGATGGGTAACCGGAGGGTGAGGAGCTCACCTGGGATCACTGTGCTCTCTAGAGCGGACCTGGGATTTGATCCCAGGCAAACAGATTCCAGGAGCTGTACTCGGGCCTCCGTGCTACAGAGGCAGTTGGGCAAGTGGCGATGGAAACACAGATACTGGAATCCGAGCTTAGCTCCTCCACTTCTAGGTGAAGCTGGATGACCTTGGGTCAACTATGCTGAGTGACCCTTGTCTCACTGGTAGAGGGGGGTTCCCAGGTCCCAGGGTGGTGATGAGGATGGAGATATAGGAAAAGTGGCTGCCGCAGTTCCCCATAACTGGTGTCTGGTCTTACGGAGCCCAGGGCCTCTACCACTCAGAGAATACAGCAGGGGTCCTCCCTGAACCTCAGACTTCTCTTCAGCTCCCACAGAGTCACTCCACTCTCTGCTTAGTAAGCTCCCACTTCCGGTTCCCAACCCTGACAAAGGCTCCGGAACACCCATCCAGGATCACCCAGCCCCGGGCCTTCCTCCCTCCCCTCAGAGTCAGCCTTCAACTTTCCTCGCCCCACTTCCCCACCCCCCTGCCAGTTCATGATGCTCCTTCCACCCAGGAAGCTACAAGAGAAACAGAAAAGGTGGAAAAGTCAGCCAAGTCGACGTGGCCATTCTCCCGAAGGCTGGTGAGAAAAGAAACAGAAACGACGGGTTCACCCAAGGCAGTCTTCCACGGAGGCGCCAAAATCTACTCAAAAGGAAAACCTCCCATCGGGCGGGCGGGCCCTCCTAGGAGGTAACCCATTCCACAGACACAGAGTTGCCTCAGGAAGGCGCGTTTCCTTGTCTGCGAAGTGTCTCCTCTACTCTGTGAACTTGCAGGCCTCCTTCTCCCAGGGAGAGGGATGGGGTCCATGCAGAGTGGCTGCATTCCAACCTCATTGGTTTCCTTTGTGACCCTGTTTTCGTTATATGTGTTTTCAAATCATTATTCTGCAAATGCCTCCAAAGCCTCAGTTTGTTAAAAGAGTCCATGGCACTGTCCCTGCCGCTCCCCCCGCCTAAAAAAAAAGGTTCCAGAGCTCTGGTGCTGGCTTGCCAGTCCCTAAGAGCTCAAAATTTCCTTGCCCTTCATGAAACTACTAGAGGCCCGGTGCACGATTTCGTGCCCCGATGGGGGCCATCGGGAGCAGACTGGCTAGGGGGCCAATTGGGTGCGGGGCCGGCCAGGGTGAGGGGCCGAGGGCGGTTTGCCAGCCGGCCCTGCGCCCATCAGGATGGGGGGACCTGCTGGTGGGGGGGTCGGCCGAGGGGAGGGGCCACAGGCATTCCAGTTATTCTGCCGTTCGGTCTATTTGCATATTACCCTTTTATTATATAGGATTTCCTGCAGGTCAGGTTTCTGATGGGTTGACAGATGGCACCAGGTTGCCTGCGCCTCTCAGCATCCCTGCAAAGTCCTGTTTTACCTGCAGATCTGTGTATCGGGGGGAAAGGGAGAAACAAGGCAAGGAGGGCAATATTCCCACCCATACATACATACTTTTCCCATTATGACCCCTACCCTTCCAGAAGAGATAACCCTGCTCAGTTATCTCTTCTCCCACACTATCTGCAAATTCTGGGAAGGCAGAGGCAAGGATGAGTCTTTTTATTGCAACATCCAGAACAGCGACCAGGATGAGTAAGTCTCTGATAAATGTGTGCTGGCCGCAGGAGGGAAAGGAAGTGTTACTGCATATGCGCCTCTCCTCATCTCCACGTGTAAATTTCCCTCCCACAAGCAGAGCCCTGGGCATTTTCTCTTGGCCTCGGATGCCTGTTTGCAGTTCTTGACCTTGTCTTCTTATTTGGGCCACATAGAGGACAAGCTGGCATCTTGTCTGCCTCCTGGGTCAGGGGCTGGCCATGCCTCCTCACCCACACAGATGTTTCCTGTTTGTCCTTGCGCTGGGCACGTTGCGGAGTGAGGCATCTATACCAGGAAGAGTATGGGGCCTTTCAAGGTGGGTATCGATAGGCCACTCCACCCCAAACCCACAGAGCACACGATCTTTTCAGGGGTGCATGCAACATTCCCCAAGAGAGACCATAGGCTGAGCCGAAAAAGAAGTCTCAATGCACTTCAAAGGGCTGAAATGCATAGGACATCTTCCCTGAGGACAATGGAACCAAATGAGAAGTTAGCAAGAGGAGACGCATAGAAAACCCAGATATTTGAAGAACCCCTCTCAGTGCCTGACACAGACTAGGCCCTTGATAACTGTAGTTCCTTCTTCCAACCACTGCCCCAATGTCTTTCTCCATCACAGTTAGAATCCCGGTGCAGCTGCTAAAAGTGAAGGCTGACCAACGCCAGTGGTGGCACCCAATGCCCGGTCTTCAGTGCACTGGGACAACTGGTCGACCTTGGAGCCCCTCTGCGCCTCTCACCTTTCACCAGATCCACACTCAGACAGGAAGATTGCTGCCACACCGCCAATGGGGTCACCCCACTCTCCACTCTGAGAGCCCCAACATTCTCGAGGGGCGAGAGCTCAACTTGGGGACGGGCATGGCTCTATTCACTCAGAATATTTTCTGGCAGATAGGATCCGATTTGTTTTGTTTAAGGAGTTTCACTGACACCCCACTGCCGATGAAAAGGGGGCTCTGTAATAAATCAGATCAGTCCTGTGACAGAAAATAACCTCATCGGTGCTCTGATCATGAACTCCATTGAATAGGAGTGACCGACAGCCATCACTACCACTACCACCACCACCACCACCACCACCACC
>NW_005371751.1:678635-720406 GCF_000412655.1 Myotis brandtii | reverse complement strand
ACCACCACCACCACCACCATCACCACCATCACCATCAACACCACCATCATCACCACCACCTCCACCAGCACCGGGAGGGCCAGCCAAGCGCTGCAGGGACAGTTCACTGGAGTCAGGGTGGCCGGGAATGGCCCCTCGGGAACAAGGGTGAAGGTGTGCCCTTTGAGCTGGGCCTGGAAAGATGTTTTGGTTTTCACCAGGAAGAGCCTCGTCAGTGGGAAACTCTCACTGGCAAAGGCAAGGAGCTGCTGAAAGGAATCCCCCGCTCAGGCGGCTGGCAGGTCAGTGCACAGAGGGCCCTGGGCTTGTGGGAGTGTCACGTGAACTGGTTTCCACGTCTCTGCAAAAATTCTGATCAGCACAGCACGGTGGGGAAGAACGCAGGCCTGAGTCTGGTGGACTAAGCTGACATAATGCAGCTGTGTGGCTTTGAGCAAGAAAGTTAACCTCTCTGGTCCTGAGGGGGCTCACCGACCATAGCTGTACTGACTAAACGGGGCCCTCCTTGCAAAAGCTGAGCCTCAAGCTTGTCCTGACGCTTCCTCATGTTTCTGCTCCAATAGATGTGGCCCGGGTCACCTCTGTCATCCCTGTGCTCACAGACCCCGTCTGCTCACGGGCTGACATCTCCCAAGGAACTATTAGCTACTGCCCTAAAAAAGAAAAGACCCCAAACCACAGAGAAACGGGGCTTGGTCTGCTCCCAGCACTAGAGATGAGTTTCCACTAAACAGGGCTCATGTGCTCACAGCCAGAGCTGGGGACCTCACTTCATCTCTCTTGCAAAATACATTTCTGCTAAATAACTGTGACGTGATGTCATCTGAATCCTAACCATTTCCCAGCTGCCCGGGGAAGGCGCTTTCTGCCTGGACCACAAGGTCCTGGTTATTGATCTGCGGGCTTCATCCTGCAAAAGGGGCCAGGCGGTTGGAGACTTTCACACAAAGCAGCCCTTGCTGTGAGCTCACCTCCTGTTTCTCACAAACCCAGGTCTTGGGGGTCTTGTTCTGTGCCTGAGCTTAACTCTTTATATCAAAGATCCAAAGACATATATTCATCTTAGGGTCTCTGTCCCATAGCCAGTGGTATCAGGGGTTTAACTGGAAGCATTTGCTTCTTTCTTAGTGGCACATGAATGAAAGGTGAGCTGTATAATTGATGGCATCTTAGATTGGAGGAAATGCGGTGTATGCCAGAAAGCCTGCGAGGTTTGCAAGCAAACTTGCTTCTGAACTAAACAACCACCACATAAATAAGAAATCTGATGCCCAGAGTGTTTTAAGCCGCATTTGCTCGTGAGGGCCTCGTATGTAGGAGAATAGTTAGGGTGGAGTTCCAGTTACTACTGCTGAGCACAAATTACCGTAACACTGGCCGTTGTAAAATAATGATCGCGTGATGTCATTCATGTGTTTTGGGTCAGGAATTTGGAAGGGCTTGGCTGGGTGGTTCCCACTTGGGGTTTCCCATGATCTTGTAGTCAAATGTCGGCTGGGCTGTGGTCATTTGAAAGTGCAAATGCGCTACATTTCCAAGATGGCAGTTTGCATGGCCATTGGCCAACCTGGCGGCTGGCTGCCGGCTCAGCTGAGACCACGGACCACACCACCTACCCGTGACCTCTTCAGGCAGGCTCGGCGCTTCCCCCAAAATGAGCGGGAAGGAAGCCAGGTGGGAGCCCCATGACCTTTTGTGGCTCTACTTCTTGAAGCAGTAAAAGGACTCAGCAAAAGGACACGAACCCCATCTTTCTATGAGAATGTCGAGGAGTAGGGCCACTTGTTTTGAAACCTTCACTGGTGAGAACCCTGGTCTGACTGGTGCAGACACTACATTTGGGATTGCTTGGTGCCCAGGAGCAAAAGGGAGAAAAAGAACCCAATGTGATAAGGAGCATTTTCTTTTCTTCTCTTTGTATTTTTATTGCTTTTACACAAAGGAAGGGAGAGGGAGAGAGAGAAACATTTATGTGAGAGTGAAACATCCATCAGCTGCCTCCTGTAAGCCCCCTTATTGGGGATCCAGCCCACAACCCCGGCATGTGCCCTGACCAGGTCTCGAACTTGGGCAACCTCTCGGCACAGGGACGACACTCAACCAATTGAGCCACACCGGTCAGGGCAGGAGCATTTTCAAGCGGATGCGGGATCGATCATCCGGTCACTAGCATGATCACTTTCAAAGTACTCACTGGTCTGGTGCTTTCTGGGAAGTGGATCTGGGGCAAACGTATCAGGTTCACAGGAGACCTCAGGCTGTATCTACTGTAACATTTACTGAGCACGGTGATTTTAGAAGGTTCTGGATTCTACGAAAACTCTAATGAACAAGGCAGTGCCTCTTTCCTCACAGGGCTTATCTTCTGATGGGGAAGGCAAAAAGTTATCTGCAATGATATCGGCAAGTCCTCGGGACCACGGATAATGACAGAAAATGAGGAGTGGGGGGATGTGTGTCACAGGGGGTGGTCAGAGAAGGCCTCTCGGGAGTTGACATCTGAGTGAAGATCTAAGATAAGTGAGAAATGAGGCCGGCAGGGATGCAGGGGAAAGAGTGTTCCATATAAGGGTCACATTCCGTGTGAAGGCCCTGAGGCCAGCCTGGGCAGGTATGCTTGGCCTAAAGCAAGAAGGCCAGTGGGGGGAATGGGGTGGGGGGGGCGCGGCTTGGATTTTATTCTAAGTGAGACAGGACTCCACTGAAGGGTTTTGTTGTGTGTTTTTTTAATCAGGTGAGTCCAATGACTATTTTATTTTTAATTTTTTAATAATATATTTTTATTGATTTCAGAGAGGAAGGGAGAGGGAGAGATGGAAACATCAATAAAGAGAGAAAATCATTGACCACTGCCTCCTGCACGCCCCCTACTGGGGATCGAGCCCGCAACCCAGGCCTGTGCCCTTGACCAGAATGGAACCTGGGACCCTTTGTTCCGCAGGCCGACGCTCCATCTGCTGAGCCAAACGAGCCAGGGCTCCAAGGACTATTTTATTATTAGTTATTGTTGTTAATCTCTTACCATTCCCCACTTATAAATCAAACTTTATCATAGGCCTGTATAGGAAAACACCTAGTACCATAGGGCTTGGGACTATCCACAGTTTCAGACAACGATTTGGTTGATGTTTTTACAGCGTCCCCCTGGCTGTTGAGAGAGAGAGTGGGGGAGGGGAGGCACCGGAAGGCCAGGTAGAGGCAGTGACCCAGGCAGAAGGTGGAGGTGGCATGGTCTGGACTGTCGTTGGTGAAGAGGATAAGAAGTAAGGGGATGGCATCTCATTTGAAGGAAGATTCCAGAAGATTTGCTAATGGCCCTATCTACCAGGCAATCCTTTAACCTGGCAAACAAGACACATTTCCCTCAAATGCTTAATTGCTGCCCAAGTTCAAATCTGATCTCTCCAGAGGGTGTCCATGTGGGTGGTAGAAAGTGAGAGAGACCTGGGTCAAACCAGCTCCTGCACACACTGGCCAGGGGTCTTGTCCCTCGTGGCACAAAAGGGCCTGCAATGCAGGCATTGCCCCCTCCTCCCCACCCTTACGTCCCCCACACACATCCCCACCTACTGACAAGAAAGATGTGAGGAGATTCAAAAGAATAAGCCACTGGCTGGAAAGACCCTTTCAGAAAGAGTTCAAAAAAGTCTAGAGCCTTCTGCCAGGGCCGTCGGGGGAGACCCACCCCCATTTGCATGGGCCAGTTGGGTATTTTGGTCATTCACTGCATGACAGGACTTGGTAGTCACAGCTCCTCCTTCTTTTACAAGTCACTGTTCTCTCAGGAGCCCTTCCTGTCAAAAAGAAACCACCAGTGCTACTGCTTTGAGGCAGGCGTTAGGGGGAGTTTCATGCTCCATGAGTCTCAGCAGTGACAGGGTCAAGGTTCTCTTAGGTGGCACACGTGGCTGATGACCAGATCCAGGAGCAAGCCCACGCCTACAATAGTGACCACTTTTAATGTGTGTGTGTGTGTGTGTGTGTGTGTGTGTGTTTTACAAACATGTACACAGCCATTTGCTATGTGTCAGACACTGTTCCAATCATGTAATAAAATGTCTTGTCCTTTAACGCTCCTAACCCTCACATGCAGTGAGCATGATGATTACCCTTCATTCAATACCCAATGTGCATTCATCGAGCACTTCACACATGTGGACAGTGAGTCACAGAGAAGCCAAGTGACTTCTCCGGGTCAAACAGCTGATTGGTGACAGAGCTGAGATTAGCACCCAGAAACCCTGGCTTTGGAATTGGGCTCTTGGTCACCATATTAAGCCGCTCACACGGTGCTTCGGTGGAAATCTGTACAGCTATTGCAAATGCCTTCAGCTGCAAATAAAAAGCAACTCCACTGAGGGTGGCATAAGCAAGTAGGAATCGTGTCCGTAACACCAAGTCTGGAGGCATCTTCTGACAGGGGCTGGTGGGAGGGCTTGCCAATGCCACCACATGGCCAGGCTTTCCTATCTTTTAGGAACCTTTCCACCAGGTTAGTCCATTGCCTATTGCCCCACGGTTGCAAGGTGGCTGCTGTAGCTCCAGGTATCATACCAGAGATCCAGGCGGGAAAAGGTAACATGAGCTTCCCCTAACAGGGGCTCTGTCTTTTTATCTGGAAAGAGAATGCCTCCCCTAACACAATCAGAAAACCTATCTGCCAACACATGGCCGCCATGACCATATCTGGTTTAAACCAGTCTTGATTCATCTAATGCGGCTGGGGTTGGGGCCTGTCTTCCCTGAGGCCTCCTCCTTACCACCCAAAACTATCAAGGCACCACGCAATGGAGAGGCAACGGCTACTGAGGAGACAACAGACAGCATGCGCCAGGGTGAGAGTTACTACCCCCATTTTACAGATGGGCACACTGCAGTCACAAGGTCAAGATCTCAAGGCTGGCAAAATGGTAGCCCCAGCCTGGCCGGTGTGGCTTAGTGGTTGAGCATCAACCTATGAATCAGGAGGTCATGATTCGATTCCTGGTCAGGGCACGTGCCCAGGATGCAGGCTCAATCCCCAGGGACAGGGGTGCAGGAGGCAGCTGATCAATGATTCTCTTTCATCATTGATGTTTTTCTCTCTCTCTCCCTTCCTCTCTGAAATCAATTAAAAAAAATATTAAAAAAAATGATAGCTGCAGAATACTAACCCAGGTCCCTGCGATTCTAAATCTCAAAATTCTAACTGAATAGACATCCAAATGACTTAACAACAATAGTTATAGAGCTTCAGGCAAGTGACTCAAGCTCCCTAAGCCACAATCTTCTTATCTCTAACTTGTGGCTAGTCATGGTACCTAACCAGCCGGTGGCCGGGAGGGGAAATGAAATAATCCAGCAGACCCCGAACAACACGTGTGAACTACATGATCCACTTACACACGGATATTTTTCAATCAACAAGCACAGTCTGCAAATGCATTGTCTCATCCTTATGATTTTGTTAATGACATTTCTTTAAGAACTCCCAATCTGGTGTCTCCAGAACTGTTTCTTTCCAAACTGTGACACTGTGACAGCGCTAAATGTCTAAAAAGGCTGGAATAACAGGCATAGACTGGAACCCCTTCAGCCACCCTGGGCATGTGGTCACCCGCAGTCCCCCTCCACAGCAGGCTCCGAGGGCAGGGACCACCCCCACGAACCACAACCTGACATCTGCCACACGCACCCCACACCCACACGACTTTACTCAAGGGACCAGGGAACTTATGTCTGACTCTCACTCTCACCAGCCCCACAGCATCCAGCATTTCTGATTAGGTATCTGTGAACCACAGGCTGGGCAGACTCACGTCTTAGTGTCCAGGTTGTGAATAAAACGGGTATTGATCACTTGGAGGAGCACCAGATACTAGTATAGGGAGCGACAACGGGGCCTGCTTGGCATTCATCTGCAGCAGTGCAAACCAGGCTGGCAAGTACTTTATTGAAATGGGGTTGGGGAGGGAGCAGTAGCTACTGAAAAACTTGCAGTGAGTGAAGGTTAGCAAGTGGAAATGACTGATGCCCTTAAAAGAAAAAAAAAAAAAAAGGCAATTGAAGCGAATGATCTCTCCCTCCGCCGTGCCATCTTTGTGTGGTATTTTGGACAGTGTGAAACATAACCATGGCAGGCTTTCGGAAGCTCAGTTACAGAGCCTATAAACTTGTTTTTCCATGTGAGAGTGGGGAAGGGGAAGGAAGGTCACCTGGGTTGAGCATCACCTGGGGAGTCTCACTTGATCTCCTGGAGGCCCGGCAGGGCAGGAAGTGGAGGCTGGGAGAGGTGAAGTCACCTGCCCCAGGAGCTGGCCCAGGAGGAGCATCACAGACCACCACCCTCATTCCCGTAACAGAGCCCTGCTCAAGCCGGGAGCGGTAGCCCTGGGGGTGTTCGGGAACAGCAGCGGCACAAAACCCCCAGAGACATTGCGGGGCTACAACTCCCACGCAGCTCTCACACTCCTTGACCTCGACCTTTCACCTGCAGAACCACCAGACCAACGTGTAATACCGAGTCCAGGGGCCCAGCGCTCTCGCCCCACCTGGGAAGGCCTCCCGGGGACCACGAGGGAAACCCACAGGCACCCTGTGAATCAGAACCTGCGACCCTTGTGGCTCTGCATCTCCAATCAGGGGAATACAGAGCCACCCAGCCTCGGGGCTTGGGGTGGGGAGCTCTGCCTATGAATCATGGCAGCCAGAACCTTCCTTCCCTGGGCCTCCCTGGGAACCCACTGAAGGGTCGGGTGTATGTTCCCTGCGGGGAGGGCAGTTTCTCGTGGGAAACAAGCCCTTGTCGTGGGTTCTGGTGGCCTCTTAGAGGCCTCATCAGGTCACAAGATGATGCTGCTGCAGGTGACAAGGCTCAGAAATGCCTGATGAAACGCTCACCAGTGAGTGTGATTTTTAAGTTTTCTCTTAGTGAATACTCACTCAGGTGACTGGGAACCCTAATACTACTAGATGCAACCCAGAGATGGTTGGCGCTGTGGCTGAGAACACACCGCTGGCACTGGATAAACCTGGAAGGACATCTCAGGTGTCCTACTCTGGCCCCGGCACCATAATCCTATATAATACAAGCCTAATATGCAAATAGACCAAATGGCGGAATGACTGGTCACTATGATGTGCACTGACCACCAGGGGGCAGATGCTCAACGCAGGAGCTGCCTCCAGCCAAGGTGGGTGCCAGCGGGGGCCTCCCGATTGCCCAGCCGATCGCCACACAGAGAGAGGTAACCAGTGGCAGGGGCGGAGCCGGCGAGTGGGCAGCACCAGCAGGGTTTCCCCCTGCCCCATCACCCTGCCAGTCACCCCACAGATCGCCGGCCAGGCCTAGGGACCTTACCTGTGCATGAATTTCGTGCACCAGGCCTCTAGTAGGCTAATAAGACATCTTAGAAAAACAACCACCTGCAAATGAACAGATCCTGGGTAATTTCCCAGGAATCTCAATACTCTGACTGCAGCTAGAGTTCACAAAGGACCACCGTCGTGCAAAGGGCAGTTTTCAGTCCCCCAAATTTCATCCCCACAAACAGAGGGCAATGGTTTTGTTGCTTTTCCAGAGCACTGATTCCGGCTGTTTGTGTCAGTACAGACCGTTTACTGGGTGAAGCTAGGAAGGGCCTCCACCAACATCGCTGCTTGGATTGGGATTTCTAAAAATAACTCCCGAGAGGCCTGCAGTGTGAGGGAAAGACACACCGCCGACGGCCACCCACAGCTCTGGGGAGGAAGAGAGCGAGCCTTGGATGAGAATTACCTAAGGGCCTGAAATTGAGCGCAAATATCTCCTCGTAGCAATGGCTTCGTAATTAGCCATACGAACGGAATCCTTTCAAAACCAAAGCAGTTCAACAAGGAAGTTTCATTGAAAAATAAAATTTCCAGACCAGCCATGCTGTCAAAACCACATGAACAGAAGATAGCTCAGCTGTGACCCAGTCACTGAGGAAAGGTGTCACATGCTAAGGGAGAAGGGGTGCGAAGGGGGCGCGTGGGGAACGTGGCCATGTTCACCTGAAATAAGAAAGACCGTGTTCCCGCACCTCACTGGATGGTCAGAAGGATGAAACAGGACACCGTGTGTCGACAGAGTCAGAAAATGCTCAGCCCAGGAGTGCGTGAGGCGTGAGCAGGGCATGAAGGAGATGCATCCTACCTGCTCAGGGTGGGGACCAGGACATCAGCATCCCCGGGTGCTCATGGTGTGTCCCACCTGCTCAGGGTGGGGACCAGGGCATCAGCATCCCCGGGCGCTCATGTTGTGTCCCACCTGCTCAGGGTGGGGACCAGGGCATCAGCATCCCCTGGGAGCTCATGGTGTGTCCTGCCTGCTCAGGGTGGGGACCAGGATATCAGCATCCCCGGGCACTCATGGTGTGTCCCACCTGCTCAGGGTGGGGACCAGGGCATCAGCATCCCCTAGGAGCTCATGGTGTGTCCCACCTGCTCAGGGTGGGGACCAGGGCATCAGCATCCCCTAGGAGCTCATGGTGTGTCCCACCTGCTCAGGGTGGGGACCAGGGCATCAGCATCCCCTGGGAGCTCATGATTCTTGCAGAGTCTCGGCGCCGCTCAGATTAAGTGACCGAGAATCTGCCTTTAACAGGGGCTCTTGGAGATTGATGCGTGGCTCAATTTAAGGAACTACAGCCTCGGCCATCTCTCAGGTGTGTGATTCTGCACCCGGTGACCCAGGTCAAGAGAAGGTGACCTAAAAGCTGCCCTTGGGTAGAGGCGGGGTTCCCAGAGGGCCACCTTCGGTGGGGAGGTTTCTGGAGACCCCCTGGACTCCGTCCAGACTTCCTGCTTCCTGCCTGCAGAGAGAGGTCAAGGCAGAACCCAGCACCTCCTGAAAGGAAGGTTCTCCACAGCTGGGCTGGACCACTCCTGGGTCCACAGCCAAGTAATCAGAGAGGTCCCCATGTCATCACACATGCCTGGGAACCGGTCCTGTGAGCAGACAGGACAAGGCAACAGCTGGTAAGAAGCAACTGGGAACGGAGGCCGGGTAACTGGTGAGAAATGGGAAAGCATGACTGGCCACCTCTCTTCCCTGGTTATGGCCTAAATCATGGAGCTTAAATGCTATAAAACACAACGACCTCATGCATTACAAAAGGAGACATTCACACACACACGGTTTTCTTGGGCACGCACAGCCCATCTCTAGAATGACAGACACGGTGCTTCTCACACTGGCTGAGTCCTGGAAGGAAGACCTGTGGGTGGCTGGGGACTGGAGATGGAGGGAGACACTTCACTTTCACTGGGAATCTTTCTGGGTCTTTTGAGTTTTCAACAGTGTGAATATTTTCCCCCGGGAGGGAGGAAGGGAGGAGGGGAGGGAGGGAGGGAGGGAGGGAAAGAGGAAAGACAAGAAAAGAAGGAAAGAAAAGGGATAGAGGGACATTTAAATTTTAAAAGTAAAAGATAGCTGCGTCACTTCTTAAGCAGGGCTACATTTAAAAGTCCTTCCTTGTCTACGGCCATACCGCCCTGAACGCGCCCCATCTCGTCTGATCTCGGAAGCTAAAAGTCCTTCCAGGAGCCTGGCCGGTGTGGCTTGGTAGTTGAGCACCAAACCATGAACCAAGAGGTCACTGGTTTAATTGACGGTCAGGGTACCTGCCAGGGTTTCGGGCTCCATCCCCACCGCAAGGTGTGCAGGAGCAGCTGGGTGATGTTTCTCTCTCTCTCTCCCTCTAAAATCAATAAAAAAAATTTTTTCAAAATTAAAAAATAAAACTATAAAAGTCCTCCCAGGAAATTCAGGGCATGAGCATCACCATTTTTGCTTTAACCACCTAGCCTGCGATCCTTCGTTCAGACTGGGCACCTGGCCGCTCACACCCACATATGTATTAAACTGCTCAGGTGGCCAAATTCCGCGAGGAACGTCCCGTGTAGCCGAGAGCTACCTGGTCTATTTGCCCCCAAACCAAGAGCCTGGATCCGCATCCCACTCTCCGAAAGTCTCAGCAACCCCTGACTCCAGCCCATTTCCCTTAGTTGGGCTGCAAAACCCTCTTCCAGAAGGTTCTGAAGCCCTGGTTTGCAGAGCCTTCCAGTGAGTACATGGCTTTGGGGGACACAACACTTGTAGACTGTGTGACTGCTTGTAACTTCGGGCTGAGATAAAGAAATAGGACGTCACATAGAAAACCCCAATTCCGGAATAAGCCGCACTGGCCACGTGCCCATGAGAAAGCACTCCCTGGTCCTTCCTGGTGGGAAATAGGGTAGAAATCCGACTTAAAGACCAGGAGGCTGAGGCCCCACAAAGTCTGGTGGGGGAACCAGGAATTAAAGGCCGGGCCTTTGCTGTCCCAGGGCACATTCTTCCCACCATGGCCCCGTGTCCCTAGCCACCTTCCAGAATGATCCACACACACCTACAGGGTGCTGGAAGCCTTGCGCTGTGTCCTTAGGGTCGGTGGCTGGGGGCTAGTTCTTTATAAAGAGTGTCACTAGGTCTTCAATGGGAAGGTGGGAGTGGGTGGGGAGATGAACCAAAGAACTTGTGTGCACATATGCATAACCCATGGACACAGACAATAGGGTAGTGGAGGCCTGGGACTAGGGTGGGGGCGGGCTAGAAGGGGTCAATGGGAGGGAAAAAAGGGGACATATGTAATATTTTCAACAGTAAAGACATTAAGCCCTAATCGGTTTGGCTCAGTGGATAGAGCGTCGGCTTGAGGACTCAAGGGTCCCGGGTTCGATTCCAGTCAAGGGCATGTACCTTGGTTGCGGGCACATCCCCAGTGGGGGATGTGCAGGAGGCAGCTGGTCGATGTTTCTCTCTCATCGATGTTTCTAACTCTGTACCCCTCTCCCTTCCTCTCTGTAAAAAAAATCAATAAAATATTTTAAAAAACAACAACAGTAAAGACATTAAAAAAATAAAAATAAATAAATAAAACCATTCTATAACTTAAAAAGAAAGAAAACCTATTCTATGGAGGAGTAGCGACCTTGCTTGCTTGGGCCTCGCATCGACTGGCGATGTGCAGGGGGGTAAGAGGCCCTGCGACTCCCAGCTGCCTGATGTTTGGTAAGCTGATCTCTCTGAGCCTCTGATTTCTTCATTGTAAAGTTTATTTTTTTTGTATATATTTTTTATTTATTTCAGAGAGGAAGGGAGAGGGATAGAAACATCAGTGATGAGAGAGAATCACTGATCGGTGGCCTCCTGCACGTCCCCCACTGGGGATCAAGCCTGCAACCCTGGCACGTGCCCTGACCGGGAATCGAACCGGGGACCTCTTGTTCGTGGGTCGACACTCAACCACTGAGCCACACTGGCCGGGCTCTTCATTTTTAAAAAATGGCAAAAACAACAGGTAACATTTATCAGGCGTGAACTACGTGTGCACTCGAAGCCAGTGTTACCCTCAGCAGTTATTGTTTGTTAACGCATCAAGTATTTGCAACACGCTGGTATTATTCTCCACAAACAAACGAGAAAGCTAAGGCACACAGCAAGGTGCGGTAACTGGCCCAAGGCCACCCAGCCAATACATTTCCGTACAGGGATTCTATGGGAGGTCTGATTGGAGCCGGTGCTTTAACCAAAACACAGAAAGGGCCTGATAGGGCAGATCTGTGATGAGATCATAGGAAAAAGGTGCTTACCAGGCCACCTTACTGACAGAGTAACTGCTCAGTAAATTGTAACTACCGGGTACCACTGAGAACTTACTAGTCATTTCTTTGGTGAGGCAGAAGCACCAAGGCTACACAGCAGGCGCGAGGCTGAGGGGAAGCGGCTGCCTGCTGTGGTCCTATTCCCGGACAGGTGTTCTTCCCACCTGTCCTCAGCCGGCATTCTGCCTGGGCCCCCTGGCAAGGGCAGGAGGTGGGCGCTCGGCCGCCTGAATCTCTGTCCTGACCTCTCCCCGGGGAGCCCAGAAGGAAACTGACGTTGGGGCCGCTGGCGTGGGAACAGGTCTGATGTCCGGCTGACAAGAATGGCAAATTCCAGAATGAGTTGGGCAGATCTGGGTCCAAGGTCACGGTCGCGTGCTGGTCGACTCAATCAGAAACTCTGCATGTGGTTAATCACAGACGTGAAAGGGGACGGTCCCTTGAACGAAAGAGGCAAGATGTACTCACAAAACTGCAAAATGAGAGATCTGGTGTGAAAGACTATCGCTGAGTAGGTGCTCAGCCCCTGTATCTCCATCCTGACTCAGACACGCCCAGGTCTGCTCGGGTCCTGGGCAGGCAGGCAGCCATGAGTTCTGATCCGTTCTCTCTGTCAGGGACTGCCTTCGGGAGGACGCCCAGTCCCATCTGGCTAATCAGACACAGGGAAGTGGCCCTAGCCAGTTGGGCTCAGTGGACAGATCGTCTGCCTGCGGACCAAAGGGTCCCGGGTTCAATTCTAGTCAAGGGCATGTTCCTAGGTTGCAGGCTCCTCCCTGGCCCCAGCCCTGGTCCGGGCACATGCAGGAGGCAACCAATCCCTGTGTTTCTCTCACATCGATGTTTCTCTCTGTCTTTCCCTCTCTTTTCCACTCTCCCTAAAAATCAATGGAAAAATATCCTCGGGTGAGGATTAACAACAACAAAAAAAGAAAACTAAAAGACATAAGGGAAGTCTACCTACCGGGGGGTTCTGGGGAAACCGTCTTCCTTAATAGAAGACAGAGTTGCATTAAGTAAGGCGTCCCCTCTCCCCTTCCCTGTACCCTTCCTGCTCAAGATGTTGTTATGATACGTTGATGTGCAGTGAGCAGGCGCCTCAGAGACGCTAAGCCAGTGCCCTGATGCGCCTGAGCTTACAAACGCATCCTTCCTGCCCCCTCTGACAGCGCCAGGTGCCGGGAGGACGTGGGGAAACCGGAACTCGGAGCAC
The DNA here is from genome assembly GCF_000412655.1 of Myotis brandtii. Classification (NCBI taxonomy): domain Eukaryota; kingdom Metazoa; phylum Chordata; class Mammalia; order Chiroptera; family Vespertilionidae; genus Myotis; species Myotis brandtii. Next base: position 707,547 of record NW_005371751.1, on the reverse strand, counting down.
ACCGGTGGCCCGGCAAGCGGCACAGTCATTCTGGAAAACGATCGGGCAGCACTTGTGAACGCACGATGACTCATCCACCTCGGCTAGTTTCTCTGACTCTCCCACAGTCCACGCGACTACAGGTGTGCACTGCCTGTCACAGGCCACGGCTGGGCTCATCAGCAGGGCCGAGACCAGCCAATGGCAGGACCTACGGCAAGGGGAGGGGAGAGGCAGCCCCGTATGAGCTAGGTGTACACAGAGCAACCAGGTGGGATCTACAAAGATGGAACAGCCGGCCCTCTGTATCCACAGGCACCGAATCCGTGGATTCAACCATCCATGGATCAACAGTATGGGGGCGCGGGGGGGGAGTTATGTGATTGCTGACGTGTACTCTATAGTTAGACCTATGATGGTCACGGCGGGACTGAACATGTGCACGCTTTCTTTTCTTGACACGTTTCCTTGAACAATGCAGTATAACAACTTTACACAGTATTTACATTGCATTAGGAATTAGAAATAATCTAAAGATGCTTTAAAGGACATGGCAGGATGCGGGTAGGTTATATACAAGTACTGTACCCCTTTCCATAGGGGACTTGAGCATCTGTGGATCGGGGGATCCCCAGGGGATCCCGGAACCAGTCTTCTGCAGTCACCAAAGGAGGGCTGTGCTGAGTAAAAAGACAAAACTGAGAGAGAAACCAGAGAGAGATCTGTAGCCGAATCCCATCTGTCCAAATTCAAAACAGACACCCTATCAGAACAACACAGGAGGAAGCGTACACACAGGGCCTACAGCAAACCCACCAGGGCGGATGCCTACCGGGAGCAAAGGGGACGGGCAGGAGTCAGCCAGAAAAAGAAGAAGGAGCAGGATCCTAACAGACCAACAATAACGTGCCTTCCATGGAGAAGGCTTGCACAACATAGCTCAACAGAAAAAACTCAACCAGACGTGGAGGCAGAAAACCCAGGGATAAATGTGCCCGTGATTCTTTCTGGCTGCGGGTCCTTTGGGGAATAATCTGACAGAGCCTCCGTTTCCCCACAGTGGGAAGCAGATATGAAGAGCGGCCCTAAGGTGTCCTGTGGGCTTCCATGGAGATTTATGCCGAGAGCCCGAGTTTGGGACTCAGCAGAGGCTTTGTGAATGGCAACTAAGGACTCAGCTTTCCCATCTGTAAAATGGGGATTATGACATGACAATGGTCCCTTTGGGACCATTACGATGGGCTTTAAATGAGACGGGATAGGAGAAGGACAAAAGGCCCGGTGGTGGCACTGTGTCATAGACTTGGAGAAAGAGGGCGCGTCCTTCAGGGAGCCGTGCGTGTACCAGGCGCTGTGCTGGGGGCTCAGCAGCTCGTCTCAGTGGGTGAGGCACACGGAGCCATCATACTGGGGAGCAGTGTGTCCCCCCGCCCCCCAACCAGAGCACCTGTCACGACCTGCGCACAGCCTGAGGGAGCGGTGGGGATGTCAGGCTGCCCCTATGGGGTGCCCCTCTTGGGGACACAGGGGTCCCTACAAATCCATATATACATTTTTCTTTTCTTCTGTTGCAATAAGCCATTTTTATAACTGGATAAGGCAGGTTACCAAAACGGTAAGAGATGAAGACAGAAGAGAAAAAGCAACTGTCATACTCCTAGGACCCCCAAGTAGGCACCCACATCTTCATTTTTCCAACAAAGAGCACAGCTCTCTTCCGCACTTTCCAGAATCCCCAGCAGGACACAAAGCTGTGTGCAACTGTGACTGGGACACCACAAACTGCCACTGCTCTCCTGAAGGCGGCTAACCCCTCTCCATCGTGGGAAAGACTCGGGGGAGCAGAAGCATCAGGTGCCTCTGGTGGCATTTTGTTTGGGATGCGCCCCTAAATGCGCCCAGCTCCAAAACACCCCTCCCTGCACACACCTCTCCCCCCGGCCCCGCCTTCTCATTCCTCCAGGAGGGTTACAAGGTCAAAGGGACGCCTTGATGGCTCCTGATAAGTAGTCTTTCCAAAAGACCAATTCCTGCAGCCACTGGCCACGGCGCCGGGGCCAGGCTCCCGCCACATTCTGACAACGAATGGACTGGACGAGGAAGGCGGGGAGAGGTCCGCGGGGGACTCTGCTCTGGTTCTCCCCTTCCACTCCCCAGCCCGGACCACCCACCCAACCCATTCTTCACGGACGGATTGCTCAGGTGCCTGTGATCACCAAGACTGCAGGGAGGCATTGCGACAGCCAGGCCATTCTTTAGGGAAAGACCCCAGGTAGGGAGTCCAGATTACCACCTGAGGAATGTTAGATAACCATGGAGGAATGAAGTGACAGATAACGAAACCAGTCGGTCCAAGATGGCTTGGGTGTGGGCGCTATGTGGTCTGAGTGCACATGCCCAGGTTGCAGGTTCGATCCCCGGTTGGGGTGTGTGCAAGAGGCAGCCAATCGATGTTTCTCTTGCACATCAATGTTTCTTTTTCTCTCTCCCTCTCCTTTCCTCTCTCTCTAAAATCAATAAAAACATGTCTTTAAAATAAATAATCGAGGGTTTTATTTTTCAGAGCTGGGTCGATGGTGTTAGGGCTTTCTCCAGGTTTTTGCAGCCCTGGCATACAGCCTATCAAATATGCTAAACCTATCCAGAGGCTGCCTTAAAAACAATTCCTGTTTGCAAAAGCCGAGCTGCAGCTGACAAGCTGCTCGAAAGTTATATAACTATGTATCACTGTTTCAATTTCTTAGCGTTGTTTTCCCATTTTGAAACTAATCACTGTATCTGTTTTCAAACTTGTTTGTGAAGTCCTGACAGGTCCCGGGCACCTGCTTCTACCGCCTCCTGGTCAAATGGACCTATCAGAGCTGTCTGTCGAAAATGCCACTTCTAGACCCCACCCAGAGCCTGCGGGTTAGGACAGCAGTGGGGAGGGGAGCTCAGGAGTCTGCACTGTAGCAAGCTTCCCAGGTGATCATTTGCAAACTGAAGTCTGAAAACCACTGCCCGAAAAAGAAGCCGAGAACAGGGAGGCAATGCTGAAGGGAGAAGGTGAAACCAGAGGCCACAACATGGCTCCTGTGTTGCATCCCTCACACTCCACCAGGGTAAACAGACAGCAAAACCCTGATTCGTCCTCCACTGGGCCCTCCCCCACACCTGGAAAACAAACAAACAAACAAACAAAGCCCACCACAATACTCACGTTCAGCCTGGGGTGGCATTCAATCCTTCAGGTTTGCAGGAGGAGAAGGGTCCCAAAGTGATGGGCGGGCTGTTTGAAGACACGCCGCAGCCGGGGACCGTGCTACAGGGGAGAATATAAAGAACGCTGTCAGCCAGATGTTGGCTGCAATTCGTCCTACCCTTGGTCTGGGATAGATAACTGGCCCCAGCAGCGAGCAGTCTTAACTCACCCACAGGAGGGGGGTTTTGTTTAACGTCGAGCCACACACACCAAAGCCTTGCACATGGGCTTGAGTGCGTGTGCACACAGACACACACACCAAACATGGCGTGCAGGTGCACTCCAGCTCCCGCCATGGTTCAGGGAGGCAGCCTGGCTACCGGAAGTCCTCCGGACGGTCATGTGGAGTGCTAGCAGGTGCCAGCAAGTTCCTGGGCTCAAAGTGGGTTGGAAAAGGAGGAACGGATAAGAAGGGCCCAGTTTTGTGCTGTTTTCCAGTGTATATTCCACACCAATTCACCCCTGAGAGTATTATCAGATCCAGCCTTCTGATGAGGAAATTAAGATGCAAAAAAAGGATCCGTGACTTCCTTAAGCTGCTAGGATCAAACCCCGACCTAGCTAACCCCGAAGTTCAGGGTCAATGCATTATGCAGAGCCGCCTTAACTTCACAAGCTGAGGGGGTGGCAGAGGGGAGGGGGTCTGCTCTGGAGAGAGGGGAGCCTACGGTATCTCCAACCAGTGAGAGAACCAAAGCAATTTTTCAAAATATATTTTTATTGATTTTGAGAGAGAGAGAGAGAGAGAGAGAGAGAGACATCTATCAGCCACACGGGGTACAGCCCAAAACTTGGGCATGTGCCCTTGACCAGGAATCGAACTGGCAACTTTTTGGTGCACGGTACAATGCCCACCCAACTGGGCCACACCAGCCAGGGCAGCAAAATACTTTTTTTTAGCAACTAATTTAATTCACAAGCAACAAATGGTCATCGGAAATCAGAAATCACAGACGAGCAATAAGGAAAACAAAAACACACATGGCGTCACATCTTGCCCCAAATAACTGTGTCGCACAGACCCCATGTGTTTTTTTTCTAGCGAAATACTACATGCTTTTTCCTAGCCTATGAGATGATGCAATTTGTGCAATGTATCAAAAATGTTATAATATTGATGTTTGTGCGTGGGCAGTTAATGACGCTTGCCCAATCCTAATCTTCTGTGAATTTATGTCAAACCATGAAATTTGTTTTCAGATTCTAAGGGGGAGAGGCCACACCCTTCACTTCTTTTTTGTTTGTATCCTGTTGTCCTCTGCTCAGCAGCCACTAATACATTTAGGAAGAGTTAGTGTTCTGTCTAAATGCTGGGTTCTGGTGGATGAGGCAGTCTTGCAACAACAACAAAAATGTCAGGCTGGCTTTGGACAATACGTTTTGTAGCAACTGAGAAAATGATTTTTTTTAAAATGTATCTTAATGCCAAAGGAAAAAGCAGCTCTTCTCTGCAGAAAGGCCCCGAATCAGACCTTCCACGTCCCCCTCCCCCACTGCAGGGACTGGCCCTCTAAGTGCCCAGGCCCGCCCCCTCCCAGACATCCCCTGGTTGGGAGTGAAAAATAACCTCCTTTGCCTCCCCCTTGGCGTTAACAAGGCTCCCTGTTGAGATGTAGTTAATCACATCAATTAAAAGACTTTTACACTTGGCCTTGCCTGCCAGGCACAGGCCCTCTGACCAGGGAAAGGTGGGTAAGATAAGTCATGTCATAAGATAATGCATAGTTTTTCCTTTTTCCCCCTCCATCTATGTTTTTTTTTTTTAATTTGTATTTTGTTTCATGTAGACATCATCAACACATGGTGAAACATCCAGATCTTAAGTGAACAGTTGGATGAGTTTTGACAAGTGCATAGACCCAAAACACGAAACCACCAAGACACAGAAAGCATTCCTCTCACCCAGACATGTCCTTCCCCCCATCGTCTCTGCCCTCCTTCCAGAGGCAACCTAGCACCAAGGATTAATTCGGCGTTCTCTAAACATTTATAAATGGAATCACGTTGTGTTTAAAGAGGAGTATGGCCTGGTTGGTGTGACTCAGCGGTTGAGTGTCGACCCAGGAACCACTGGTTCAATTCCCAGTCATGGCATACGCCCGGGTTGCCTGCTCGATTCCCAGTAGGGGCTGTGCAGGAGGCAGCCGCTCAATGATGTTCCTCTCTCATCGATGTTTCTATCTCTCTACCCCTCTCCCTTCCTCTCTCTCTAAAAATCAATAAAACATATTTAAGAAAATAAGGAGGAGTGTGAATTATGAGCAGGAACAGGCAGTTCCTAGTGGGAATGAAAAACAGTGCAGACGCCTTGGGAAACAGCCTGGCAGGTCCTCAAAAAGTTACACACCGAGTTACCACATGACTCAGCAATTCCACTCGGGCATCTATACGCGAGGAAAATGAAAACACACGTCCACTCAAAATCTTGTACGTAAACTCTCAGAGCGGCATTATGCATAATGACCCCCCCAAATAAAAACAGCGCGATGCCCATCACCTGGCAAATGAGCAAATAAAATGTGGCCTTCAGTCCTACAAGGGAGCATTACTCAGGCACAGAAAGGAATGGTACCTGGGAAGTACAGATGCTGAGACGTCGTGAATGAACCTTGCAAACATCACGCTAAGTGAAAGAAGCTGGTCAGGAAAGACCACATAGCGTAGGATTCCCTTTATACAGAATGTCCAGAATAGGCAAATGCATAAAGCAGATTACAGGTGCTTAAGCCTGGGAGGGGGTTGTGGAGGCAACAGCTAAAGGTTACAGGCTTTTATTTATTTTTTGAGGTGGTGAAAATGTTCTAAGATTGGGAAATTGCACGGTATGTAAATGAAATCTCAACAAAGCTATTTAAAGAAACCAACCATTTGGAATCCACAAAAGTAGAGCCCGTTGCGATGCCCAGAAAACAGTTTCCCCGCAGTGGAATTTTAACGGCAGGGTGTGTGGCGTTGTGAGACCTCCCCCCTCACCCCCTGAGGAACATAGCTGGTGCCCAGCAAGGTCTCCTTCCCATGACCAGGTCATGGTTTTGCTGCTGCTTTTCCCCCAGGTCCCTGTCCTGCCTCCAGCGTCGAAACTCCTAAGAGTTCAGGAGCCGTTCACCAGATCCATTCCTTCCTTCCACAAACATTTACGAAGCTGGTATGTAGGAGAAAGCCCACAGCCATATCTAGTGTTGTCATCATATTTCCCTGGTTTCGGGCGCCTGCATTTTTAAGGGCATGTTGGATGCCTCTGTGTGTCTGGTCCTGTGGTTAGCAGGTGATACTAGGAGCCTGGAGGGGTAGAAAGAGCCCGGGGTGACAGGAGGGCCGAGAACTCGGAGGTTTCTTACGAAGCTGGTATGTAGGAGAAAGCCCACAGCCATATCTAGTGTTGTCATCATATTTCCCTGGTTTCGGGCGCCTGCATTTTTAAGGGCATGTTGGATGCCTCTGTGTGTCTGGTCCTGTGGTTAGCAGGTGATACTAGGAGCCTGGAGGGGTAGAAAGAGCCCGGGGTGACAGGAGGGCCGAGAACTCGGAGGTCCCTGCACTGGCCCTAAATCCTGATGCTGCCATTCACACATGCACAACTTCACCTCTTTTTTTTTGTTTGTTTGTTTGTTAATTCTCACCCGAGGATATTTTTCCATTGATTTTTAGGGAGAGTGGAACAGAGAGGAAAAGACAAGAGAGAAACATCGATGTGAGAGAAATACATCGATTGGTTGCCTCCTGCACAAAGCCTGACCAGGGGCTGGCCTTGACCGGAATCGAACCCGGGACCCTTAGTTCCACAGGCCAACGACATTCTATCCACCGAGCCAAACCGGCTAGGGCCGGCTGGACCTCTTCATGCCTCGTGTCCCTCACCTGCAAACACCAGTAACCTGCGCTAGGGTGGAACCAGGGAGAGCCCAGCTCTGGGAACCAAACCCCATCTTTACCACCTCCAGGCCGGGTGTGACTTCAGGCCCATTTCCTAACCTCTCTGTACCTCTGTTCCTCCCGTGTACAAGGGGGATGGTGACATGACAGCGGCATTATGCAACATTGGATGAGCTCATACTGTAAGCCGAGCCAGCAACCTCTTTCCGCGGGGGTACATCGTAAATATTCTGGGCGTTGCGGGTTACACCATCTCGGTCCCGGTTACTCACCCCCGCCACGGAACAATAAAAGCCACCACAAACTGTGTAACGAAAGGGCAAGCTGTGTTCCAATAAAACTTTATGGACACTGAAATTCCATTTCATGTCATTTTGACATAAAGCACGCAGAACCGGGCCCAGCACAGAGAGGCGCCCGCAAGCACCCACGAGCCACACCCCAGGCACCCACGCCGTGTGTGAAACTGCGTGCTGCGCCCTCCTCACGCCGTATCTCATTCAAACGCCACCATCACGGTGCCAGGCGGGTAGCGTGCTCGCTCAGGTGAGTAAGTGAAGACTCGTGAACAAAGCGGCTGAGCCACGGCAGATCTGGGTCCTTTAGGAGCCCTTACCTCTGACCATTGTAACGTGCCGTGCTGGCCGCCAGGACGTAACAGCGAACCAGACCCACTCGGGCTCAGCGCCAAACACTACAAATCATGATTTCATTCCATGGAGACATGCGTTACAGAAACCAAGGGCTATAAGGGGAACAGGGGGGCACCCCACAGTCCACGGGGAGGGGATCCTCTGAAGAAGGAACAAGTGAGCTGAGAACAGCAGGTGTCTGGTGCTGTGATGTGTGCCAAAGAATAGAGGCTGGAAAGGGCACATTCATCAGGTGCCCAGGCGGCGTAGGGCTCAGGAGATGGTGGTGGGAGGAGAGACGGGTCCAGACTTCCTGAAGGGCACTGTGGCGAACAACATAGCCTAAGTGGTCCTTGCTTCAGCCATTCTATTTTATGGGAGTATCTATACTAATCAAAGGGTAATATGTTAATTAGACTGGGTGGACCAGACATCTTCCGGTGGTCCAGTCCTCCTTCGGGACAAAGCCATGGTGGCAGGGCCTGAGGCAGAGGTGATTAAGGGCGATCAGGCTGACAGGGGAGCAGTTAGGGGCAATCAGGCTGGCAGGGGAGCAGTTAGGGTTGATCAGGCAGGCAGGCAGAGTGGTTAGGGGCAATCAGGCAGGTGAGCAGTTAGGAGCCAGCGGTCCCGGATTGTGAGAGGGATCCCGGATTGGAGAGGGTGCAGGCCGGGCTGAGGGACCCCCCCTTCACAAATTTCGTGCACTGGGCCTCTAGTATCCTAATAAATAGGAAACTACGAGTCACAAAGATTTAACCATGAGAATATTCACTGAGGTGCTGATTATAATAGGAACAGTTGAATTCAGGCTTAAGAAAAACGGGAGGAACTCTGTCACATATGACTGAGCAGTGGCGAAGCTCGGTGTCTGAGCCACCCAGCAGGGGTGGAGCAGACAGGGACGTGGGAAGATGGTTATCACCATTTACAAGCTAATGTGCATGCAACCAAACAATGACGAGTGTGTATGCAAGGTGCCCCCCCCAAAATGCATACACACACTTCGACTCACTATGAAGACAGTGTTTGTTCAAATATATTTCACTTTCCAAATTGAGCTATCAGCTGGTAAAGTGTGTATAGATTTGGGGGGGACACCCTGTATATGCATCCTTTCATTTAATTGGTCACCTCTGAGTGATCAGGGAGGGTTTTCTTTTTTTGCTTCTTCCTTTTGTTTGTCTGGATTTGGGGGGTTTTCTGGAGGAGAGAGATGTTGCTTTGTAATAAGAAATGAAGTACAAATGTGCCCAGATGGGAGTTCCATACTCCCACGTGGTCTGACTGGTCGCGTGGAATCGCTGTTCATTCCGCGAGCCAGTCCATTCTCAGGGAGAGTCCATCACGAGCCAGGCACTGGGTGATGTACCAGACAGCGGAGGGCGGTGAGGCAGAGGGAGCTCCCACGTGCTCTGTGGGGAAGCGGTCAGGTGCCCACACCAGTATACTCAGTGGTCAGCTCCTTTAAAATACTGGCACAGGGGACCATCAGCTCATTAAGAAAAGACTCATCCCCCAGCCAGTGTAGTTCAGTGGTTGAGTGTCAACCTGTGAACCAGGAGGTCATGATTCGATTCCCGGTCAGGGCACATGCCCAGGTTGTGGTCTCCATCCCCAGTGTGGGGTGTGCAGGAGGCAGCTGATGGGTGATTCTCTCTCATTACTGATGTTTCTATCTCTCTCTCCCTTATCAATACAAATACATTTTTTTAAAAAAGGAGTCATAGTCCCTTATTTGAATGCAGTCTCCATTACACTTCTCACACACTCAGCTAACAGTCTCTTAAACAGGACTCCTGGTAGCCGTGATGAGAGAGAGTGGTGGTTGGGCTTAAAAGCTACGCTGATAACTCCACAGGAAACCTTAGTTTTCCTCATCTGCAAAGTGGGTACCTGCTCCAGGGAGCTGGGAGGGTCAGCTAAAATTTGGAAAGCGCTCTGCCCTGGCACAGCCCTGCACACACAACCGGGGTGATTTAGTGCCCAGATCCAAACCCCTTTGTACAAGGGTTGAGTGCCTGGAATTTTGAATCATGACAGATGCCAAAGTGTGGGGAGGAAAACATGTTTACAGCTGACGGACTGGACAGAGAAAGGCAGTGAGCAGCGTGGTCCCCGGCCCGACTCAGGCCTTCGGTGCCTCCCAACTCGGCCGGCACAGGGCAGCGCCTGGCTTTTGGGAACGTGTTGACAACCCCAAGGACAGTCTGTACGTTCTAACGGGGAAAATCGTTTTCTCTGCAAGATTTGTTCACCTCCATGAGAGGCAAGTGGTTGGGTCCTACCACCTTGAAGAGAAATCGTATGCATCTCACCTCTGATACATCAGAAAGAGACCAGCATTCCTGTGAGGGGGACCAGGGTTGGAATGCAGGCTCTGTGCCTTTTGGTAAATTCTTTCTTATCTCCTAGTTTCAGGACAATAACATCTTGCCTGCAGGTAATAATTAGAGCAAAATATGCAGATAGCATAGATGCTCAATAAATTGGCAGTTGCACCCGAACGATGTGGCGCAATGGTTGAGTGTCGACCTATGAACCAGGAGGTCACGGGTTCAATTCCCGGTCAGGGCACATGCCCAGGTTGCAGGCTCGTTCCCCAGTGGAGGCACCTGATGAATGATTCTCTTTCATCACTGATGTTTCTATCTCTCTCCCTCTCTCCCTTCCTCTCTGAAATCAATAAAAATATATTTTAAAAAAATAAATAAATGTCAATTGCTTTCTCTTAGTGGGACGACTCAGGGAACTAATGAAGCAATGGGGGTCACATTGCTCAGAGGCTGCTCCTTGGGGGGAAATCAGCTCATGATGAAAGGGAGGGAGGCCCAGGGCATCTGGCCACCCAGAGCCACCCCTGACCTCAGCTCGGCCTGGAAGAGGTGAGGCGAGGACGCCGTGTGGTCCTCAGTAATGTGGGCAAGCTCAGTGAGACAGAAAACCGAGCATGAAACCGGCCCGTGCTCCGTGCCCCTCTGAGATCCCGGCTGTGCGTGAGTCCGACGTGTTAGGTATTTCCGGGAGGGGGAGGAGAACATCTTCATCAGTGAAGGTGGTAGCCCTGGAAGCAGCGCCGGGCAGCCTAGCCACAGGCCAGGAGCAGAAGCCATGTGGGCGGTGGGGCTTTCCATCAAAAGAACCCAGAGCAACTGTCCAAAGAGTCAGACCCTCAGTGTCAGGGGGCCAGGGGAGGGGCCCGGAGAATCGCTTTCACCAGGGCCCACCGGTGCTTTTGCTACTTCCCAAGGGCAGGCGTGGGAACCCTCCCGGGATGGAGAGGCACCAGGCGTGGGCTATGGGAGCCCTGGGCACCAGCTCTCAGGTTCGACTTAAAAACTCTCTGGAAAAGGGAACAGGCCCAGGGCAAGGCAAGCTGGGACTTCCCTGCAGGCTGCAAACCTATGTATAAAAAGGGATATATCTTTAAGAGCTATGCACTACATTTATATATCTATATTGTGTGTGTATATATATACACAAACACATGTGTGTATATAAACATACCTGTGTACACACAAATACAGATACACTTATTTATATGAATATGCCTACAAGATATCTGCAAAATATGTATACACACTTGGAATAATTATAAAGGCAGTGTTTACTAAAATACATTTCATTGTCAAAATGTAATAGAATCTACAGATATTGTGTGTAGACAGTTTTTGGGATACCCGATATATTCACATACATGCAGGCAGGCATATGCACACACACACACACATTACAGTTCATCTTCACACACGCTCTACCCTAATGCTAATGTTATCCCCATTTTCCTGGAAGAACCTCGGGCATGCAGAGAGTAAGCAGCTTGCTTCGGTCACACAGCTTGCTGGTGGCAGCGGCAGGACTGGAGACCAGACAGGCTGGCTCCAGAATTCCTCCCTGTGCTCACCACACGTTATCACAGAGAGCCCGAGAGGTTACAGTGAGTAGAGACTGAGTAGAGACTGGGAGTTATCACCACAGAAAGTGCCTTGCGCCCTGGGGGCACTGAGTCAGTGATGTCTGCCAAGCATTCCTCCCACCTCTGAACACGCATGCGGTTTCTCCCGCTGAAAGTGGGGTTGATTTCTCCTGCCACTGAGTTGGGGCTGGCCTGTGGCTGCCCGACCATTGGAATGCGAGGGCAGGTTGCGTGCGGGCTCTGCGCCTCGCCCCTGGATGGCCGGGCAGCTTTCACGGTACCCGCTTGAGATGCGGCCGCCATCCTGGAAAGCAGGTTGGGCAAGAGCTAGACACACTGAGGAAAGAGAGGCCCCGGTCACCGCGGTCACCCCATGGAGAGCTGCCCATGAATACGGTCACCACGGCCTCCAGGCGAGTCCAAGAGGAGCAGAAGAACCGCCCGGCAGGACTCAGCCGCCCTCCACGATTATGAGAAAATAAACAGCTCTTGTGTGAAGCCACTAAGTGGTGCGGTGGTTTATGGTGCAACCGGCTGTGTGACCTTGATCTGGGCCCCAGTCCCCATGTCAGCTTGGTGATCTTCAAAGAACGGTCAAGTTCTTCCTCTGATACTTGTTAGCCTCACCTTCAGCACAGGTCATGGCCGTAGCATTTACTGTGGACTGGGGGCAAAGTCCAGCAAACTCCATTTTGCCACCATAAAGAAACCAGCAGACAGAGTACATCACTCCCAGTAAGTTGCTGATGGAAACTCCAAACCTAGGGACCCCCAAACTTGGGCTCTTCCCCGCCTGCTGGTCAATGCCACCCTGTTCCCACACTGGATTCTAGATCACCTTTGTAGGAAGTCACACACTCCCACCACCCCCGAAAGTGATCTGCACCCCCCACAGCCCCCAGTTAACGCGAGACGCAGACTGGCCAGGGGTTATCACTCTCCAGGGTTTTGTTTCCTTGGCCCATCAAAGCCGGCCGCTTCCTTCCAATGGTATCACCCAGGCCAGGAAGTTTCTCTTTCCCTGCCATCCATTGTGCGCGGGGAGATCAGAGGGGCCTGTCGAGGCAAGGACGGAACCAGCAGGGCATGTGCAGATAGGGGCCGGCCACCGGCCCGGCCTGGCCCCAGCCCTCCAGTCTGTCCCCACACTGGGGGACAGTTATACCGCCAGACAGGGTGGACAACAGGAGACTCGTCCTGATAATTAATCGGGAGCATTATCACCATCCTAAAGAGCCCCTGGCCTGCTCCACAGCCCGCTAGGAAAGTGAGCTTCCCCCCCTTCCTGTCTTATAACCACTGCCTCCTGTCCATCTAGGACAGCGGTTCTCAACCTGTGGGTCGCGACCCCTTTGGCGGTTGAACGACCCTTTCACAGGGGTCGCCTAAGACCATCCTGCATATCAGATATTTACATGACGATTCATCACAGTAGCAACATGACAGTGATGAAGTAGCAACGAAAATAAGTTTATGGTTGGGTCACAACATGAGGAACTGTGTTTAAAGGGCCAGAAGGACCAGGGGCTAAAATGCAGCCAAGAAAACAAAGCCCATCTGGGGAGCCCGCGGGATGTCAGATGGGATGGCCTCTCACCGTCTCTCAGGTGAGAAGGCTAAGGCTGCAGAAGACAGGCCTGCCTCCAAGACACCACGTTCCCGTCAAGACAATGCAATAGAGCGAGAATCGTAACAAAGTGAGCCGCAGTCTTTTCGCTGGTAGAGGACCTTGCCTTCGATCTGTAAATAGTGCAACACCTGTGAAACACAATAGAGCCAAGCTACCAGCTCCCGTCAGCATCCAAAAGAGAAAAGACGAGATCAAAAGTCAAAGAAAGAAGACAGTGTAGGTTCAAAAGACAGGGGCGAGGCATGCTCTCCAGGACCGATGCACCCCCGCCACCCGCCCCCCGACGAGAAGTTCAGGCCACCAGGATGGAATCCATGGGGGTGGGGGTGACACTGGGGTGGGCCTTACATGTCAGACTATTGAGTAGAGAGGGACATGGTCCGAGCTGTGCTTTCAGCATTTGGACTTGACCATCAGGAGGAGGGAGGAGGGATAGGAAAACTCAGCACGCCCCGCATGAGGCTCAGGACTTAGGAGGAGGGGAGATGAAGGGAACAGGAAGTGGGGTCAACGGGAAAGAAACAGAAGCAGGACTCCTGGCTGGAAGGAGTCCAGGGAGAGGGAAAAGCACTTCTCATTGCCTTTCTGATGACAGCAAGGTTATTCCTTGAGAGCAGGGCTGGGCAGGGCGGGACTTCCCCAAACTCAGAAGGGAACAGACCTGAGCAAATGTCCCCAACAGAAGCTGCAGAACCAAAATCAGGCGGTCACTCCAGCCTCCTGCACCGGCACTGGAGCCTCATTGCAGGGAGCTGTGGCTGCCACGGGCCCCGTGGACCCAGCAGTGCCCCTTCCTCCAGTGTCTTACAGCAAGAGAGGCACAGAGATCAGTGAGACCCACAGGCCGTGGTGAGAGCCGGCAAAAAAGTGGCATCATCCCTGTACCTTATCGGGGGTGCAGAGAAGTTAAACAACTTGCCTAATATCACACAGCGAGGGCGTGCCAGAACTGGGACCCAAACACGGGGCCCTCTGTGCAGACCTTGCCTGTATCCATCAGAGACCCAGCAGGGAGGAAACAGAAGGGTGACACCCCTGACCTCACTCCCATCCTGCCAGTGCCTCCCACACAGAAGTCAGGGCACAGGAGCTCAGGGTGGCATCCATCCTGTTGCACAGCAGGGCAGAAAAGGACAGGGGGGATCTGGACAGGGCACACAGGGCACCCGACACCTCACCATTCCCACAACCAGGCCGGAGGGTCCCTGGCCTCCGCTGCCTTCACCCTGCAGATGCCCCAGGACTTGGCTCTGCAGCAGGGAAGCCCCTGGCTCTCTGTACAAGCGCAAGGCCCCACCCGTGCAAGCTCTGCCTTCACCCCAAGCTGGTCCAGCCTCATCATGCCGCTGCCTTCCTTCCTCATTCACAGGCCGGGGCCCTCCACCTTACGCAAACATCTCAGAATGGCCTCCTTCCCATGAGGCAGGCCACTGGGAATGGTTGTCTTCAGAGATGAGGGCCAGCTGATGCCCACGGCAGCCCAGGCTGCCCTCTCCTGGGTCCCGGCCACCTCCTGGCCCTCCCTGCCAGCCCAGCACACGGAGGCCTGGCTGCGGCTAAAAGAAAGGGCTGCTATCTCCTCTGATAAGAAATGTCATCCCTCGCTGGGTAATATTACCCGGCAGATAAGAATCTCTATCAAGAGCAAACATATGGCTGGCTGCAGAACAGAGCTGGGCGGAGCAGGCTAATTTATGTGCTTAAGCTGAGCGCCCGGGGCGGCCGAGAGAAGTGCACTGAATGAGAGGGAGAGCCAAATTGCCAGCTCTCTGGCCTGGAGCTTGGCTTTTCCCTGGGAAGGACCAGGCACCTGAGAGCAACCGGAGGCCCTCCTCCCTGTCTCCCTACACAGGAAGCACTTGCACTGTCCCCATCCTCAAAGGGCACTTTCGCTTCTGCGGTCACATTCAATCCTCACGCCAACCTCAGAGAAGCACGTCTGGCCTCCTTTTACACATCAGGAAATTGAGACTCAGCGAGGTTAAGTAGCATGGCCAAGGTCACAGGGCAGCCACACCACAGTGTGGACTCAAACCCCAGAAGGTCTGACCCCCCCCAGTGCGCTGTCCTGTCGAAGTCCCATACCAGCTGCAGGGTCTCTTGGTTCCCACAACGAAATGTATCAAGTAAGTCAGATCTGCCTGGTTTGACTGACAATGTCAGCTCCATACTATCATCTCAAAGGTCCCTTTCAAGCCAGGGCCCCCATCGAATTGACTTGTGTCTGTGCCCTGGGGAATGAGGAGGCTTGAAGGGCATAGCATCTCAAGGCTGCAGAGGAGAGGTCAGTGGAGGGGAGGTCAGAGACTGCCCAGGAGAGGGGACTTCCGGGGCTCCCACGCTAGCCCCATGTGTTTGTGGAGAAGCAGATAGAAGGAATTTATGGAAAGAAAATCCCCCGGTCTGTTTACTGATCTGTGCATTCTCAGACACTGAGGTGCCTGGCTCAGGGCTTAGCCTCGGCTTGGCGGTCTCCCAGCAAATGGGCACACCAGGCCCTGCCCTCAAGGAGCGATCTGTCTCCTGGACTTCCAAGTCAGCAGAGGCACAGGCACAGCAGGATGTGTTCAGCATAGATGCAGGCGCGCAGGCGGCGGGTTTGGGATTGGCGGCTGGGTCGGGGTCATTGCCGGCACCCTCCCCACACTGTTGCGTGCTCTCCTTGTAAATCAACATTGTGAAGGTTGGCATTGCTTTCTGATTGCCGGCACCCTCCCCACACTGTTGCGTGCTCTCCTTCTTGTAAATCAACATTGTGAAGGTTGGCATTGTTTTCTGATAGTTAATAGAGCTGCAAGGATGCTTCAAATCACTTCACAACGCCACTACTCCTGTATTCCATTTTCTGGATGCAACACAATTTAATCCACCGATCCCCAACTGAGCAGCATTCAAGTGGTGTCTCGTCAGAAGGAATGAATAGGGGAGCACAGGGGGGTTGTTAGTGCAGTGAATCTATTCCATGGGAGACTACAGTGGTGGGAGCATGTCATCATACATGTGCCATTGAATGTACTAACACCGAGAGTGAACCCTCACATGAAGTATGGACTCGGGGTGATTATGATGGGTCAAGGTAGGTGGGTCAGTTGGGACAGACAGATAAGTTTGGTGGGGGATTCTGGGAGTGAGGAAGGTTGTGCATATGTAGGAACAGGGATATGTGGGAACTGTGTACTTTCCATTCAATTTTTCTATTAAGGTCAACCGCTCTAGAAAATACGATAGGATTTAAAAAATCAATTGATCATACACATGTGGATTTAGCTCTGGAATCTCAGTTCTACTTTGTTTTCTGTTGACTATTTTTCCCCCTGAGTTTGGGTCACACGCTCCTGTTTGCTTGTTTTTTATATAGCCAGTGATCTGATTAGAAACGAGGCATTTTGTGTCATAGGTAGATAGTCTCATTTGCTATTTTAAACAATGCTGAGGATCATCTGACCCTGTGCATGCCTTTCTGTGGAATAAATTCTAAGAATTCACCAGCATCTGTTAAACTTGACTGTTCTGTCCTCCTCACTGTAGCAACAGTGATGTCTCAACAATGCATCTCAACTGACTAGGGACTCCCATGAGCCCACTCTCATCAGAGCCCGGTGGGGCCTTACCACTCCTTGCTGAGCAACTGCTGGCATTTCCACCAAAGCACATAGTTCACTCCTGGCCTTAAGAAGCCATTCCTGCCGCCCCTGCCTCCTCTTGCCCAAGTGGCTCAGTTTAGGGATCAAGCCGAACACTACACAAGACACCAACCTCTCTTCACCCAGAGCCGTTCCCAGAACTGATCGGCTTTCCTCTTTTTTCTTCTGGGCCCTGAGAAGTTCAGGAATGCGGAGAGCCCGGGGCTGGAAATGGGCAAACTTCCAGGGAGCTCAGAAATTCTTCTAAAATCACAGCCTGGAATTTTAGGAAATCTAACATCTAGGAAAACACAATAAATACCAATTATGCAATTTGCCGCCCGAGGTACCTTGAAGGAAAGCATTCATTACGTACAGAAAACCCTCTGATTGTCAGAAGATAAGGAGATAGTGTCTCCATGGCTGGAATGAAGTGGAACCTAAGATAAAGGAGGTTAGCCTCCGGGTGAGAGGCCGGCCATCCGCTGGAGACAACAGGATGGACGCTGGGGCAAGAACAAACATAAGCAAGGCAGAGCCCCCTCCTAGAGGGACTCGTGAGGAAAAGGCTGTGATCCACGTGGCCACGGGTGGAGAGACCGAGAGCTGTAGGAACACCGAGGAAGGCATCACTGACCCTTCCTGCATGAGTGAGAGGCAAGGATATTTGAGCTAGGTATCAGAGAGCAGGAGTTCACCAGGCCGAGAAAGGGGGAGGGAGGAACTCCAGGGAGTAGTAACAGCATGTGTAACAGGGAGTGTGAACGAACAACCCACCTGGAAAGGGTGTCCCTCATGGAGTTTGCCTGTTGCTTATGGATGCCATGGGGGTCCCAGGCTCCAGAGTAGCACAGCGACAGATCAGATCTATAGCTCTGCCTCAGCTTGAAGGATCAACTGGGGAAAGCGAATCCCCAATCCTATGGGTACCAGTCTACCACAGCCCCACACCCTCCTGCAAAGCCACAGACACCGTGGTGATGACGGTGCCTCCACAGCCAGCTCTGTGTCTCCAGATCCCAGCTCTGCCCCTACCAGCTTGAGCAAGTTACTTATCGACTCCATGCCCAACCTTCTCATCTGTGAAATGGGGATAATATCAGCAGAGCTTCCGAGCGCTACTGTGTGGATTGTGTATTGGATGAGTTCATACTATATATATGGAAGGTGCTTAGAACAGTGCCCGGCACATAGCAGGGGCACATACATGACACCTTGCTCCCCCACTTCCCCGTTCAGCACTGTCAATTCTTTGGAAACGTGAGCTGCCAAGAATCTAAGCAAGGGTGAGCAAGGCCAAGCGGTCGTTGGCTTTAGGAAGGCGGGAACTATGTCTAAAGAGAATTTGGAGTTGCTAGCTTCATGTTAGCTTTCCAACATCCCTGCGACGGGGGGGACGGAAGCCAGTGGTTCTTGATGCTGCTATAGACTCACCCGGGAAGATGTCACAACCCCAAAGCCCGGGCCCCACTGCTGACTACTTAAGTCAGAATCGTTGGGGGGCCGGTCCCAGTGGCAAGATTTTTAAACTCCTCCAGTGATTTCAATGTGAGACCCGGTTTGAGAACAACTGGTCCAAAGGTCAAGTTCAAGAGGAAAGGGAAACACGGCAGAAGGGAAAGTGTCAGCACCCTGAGTTGTGTCATCTCCAGAGGCCACCTGGGCTCTCCAGGCCACCGCTTGTCACCGGCAGGGCAGGCGTGGCCATGTCTAGGCGTCTTACAGCATCCAGGGCTGGCAGACTTGAAAGTGCCCTGGGTCATCAAATTTGTGACAACCCCCTCCAACCTCTTCTGGAAATAGGGAAGGGTGGGGAAAGGCATGACTTAGGGCAGTGGTTCTCAACCTTCTGGCCCTTTAAACACAGTTCCTCATGTTGTGACCCAACCATAAAATTATTTTCGTTGCTACTTCATAACTGTAATGTTGCTACTGTGATGAATCGTAATGTAAATATCTGATACGCAGGATGGTCTTAGGCGACCCCTGTGAAAGGGTAGTTCGACCGCCAAAGGGGTCGCGACCCACAGGTTGAGAACCACTGACTTAGGTGCACAGCCGGTGGCAGTCCTAGGCTCTCTCACCAACCAGCTCTGTCACTAGGAGTCCCATCCTTTCGGAGCCTCAGTGTCTTCCAGGGTAGACAAGGGACAGGACTGACCTATCCATCAAACAAGGTGACTCAGAGGCTGAAGTAGGTCACACAATGAAGAGTCAAGCTCAAGTAGAGCATTTTTATTTAACATTTTCTAGGCCCTCACGGGAACATGGGAACTTCCGGACAGAAATGCCCCCGTTAACAAGGGCTGTGACTGAAGGCAGGGAGGAGACCAGCAGCAGCGGTGGCCACATGAAAGCTTTCTGCACAGCAGGTCCAAGTGGGGGTGGGTGATAGGACAGGAGGGCGGGTGTGGCCCAGGCTGCCCCTTGGAGACGTTAAGATAGGAAATGTTATCTGGGAACAATGGAGCAACCGTAGCTTTGTCCTGGCCCGAATCTGACCGCAGGGGATAAGTCTCCGGGAGACACATCCCTCGACAACCGGCCAGAGTGGCCCCGGCAAACCAGTGGCCCATTCGCTTGTGCCTGTGTCCATTCATTCACGTGGCCTGGCCTTTGAGAGCGGCCCTCGACCACGTGCTAAGAGCTGGGCTAGAAGGTGGCGGTGCTGAGATGAATGAGGCTCAGTCTGCACCCTCGGGAGGGACAGAGTAAGTAACATTGAGGTACAACGCTGTGTGTTAAAATACAGTAACAACAACAATAAAAGCCACACTCGTGGATGGAAGGCCAAGTGTGCACCGGGCAGCATGCTTCATATTTTATATTTACCATCTCAAATCCTCAGTGTCCCCTCCAAGTAAGGGAACATGCTCCTTTTTACAGATATGGAACCGGAGGCCCAGAGAAGCTGATCACCAGACACAGAGCACACAGAAACAAGAGGCCCAATACAGCTCCAGAGCAGGCACTGGGGTCCTCTCAGGCTTAGGTTCCACCTCAGCCTCAGTATTTACACCTCATCCGAAAAATGGGAACAGCAAAACCCACCTTACAGCATCCAGGACAACTGGGAGGGGCCCAGATAACAGACAGCCTCTTCTTTCATGGTCCCTGCATCGCCCCAGCCAGGGCTTGAGGGAAAACACAACAGCCAATGAAAGGACACCCAGGAAAGAAACAGGCGTGTTCCAGGAGCTCCCAGGTGGGGGCACGGACACCCAAGGTGCCTTCTACAGAACCCTGTGCTCTCACAGCCTGGCAGCCCTGCAGGGAGGGGCATGACCCATTGACATCCGGCCAAGGCCACGGCCCACAGGCCTGGGCGCCACCACCCCTTAACCCCCTCAGGATGGCATCTGCCCTTTGACTAGCACTCACGGATTATTGCTCAGAAACGCGGGGGTACAACCCAACAGGGCAGCCCGGGCGGGGACCGAGACGGAAGGCATTATCATCACTATTACTTCCGTGTAACTTGACGGAGTCCTTGCTGTGTGGCTGTCACTGTGCTCAGTGTCCCTTTGTCGCTTTGGTTTTTGGTTTGGCCAGCAGGGAGGTGTTCATGGCTTAAGTTAGAAAATGGGCTCTGGGTCCGGACTGGCCAACTGCCTGCCGGTAGCTGGGTGACCTGGAGCAAGTTTCTCTACCTGTCTGAGCCTGTCTGGGCCTGGAGTCTCCTCCATTCAACACGTGTTTCCTAGGCACCTACCCAGGTTCTAGGAAATAAAACATGAAACATATTAGCAGGATTCTCTGCATTTGTGGAGCTCAGGAGGGGTCAGGGGGCGGATCGTCAACAAACAAACAAATGAGAGGGTCACGTGGTGGTAAGTGCTACAGAGATCAATAAAGAAAGAGCTGCAGACCGAGATGGGAGTGAGAGTGTTTGTACAGAGGGGCCAGGAAAGGCCTCTGGGATAAGGAGGGCGTGTGTGTGTGTGTGTGTGTGTGTGTGTGTGTGTGAGAGAGAGAGAGAGAGAGAAAGAGAGAGAGTGAGAGAGAGAGAGAGAGAGAGAGAGGGGTTTACTGAACACTTAACATGTGCCAGGCACATTCTAGGGTTAGGTTAGGTGTTTCCCATGGAACACTCATGTAACGCGCTCCAACACCCCTAGAAAGAGGAGAGGATCCCTCCCCCACTTTACACAGGACAAAGCCATGGCTTGTTCAGGTGACTGAGGCTGTAGGCCAGACAGAGCTCCGTTACAAAGACGGTTGCAGCCCAGCTCCCTCAGTTAGTTGGGGCATCATACCATGGGCCAAAAAGACGGCAGATTCAATTCCCAGTCAGGGCACATGCCTAGGTTGTGGGTGTCTTGGCACATATTGGATGGATGTTTCTCTCTTACTCTCTCTCTCTCTCTCTCTCTGTCAATAAAAACATATCTTTGGGTAAGTATTTAAAAAACAAACACAAAAAAACCACTGGTAGAATCCACATCCAGGAACCGCCGTAATGGGCTTCTTCACTAGCCTCCCATTGGATTGAGGTTCCGAGAGGCAAGGTCGCTGGATTCTGCTCCATCCACCAGCGCCCAGCACCCAGCACCCAGCACCCATAGGGACAACATGCTTGAGGAATGGATCAGAGATGGATGGCTGCAAAGGAAGGAGAGAGGAAGACTGGAGAGAAGGAGAGGAGGAGGGGGTGTGGCATGTAGCATGAGTGGAAAAGGAAATTCTATGACCTCAAGGGAAATAGAAATAAAAGGGGGAAATGGATAAAAGCAAAATGTCCATTAATATGGAGTAGTTAAAAAAAAAACATGGAGTGCTACACAGCAGTTTAAAAATAATGTATGTTCACACACACAGAAGGTCTACAGGACATACTGCTGAGTGGAAAGTGGATGTGTTGAAATATGTGATTCCGGGAGCCAGGTGGCCGGGCTGGTGGCTGGGCCTGGGGGCAGATCTGGGGGAGATGAGCTGGCCCAGCCCAGGGCCTCGGGCCGACACTTCCACCCTGAGGAAAGGAAGGCCATGGCCCGCCTCAAGGTCTCCAGGTCACAGCCACCTTGTGACCTGGCTTCCAGTTTGGCGTTGTTCCCCGGGCTCCTTGAAGATACTTGTGCTGTAAACGTACCACCGCTTTTTTATCTACACTGCTCGGCCGTAAAAAAAGAAGGAAATCTTCTGTGACAGCGTGGATGGACCTGGAGAACATCATGCTAAGTGGAACAAGCCAGTCAGAGAAAGACAAGTACCATACGATTTCACTCGTATGTGAAATCTAATGAACAAAACAAACTAACAAAGTAGAAACAGACCCATAGATTCAGAGAACAGACTGACAGCTGTCAGAGGGGAGGGAGGTTGGGGAGCTGGGTGAAAAAGGCGAAGGGATTAAGCAAAAAGAAGAAAAAAAAAGAAAAAACTCGCAGACACAGACCACAGTATGGTGATTACCAGAAGGAAAGGGGGGGTAGGGAGAAGATAAAAAGGGTAAAGGTGATGGAAGGAGACTGGACAGGGGGTGATGAACACACAATACAATATACAGATGATGTATGATAGAATGGTACACCGGAAACCTATATAATTTTATTAACCAGTGTCACCCCAATAGATTCAATACAACTTAAAAAAGAAACCAATTGATTAATTTTCAAAAGAAAACACTTGTACTGATTTCCAGACAAAATAAAACAGATGCCGCTTCCCTCCCGTCCTGGCGCCCAGCCTGGGAAACCCCATGAAAGACAACGCATCCCCCTTACTATGTGCCAGGCACCATTCTATGGGCTCTATCTGGTGACAGGTGTCACCCACGGGATGTGGTAAACATTTCTGAATTCGTTGCCCACCTAAAAATTCAGGAAATTTCATAACATCTCAAAATCCAAAAATGAATTGGGCGGCACTGGTCCCACATAACACAACAGCTGACTGGAGGCCGAGGGAGAGCTGGCCCTTCATTCAGGGCAGCCACTCTCCCCCAGACCAGGGTCTGACCCCTCAGAGGCCCCCTGACCCCAGGCACAGAGAGGCAGGGTGGGAACCAGAGCTCAGTACTCCTCACACACAGACCTGCGTCCCTTCTACCAGCCCGGCTCCACCTCTTCTCACTTAGAACCAATCACGGCCTTAGGAATTAGCCGATCTGTTGGGCATTTGGCTGGAACAAGGCTCCTAGGATCACCCTGGGTCCAGAGCAAACTCTATCTCAGGCAGAAGTCACGCCTCAGACAACACCGTGGCCCAAACACATGGCACCACAATGAGCCCAGGTCCAGTCCCCGGGCCGACTCTTGCTCAACGCTATTCTTTGCTTCATGATTTCCACATCCAGAGAAACAATACTTCCCTAAAAATCAATTGTCCCTAGCAACCCACATACACAGTTCTTGGAAAATATGGGTTCAACATTCTGCCTCACAAAGAAAAACAAGGAACAGAGGGTGAGGGAGATTCATCACTGTGATCCTGCACTTTTCATTATTCACACCAAACATTCATGCAAGTCACTAAGTTCAGCGACCCTGTCCCCTGGGGCTGCAGAGCTATTTCTACCAACACTGGCCAGCACGGAAAATCTACCTGTTCTAATAAATAGAGCCCTGCCCAGTTTGGCTCAGTGGAAAGAGCATCGGCCTGCGGACTGAAGGGTCGTCATATAAGGGGACAGGAAAGATTTGACTTTGGGTGGTGGGCACATGGTGCAATATACAGATATAACATAGAAACCCACACCTGAAACCTATATGTTCATATTGACCAATGTCACCCCAATCAATTTAATTAATAATTTTTTTTTTAATTAGGCCCGGCTAGCATGGCTCAGTGGTTGAGGGTCAACCTATGATCCAGGAGGTCAGGGCACATGCCCAGGTTGCAGGCTCGATCCCCAGTGTGCGGTATGCAGGAGGCAGCTGATTAATGATTCTCTCTCATCATTAATGTTTCTATCTCCCTCTCCTTTCCTCTCTGAAATCAATAAGAAGATTTTAAAACAATTAAAACTTTAAAAAAATAAATAGGATGACTCAGTATCAAGAGACACTAAATGGCTTCAAGGGGCTGGAGAAAGAGGAACTGAAAATGGCCTGAATGGAAGGTACTGGGACAACCCAGTCCCAGTACCAAATTCTGACACAGGAGATGGAGGGGTTGGATGCCATCCTGCTGCCCAGAACCCTGGAGGCACTGAGACACAGGAATTGCAAAACATCAGTCAAACAAACAGGTGGCTCCATTGGGATCATTTCCCAAACTTCCAGAAGAAAGAGGAGATGGATGGCTCTGGTTTTAAAGAGAGGCAGCATCCGGTAAAAGGGATGCCTGGCACAGAGCTAGTGCTCAGTAAATAATAACACATACATGATTCAGGCTTGTGTTGAGGAGCCCAATGGACTGCTCCGCTCTGCCTACATTTGCCCTGTGGCAATCACACCCTTGCCCTTGTGGTGATCACATCCAGTCTCAAGGCTTAAACAGTGTGACTTGACAACACGTACCCAAATGTTTATCTGTTAACTCAAAATCTGCAGGCTAGAATTACATATAAATAGTTATGTCGTTCTAAACTCGCCAAGTAGAAACAGACTCATCTGCAGGCTGGAGACCCAGGAAAGAGTGGATGTTGCAGCTCGTGTCTGAAGGCAGCCTGCTGGCAGACTCCCCACTCCCTCAGGGGACCTCCGTCTTTTTCTCTTGAGGCCGTCAACTGATTGGACGAGGCCCACCCACATGACGGAGGGTCACCTGCTTCACTCAGAGTCGACTGATGTAAATGTGGGTCTCGGAAGAATACCTTCACAGGGATATCTAAACTGGTGTCTGACCGTGGCCTAGCCAAACTGACACATAAACTTAACCTTCGCCCTCCAGATCCAACTATCCAGCTGCTTCCTGAGTGTCTCCACCCAGATGTCTACCCCAACCCACAAAACAGACGCCTACTCCCCTGTGGATCACCCACCTGAGTAAATGAAAACTACATTCTCCACTTGCCCGAGGTAAATCCCTGGGGTCAGCCTTTCCCCTGTACCCCATATGCCATCCACAGCAAAGCCGACCTGCACGACATATTCACATCGGATCACTTCTCACCGTCTCCAGCCGGGCCACCAGCACCGGCTCCCTGGAGGCCGGCAGAGCCTGGGTTACTCCAGCAGCTTCCTAGTGGGTCTGGCTGCTTCCACCTTTGCCACTTTCCGTTCATTTCCAGCAGAGAAGCTGGAGTGATCTGGCTACAAGGCAAGTCTGATCTGCTCAGAAGCTTCCCATGCCCCCTTCTCAACAGAGAATGAGCCCCTGTCCTACCACCACACCCGCCAGCCTTTTCGCCCTGAGCCTGCCCTACTCTTGGTAGCCAGACCACCTTGCCCCCCGGGGTGCCTGGCCATCTCCCAGGGCCCAGATGGGGCATTTCCTAAGCCCAGCCAGCACCCACCAGGGCCTCAGAAGCCAAGCAATGACCATGAAGACCTTGGGGCACAGCCTGAGGACAACGGGAGCGGGTGGGTGGGGGCACTGGGGTACTGACCAACGGGAGCGGGTGGGGTGGGGGCACTGAAGGGTACTGACTGAAGCAGAGGCGGGCGCAGGCTGGGATTTGTGTCTCTGAACCCCCCCCCTCCCCTGCAGGCAGCTGGTGTGGATTGTTCTCCAGGCTGGATTTTAAAGGGAAAAGAATGAGCGGGCCTCCAGGTAAGGAGAGTGGGAGTGGGGTGGGAGGGAAGGAGGAGAGGGCAGACCTGTGCAGGTGCAGGGCCACCTCTAGGAGCTTGCTACCAGGCAGCCACCGCTTCACACACCCTCTGCTGGAGGAAGCCCGGGCACAAAGACAGAAAGAGGTGCAGGGCCACCTCTAGGAGCTTGCTACCAGGCGGCCACCGCTTCACACACCCTCGGCTGGAGGAACCCGGGCACAAAGACAGAAAGACGCTGTGATGTGGCAGGAGGAGGAAAGCCTCCGGGGGCCAGGAGGAAGGGCAGACACCCAATGCCAAGCAGAGGGCCTGGCAAAGGGGAGCGGATTCCCGCTCCTCCCACTCCCGTGTCCCCCTCCTCCCTCCCACAGGAGGTGAGCAAAGGCTCTGACCCACTGCGCGGTCCCCTCTGTGTTTGAGGCTGAAGACTTCTGGGGAGGGAGAGAGGAACTGCCTCCCGTAGCACATCATGGCATAGGGCGCTTGCTAGGTACAGGGAGAGGAGGCAGCCCAGGTTCAAGGTCCCCGCAGGGCCTCGATACCTAGTGAGACCAGCCCTCACTTCTCAGAAACGCCTCTCAATCAGCAAGATAGAGCCTCCTCCGTGTCCTTCCGAGCAATGAAGGATTTGGTCCTCGCCTAAGGGGTGCTGGGCCCTGTCCATGAACACAGAGAATGATCCCGAAGGCAGACGAGCAAGGACTGCGCAGGATGGTGCAAGGTCCCCGCAGGGCCTCGATACCTAGTGAGACCAGCCCTCACTTCTCAGAAACGCCTCTCAATCAGCAAGATAGAGCCTCCTCCGTGTCCTTCCGAGCAATGAAGGATTTGGTCCTCGCCTAAGGGGTGCTGGGCCCTGTCCATGAACACAGAGAATGATCCCGAAGACAGACGAGCAAGGACTGCGCAAGATGGTGAGGCTGGCCGGAGGGTGACCTGACATGTACAGGGTCCAGTAATTCCAGAGACCGCCTCCCTCAGCCCGTGAAGGGGCCACACCCCTCTCTTAGCGCTTAACGCGGCTGGAAATGGGATGGTTTCTTTCTCAGCCTCCTGCTGTCATCTGCGCGCCTACTTGGCTTCGGTCCCCACCTCCGTTTCCCCACCTGGAAATGAACAGAGAGATGTACGCTTTGCCCAAACTGTAGAAAAGCACAGAGATGATGTTTGCAAAGCCCTGGCGTGAGCAGTGGCCATCACTGGGACCATCTTTTCTCTGAGCAGGAATCCCCCTTACTGTCGCTTGAGAGAGGCGGCAACGAAGCATTTGTGACCGGGCACACTGTTGGGGAAAGGCGCAGCGAGGACTCAGATCGGAGTCTATGAAACTCTAAGGCTGGACTCTTCAACTCGGATACACATTTGATAAGCGGGAGGGTCACGCCATGTGCCCGGAGCCTCAGGCTTTGTCTGTAGATGGTGCTGAGTGTGACAGGCAGGCTTCCCGGCGTCCAGAGCTGAGAGATCTGAAGCCCGAGGGCTCTGCTGAACTGAGACGATCCCCCCTCACACACGTATCCACTCTGCACACACATGTTTACTTCTGCACCTGCTGGGCACTGTGCTGGGCACTGGGGACACAAAGATAAACACAGGAGCCCCACTTGCTGCCTTCAAAGAGAAGTAAACCAGCGACTGCACTGTGTGTGTGCTCTGGGCCCGAGCACAGCCTGGAGACGGGCTGGTCCTAAGCAGAGAGGCAGCAATGCCAGGTGGGGGCGAGGAGAGGCTCATGGGAAAGGGGCTCTGTAGCCGGGTCTGGAGGGATGAATAGGAGTTTTCCAGGAGGAAGAGAACCCTAGTTCTTGCAGAGGGAAGGGCATCCTCTTTATAAACCTGAGTTCACTGGGGAAATAAATAAATAGTGTGTTGGTGCATGGCACAGAATAAATGTGGAGCAGAGGAGGAGGAGGAAGAGGAGGAAGAGGAGGAGAAAAAGGATCCCTTATTTCTCTCTGATTCAAGGCTCTCCACTTTGCTTTTGTCAGATGGGGGGGGGGGGGGCAGATAAAACCACCTTTAAGCTCACGGCTGAGCAGGTGAGCAGGGATGGGGAGGTGGGCCGGCCTAGCCATTGGCTGCCCAGCCTTCCAAATCTGACCACCCAGCAGTCACCCTCAGACGTGCCTTCTGGGCCTGGGAAAGCACCAAAAAGCGAGGAGAGGGGCCCAGGGCAAGCGCATGGAGACAGGGCTCCTTGGGGAGCAGCCTGTGATAGAGGTCAAAGACTGAACTTGGCATTCTCACTCCTTGGGGCTCTGCCACGGAGGAAGAGGGGCAAAGCAGGGAGAGACACGGCTCCAGCCCTACGACGAGGGATTATTTACTCTGAGGCCACTTGCAACACCAGAGCCCTGACTTCGTTCTCATCCTCGAGGCTGGGAAGTTCTCTTCACTGACAAGGCCCCGGCCTGTGGCTAATTTATGGCCGAGGGGCCTCACTTCTCCGTGACGCTGACATTTCGAAAGCCCCTTTTGCGCAGGCTCCCAGGGCGACAAAGGAGTCCTCCGCTATCTCCCAGCCTCTGGGATGAGCACCCGGAGGAAGCCTGTGGGAAACCGACGGCCCTGGCCTCCCCTTGGGGGAGAGGTCACTGTCTGTGTGTCCTCCCTGCCAGCCCAGCCCCAGGAGACCCTGCGTGGAGAACTGCCTGTGAGTTTCCTCTGTGTCCAACCTGGGACAGGTTGGGGCTTTTTCTCACACACCCACATGCATGCACACACACATGCACACACACACATACACACATGCACACGCACACAAACACACACATGGGAAACACGCAGGCGACATTCCAATGCCGGCTGAGCCGCTTCTTGGCTGGGCAACCCTGGGAGAGAGCCCAGGGCCCACGGAGCCTCAGGACCCACAGTCCCGACCCCGTACGTGAGGTCCCTACATTCGATCGGTGCTCCCTGCCAACCTCCTTCCTCTTTGTTACACAGCAATGATTTTTAAGAAGGAGGACAGCAAGCTCAGACGTCTGAGGGACACCTGAGATGGCATCCTCGGTGACCACTTGCAAAAGGGTCCCCCTCCTTCACCGCCTAGCTGCCTCCTCACCCTCCAAGTCCCCTCCCGCTCTGACACGGGGATCGGCAGGACACTTGCTTTCACCAGCGGGGCTGGCACAGGGGAGACCCGGGCGAGCCTGGGAGGCCCTGCTCGGTGGGCGTGGCCTTGTCCTGCCCTCTGCCCTCATCGTAAAGAAGGATGCTGGTCCCAAGAGATGAAAGGCACACAGAGCAGAGTGGAGACCCCCAGCCACCCCCGATAAACCAGACCAGCCAACAGCCACCCAGCCCCAGCCTGGGGGGTGGGGAATGGGGCAGGGGGTGGGGGTGGAGGGGGATGTGAAGC
>NW_005371751.1:673161-677225 GCF_000412655.1 Myotis brandtii | reverse complement strand
GGGGGTGGGGGGGGATGTGAAGCCAAGATCAGCACCTGGATGCACGGACAATAAATGCTTCCTGAAAGTCACTGAGACCCTCTTGCTTGTTGCTCGGCATTACTGAGGCAACAAGGTCCTGACACAACCCAAACGTTGACAGTGGTAACAGCGTGGAGCCCCGAGGGCCACTGCGGAGATTAAGTGGGATAAACAGGGTCTGCACGCCACGAATGGGAGCTGTGATCCCACCATCCTCATGGGAGGGTCTGGGGTCAGCCCTGGATGGACCACAGAGCTTCCGTCAATGGCCCCGAGGGAGCAGGCCAGCATCCGGGGAGGGAGGCAGCAGGAGTGGGGGTGACCCTCCGCCCGCCACAGCCCCAGACCTCCCTCCCTGCTGGGCTCCCAGGATGGTGACACAGAGGCTGCAGCAGCCCTGTGCCCACCCAGCAGTCAGGGGCCTGACCACAGGCCTGGCCGAGGGCGCCAGGTCAGCCCATCCCCGTGTTCCTCCCACCTCCACACTCATGGCTGCAAGCGCCTCAGCCATCGCTCTGGTCAGTGTCCGCAGATCTCACAATCACTCCTCCGAAGTCGAAAACCCTTTCTGCACAGGCTCCCAGGGTTACAAAGGAGTCCTCTGCGGGGTTTGCTGAGGGTCAGATATGAATATGAGCTTGACATTCCAGCAACTGCAAGGTCACTATACAAAACAAAGGCACATGTCCTTCTCCTCCTCCTCCATCTCCATCACCATCACTATCAGCATGGCTATCGTCACCACCATAATCAATAGAGCAGTGGTTCTCAACCTTCCTAATGTCGAGACCCTTTAATACAGTTCCTCATGTTGTGGTGACCCCCAACCATGAAATTATTTTCGTTGCTACTTCATAACTGTAATGTTGCTAGTGTTATGAATCGTAATGTAAATATCTGGTAGGCAGGATGTATTTAGGCAACCCCTGTGAAAGGGTTGTTCGACCCCCAAAGGGGTCGCGACCCTCAGGTTGAGAACCGCTGCAATAGAGAAACATAACGCTCAAGCGTAAGGGAAGCCATGTGCAGCAAGGTGCTTATACACGTGTGCTCCACAACCCAAGTGCTGGGTTTGAATTCGATTGACTTGGAGCTGTGTGCCCTTGGGAAGTGGCCTAACATCTCTAAGCTTCAGTTTTCTCATCTTGGCGATAAGAGTACTACCTACCTCATAGTGTCAATATAAAGATTAAATGAGTTAATACACACAACATTAAAATGGTGGTTGGCACATCATAAACGCTCAGTGTGTATTAGCTGCCGCTGTTGTGACTACTGTTGTTGCTATTATTAGAATACCACGTAGTAGGCACTTTAAGTATCTCAATTCATCTATTCTTACAAGGGCTCTAAGAGCTTGGCCTCATGAAACCCATTTCATACATGAGAAAGCTGTGGCTGGGAGAGGCAAAGGGACTTCCCTCGCTTCGAGGTAAATGCTGTGTCCTCTACACCAGGGGCGACAAAGCGCGCAGGCCGTCGCGAGGCCCAGACACTCCCTGACGCCTTCCCACACCCACGCCGACAACCAGAAAACAGGGCGATAAGCTCCCTGGCAGTTCCTGGGTTGTTTTTATTTGGCCTGTACAGCTTTCTGCAGCTTTTGTCTTCCACAATACCCTCGGCCGGGCAGGCAGCCCCTGTGGGCATCAAAGGTGCCGCTGGCAGCAGCCACAAGGGAGCATTCGTGCCCAGGGGCCCTCCCCCGCCAGCTACCAGCCAGCCGCCCGCCCGCAGCCCGGGAGCCTCACAGAAAGGCCTCCTAACTGCTCCAGGTGTAACTTCACCCTCAGCCATGAGGGCTGCTCCGGATCAGCCCAGGTGTGCCAGCCCCAGGTGTGACAGGCAGGGCCCAGGTCCAAGTTGTTCCTGGACTGATGGCGGCAGGCAGATCGCTCGCAACTGGGTGGGTCCAGGGAACTTAACCTCCGCCTGTGATGAACGAGCGCAGAAAAGCTTTGTGGGGTGGGCTCTGCCTGGAATCCAGAACGGAGAGATCCTGCCTCCACCACTCAGCACCCATTCACAGAGCACCGGCTCTGTGACCTGACCCGGGCCTGACCCGAGGGGTACACAGGCCAGTGAGGGGGCCACGTGGGAAGTCACGCTGAATGCTGCGATGAGGTCTGAGCAAGAAGAAATGGGACCAAGCTTCATGCACTCACTCAATAACTACGAAGAGTGCCCACCACCGGCAGGTGCCAGGGAGACAATGGTGACGGAACAGGACACAGTCCCTGTTGTCCTGGAGCTCAGATTCCTGTGAAGTCTCACTCGGGAACCACAGAGACCTCCTGGGGAAGCGTCTGGGTGTCCTCTGCCCCACGCAGCTGGGTAACCTTGGGGACTTACCCTGCTTCTCAGGTGGTCAGCTTCCTCGCCTGTGAAAGGGGTATGGCACGTTTGCATTATGACATACCATGTGGCCTTTATCTGTAGATTAATGTCTTACAGGAAAAAGTTCACCTTATGCTAAATGGCAAAAGCTGCTAACAAATATTTTATGTTTTCAAATATATGGATATGCAAGAATATGTGCATATCTGTGGGTATAAATTGTTACATATAAATAGTAGTTGCCCTGGCCGGGTTGGAGCATCGTCCTATATACCACAAGGCTGTGGGTTCGATTCCTGATCAGGGCATAAACTTAGATTGTGGGTACGATCCTCAGTCAGGGCAGGTATAGGAGGCAACTGATCGATATTTCTCTCTCACAGCAGTATTTCTCTCTCTCTCTCTCTCTCTCTCTCTCTCTCTCTCTCTCTTCTCTCTCTCTCTCAGAAAAAATCAATAAAAACATATCCTCAAGTAAGGATTTTAAAAAATAAAAGTAAATAGCAGCTTACAAACAGTGTACATGTGTCCTAGCCCACTTGGGATGCTCTAACAAGATACCACAGCCTGAGTGGCTTAAACAACAGAATTTATTTCTCACAACCAGAGAGGCTGGGGTGGCCAAGACCAAGGTGCTGGCCAATTCCATTTCTGGGGACCTACTTCCTGGCTTGTGGACAGCCCCCTCCCTGTGCTTCACATGACCTTTCCTCTTCGCTCTGGTGCAGACAGAGCTCTGGTCTCTCTTCCTCTTCTTCTAAGGCCACTAATCTCATCATGAAGGCCCCATCCTCATAACATCCTCTAACCCTAACCACCCCCAAGGCCCAGCTCCAATACCATCACATGGGCTAGGGCTTCCCCCTGTGGATTTGTGTGTGGGGGGGGCGGGGGGGGCAGGAGGACACCAGCATTCAGCCCATCACTGCGTGTGTGCGCCTGGCTACATTGATCTGAGCGGTAGATTGCAAATGGCTTTTGGTATTTCCTTTTGCTTATCGGAATTTCCTAAAAGGTGCAGTGACCACCTACTTTAAATGAGCAGATGAGAACACAAGACCCCTCATTCTCACGTGGATTTTTAACAGGGTAGCAGGAGTGGGCAGCCCAGCGGGGTGGGGCCCAAGGCCGAACCTCTGCAGGCCGAGCTGGGCTAGTGCACAGACCCTCCTCTTCCCGGCGCTCAGATGCCCTCGACAGCTCCTGCGATGACCCCACACACTGACGGCGAGCTCCAGCAGCTGTTTACCAGACGTTCACGACGGGCTAACCAACAGCATTTCGTTCCTCCCGCTGGACGTCCAGGAACAAGGTGTTCTGTTCTCCCAGCTGACAGAAGGGAAAACTGAGGCACCAAGCCGGGAGGTCCCACAGTTAGAGATGGCAGAGTGAGGTGCTCAACACATGTCTGGAGCCAAGGCCTGTCCCCCATCTTCTGGCCCACCCTGCCTCTCCTTCGAGAGCTCAGAACCCAGCCAGGCCCTTCCTGCCCCAATTCTCCTCTACGGGCACCGAAGGCTGCGGGCTGCGCAGAGGGCTTCGCCACGGGGCACCCGTGAGAAAGGACTCGGGGCTGTGGGAACGGCCCAGCCGGCAGCCCCGGATGAATGTCCATGCCAGCCAAGCGCACATCCGGGCATCTCTGTTCCCGTGTGCGTGGGCCCCGGAACAGCCCGGTCCCGGGAGCCGGCCGGGCAGGAAGTGGC
>NW_005371751.1:670031-673139 GCF_000412655.1 Myotis brandtii | reverse complement strand
GCCCCAGCGCCGTGCGCCCGGCCAGCTCCGTTGGCCGCCTGTCAAGGCTTCAAAGGGGTGTGCGAGGCAAGCGGGGGACCGGGCTGCACGGCTCTGCCTGAAACCAAGAGGAGAGAACAAAAGGAGGCTGTTGGGGGCTGGTTTGGCGGGAGACATGGCGGGACAAAGGGCAGGAAGGGGAAGCCACAGAGGGAGGGCTGCGGGGTGCAGGACAGGGTGCAGGCAGCCCCGGAGGTCCCAGGTGTGGCCCCGTACAAGGAGGCACCTGAGGCTGGGGAAGGACAGGCCTAGGCACGGCGCAGCCCCTCGTGTCTGTTGGAAATGCAAAGGGGCCCTAGTTGGTTTGGCTCAGTGGATAGAGCGTCAGCCTGCAGACTGAAGGGTCCCGGGTTTGATTCCGGTCAAGGGCACGTATCTAGGCTGCAGGTTCAATTCCTGGCCCAGGTCGGGGTGCGTGCAGGAGACAACCAATTGATGTGTCTTTCTGACATCGATGTTTCTCTCTCTCTGTGTCTCCCCTCCCTCCCTTCTACTCTCTCTAAAAATCAATGGAAAAATATCTTCTGGTGAGGATTAACCAAAAGATAAAAAATATTAGAAAGAAATGCAAAGGAGGCAGGAGTCTGTGCCTTTCAGAGCGTTCATCCCTTCGTTTCTCCTCTCACCATCCTGGACTCGGGCACCGGGGCCAGCTGTGAGCCAGAGCGACGGGCCGGGCCCTGCCACGCGAGCGTGCCTGCCTGCAGCTCCCCGGGCAGAGGTGGGGTCCCAGGGCTCTCCAGGAGGAAGACAGGGCAGAGGCTCGTGGTGTGGCACAGGAGTCAGGTGCCCCACGTGGCACCAACGGACACGATGCCTATGCTCCCTCCTGACTCCATCACCGACCACGGCTGTGGGCATGTGACTTACCACCGAGCCTCAGTGCCCGGCACACGGCATGTGTTCAGTAAGTGACACTGGCCAGCAGCACATGGGCACGTTGGCAGGTAGCAGGCAGGGCAAGCCCAGGACGGAGGGTCCCGTCCCCAGTTAAATGCTCTTCTAACTTCATCTGGCAGCTCCCGCACATTCTAATCCCTGCACCACGAGGTGGGGAGGGGACAGGTATTGTCATTATTGCAGAAGAGCACAAAGGGGAAGGTTGGGGAAGAGACAGTCACTTAACTTGAGTGACATCACTTAACTTGAGTAACATCACCTAACTTGAGTGACATCACTTGAGTGACATCACCTAACGAGTGACATCACTTAACTTGAGTGACATCACCTAACTTGAGTGACATCACTTAACTTGAATGACATCACTTAACTTGAGTGATATCACTTAACTTGAGTGAAATCACCTAACTTGAGTGACATCACTTAACTTGAATGACATCACCTAATGAGTGGCATCACTTAACTTGAGTGACATCACCTAACTTGAGTGACATCACTTAACTTGAGTGACATCACCTAACTTGAATGACATCGCCTAATGAGTGACATCACTTAACTTGAGTGACATCACCTAACTTGAGTGACATCACTTAACTTGAATGACATCACCTAATGAGTGACATCACTTAACTTGAGTTACATCACTTAACTTGAGTGACATCACTTAACTTGAGTGACATCACTTAACTTGAGTGACAGCATGCACCTTGCCCATGGTCACACAGGCAGGATTGGAAGCCAGACTCCGCCTGCTAGGAGCTCCAGCTCCCACCAGCTCCAAACACAGTCCCACCTGTCCCCTGCCTCTGAGGTCCTCCTGTTCTTCCTGGAGGTGACAGTCACAACAGTGAGCCATGGGGGAGCTCAGGTGAGGGCCCAGGAGGTGGCAGGAGGGGGCCTGAGAGCACAGGCCTGGGCTCTGGCAGCCCGAACGCCACTCCAAGCTCTGCCACCCCTTCCGGGGGGCCGGGGCCAGGCACCTCCCCTTGAACGACTTCTCGGTTGGTTAGTGAGGGCGCTGGAGGCTGGAGGGAGAAGGCTCAGGTCTGAGCCTTTCCCAGGGACAAGCAGAGCGCCAGCAGCTCTGGGTGTGGCCCCGCCCTCCCAGGAGGTGCACCGGTGGTCTCAGCAGGAGGCGATGGGGTCGAAGAGAGACAGTCATGTGGAACGTGGGGAGAGCCATTGCACCTCGGGGTCCCCGCTTCCGCCCTGTAATACTGGGGCAAACACAAGCGGCCTCAGGAGAGGGACACCACACTCGGCTGAGCCCGAACCCAAAGCTGCTCATGGAAACGTGCGTTCACTTCTGGCCACTCAGACCGTATTTGAGCGCAAATCCCAGGCAGAGACCCGTGTGCGCCTTCAGGTCCGCAACTAACGATGAAGGGATGCGAGAGCGTCTGGATTTCCGGAGGGAAGACTGGCTTCCAGTTTCTGCCCAACGCCTATGCTGCCTGCAGGGCGTGGGGCGGGTAAGCTCTCCTGGCCTCAGTTACCTCCCCTGTGAAATGGGTGCAGGAGACCCAAGGGTGAGCCCGTGGTCATGACACTGCTTTGCACACCATCAGGCTCTCACCCGTGGGTCCCTAAAGCGCTATGGGGCCGTGGCCTCGGAACCAGCCCCGCGTGGCTCTCCCAGGAGGCGCTGTCCTGAAACCTGGGATGGATTTCAAACGCTCCTCTCGTCTCCTCAAAGGCAGCGGTGCCCTCTGATGCGACAGGAGGAGGTCCTGGCAGGGACGCCAGCGAGCACTGTCTGACGTGGCAAGCAGAGGGGGGAGAGGTGCGGGGCAGGGCGCGCAGGTGCCCGGTGCCACCGAGGGGGCCTCTCTCCCTCCGGGGCTGATGGTGCCGGACGTGGATGCCCTGGGCACCTGGCCAGTGTTTGTTCCGTGCACACCAGCCGGGCCGCCTGCCTTCTCCCCGGTTACCCGAGGTGCTGGGAGATTATTACCTGCCTGTCAGGTCGCTGGGAGAGGGAGGGATGGGGAGAGCAAGCGACAGCTCCTCTGAGATGCTGCCAGCCCCGGCAGCTGGCCCCCGAGGCCGGGAACGCCCAGGGCCCACGAGAAGGCATCCTGCTTCCTCCCCTGACCCGCTGAGCAAACACAGGAGGACGGCAGGTGCCCGGGCGGCTGGCCAAGCAGGCTGCTGCCCGCGGCTCCCTCC
>NW_005371751.1:666944-669907 GCF_000412655.1 Myotis brandtii | reverse complement strand
GGCACCAGCCTGAGCTGAGGCCCCGTGAACGCGGCCTGGCCCTGCTCTCACTGGCCGAACTGGCGGGTGGGGGGCCAGGCACGTCGGCACCCGAATAGGAGTTTCCCTCCACAGCACATACTGGTGGCTCTGGCGGCGTCTGGGTCTCCATTCTGCATATTTTAAGGAGCTAATGTGGAGACTAGGAAACTTACCCAGGCATCTCAGGGATGCCCACTGAGCCATGCGATCTCACCCAGACACAGCGAGGGTGTCAGGCCACATGGGTGGCCTTGGGCAAGCCACATCCCTTCTCCGTGGGGGACTTCTGCCTGGGAGCTGCCTGAGGTCCCTGCAGAGCGTGGTGGGGGGAGAAGAAGCTGCCCTTGCTAGCGGGCAGCCCTGCACCGAATACTAGTAGCTCATGCTCCTTCTCCTCAGCTGCACCCCCGTCATCCATCTGATGCCTCTGGTGAGTTCCTTCAGCTTTAAGATGGAAAAGGCAATTCCCCCCTTGCAATGAGCATGGCCAGAAAGTGCCACTTGGAAAGTGTGTGCCCCAAATATGGGGCTGATGTTAAATAGCTCACCACAGTCCGTCCTTAAACTGCGTCAAATCATCTCTCTCTCCCCGCCGAGGAATAAAACAGGCTTGCCTTGGGGGTTGGGACCCAGAGGATTCAGTGGACCAACAGAAACTACTTAACAGTCAGCTTCTTACATAAAAGCAGGACTTCAGCTACTCCACTTATGTGCATGTGTGCGCATGCGCGCGCGCACACAGACACACACACACACACACACCCCTTCTTTCTCTCTCTCATTCACTGCCTCGCTCCCTCTATACCTGTCCAGCAAATGGCACCTCTGCACCTGCAGAAAAGCAAGTGAACAGGGAGCAGCAGTGACCCTAGCTGAGCAGAGATGCTCTTGAGTAGAGGCAGCAGGCAAGAGAGGGGGCTCCCTGGGTTATCCTTATTGGGCCACTCAATCACTCAATGGGGATCCGATACATCAGGCAGCCCCTGTCTGTGAAGATTTCAAGTCATCAAATAGTTACTATTGATATCCCCATGGCATCTATGCTGCATAAAACAGATGCTGCACATCAACAAAAGCTCAGCTGCATACGCCCTCAGTGTCCGAGCCTCTGGGTGGTCAGGCAGGCAGCTCTGATGATCCTGGCTGGGCTCACTCGGGGGCTGGGAGTGGTTGGTGGTCAGCCAGTCCGTGTTGGTCTCAGCTAGGAGGATTAGGGCGAGCACCTTGGTTATGTTCTGTGTGTCCCCAGAAGGCAAGTTCAGAACGTCCTCTTGGTAATGGGAGAGGCCCAACAGTGCAAATGGAAATGCTGTTTCAAAACATGGTTGGCAATGCATCTGTTAACACCCCCGTGGACAAGGCACCTCACATAATCTAGTCCAGCATCAGAGGTACAGGAAGTGGGTGAAGAGTTGGGGGCATGCATGGCATCGATTACCCCGTGCAATTTTGCAGGGGGAAAAGGGAGGGAGCATGCAATTCTGTTACATATATAAAGTGACCCAGCTAAGTGCCCCAGGTGGGATTTGAACGCGGGCTCTGCAGACTGTGCTATGCCCTGTGGGCACAGAGGAGAGGCAGTGATCACCTGGGACTCCCGCACAGTGACCCCGGTGCCAGCCTGGGGCCCTGCCAGGGAATATTATTGGATGCATCTTGGGTGTGGAGGGCCTTCGTGCGTGCAGGGAAAGACCCACCTCGGCCAAGACCTGCAGGCTGGGAGCTAGCACAGGTGCTGGCCGTCTCCTTTGCCCAGTTCGGAAGGAGAGCAAGTAGCATGAGTTCAGTAGCTGGACTCAGCCAGCAGCCCCACTTGGAGAGTGGGCATGAATTAAGCAGTTCCACAGAAAGGAATGCGATGCTTCCAAGCTTCATAAACCCCGGATGAAGGTCAAGCAAAGGTCCCAAGTGAACTGATCGACCCCCTCTCCGTCCTCACCTCTGAGTGTCCTTGCTTCCCTGGGGACAGGAGAGGCCTGCAGCTCTGCTGTCCCTGCTGGGCTGGGACTAGGAAGCAAAGGCCAAACAGGGGTCCAGCAGATGCCCAGCATCTGGTGAAGTGGCTCTGGGCTGGGGCCCTGGAGCCAATTAAAATATATATATATATTATTGATTTCAGAGAGGAAGGGAGAGGGAGAGAGATAGAAGCATTAATGATGAGAGAGAATCATTGCTCGGCTGCCTCCTACACGCCCCACGCTGGGGATCAAGCCCACAACCCAGGCACGGGCCCCAACTGGAATCGAACCACGACCTGCTGATTCATAGGCTGACGCTCAACCACTGAGCCACGCCGGACAAGCATGAGCCAATACTTTCAACAAGGCCCCAGACGACTCTAAGACAAATCTCCTCGGATCACATTTTGAACCCCTTCCCCCCAAGACGGATGAAGGAACGCAGCTATCCAACCACTCCATGCCCGTCAGAGACCGTGCATGGGCCCCAAGCCGTGCAGCCGCACATTCCAGGGGGGAAACAGACACACACAAGTGCGCATGCATGCACTCGCCCCCATGCACTCACGCAGGTGCACAGGCGGGGAGGAGGGTCTGGAACAGCAGCAGCTGGCGTTGTCCCATCTCCCACGGCCAGCACTCGTGTGAGCCTGTGCACACATTGGCACATCTGAGCCTCGCAATCATTTTGTGAGGCGGGGGACACTTTTACTGCCGTTCTTCATATGAGGAGAATCAGGCACAGGGAAGTTAAACTGTCCACAGTTCCAGATCTCATAAGCCATCAAGTCCAGAGGCGTCGGCAGACTCTCGGACCCAGCGCCCAGGTCCTGTGCCTGGAGCTGCCGCCGGCCACCAGAAACTGGAGCCGGGCCTGCAGTGCCTGGTGAAGAAGAGGGTCAAGTTGTTGAACTTGTCTTGTGGCCTCAGTCCCTTACCGCAAAACTGCTGAGATCCTTAACACTTTCGGGGAAGCCTTTTCAA
>NW_005371751.1:652278-665998 GCF_000412655.1 Myotis brandtii | reverse complement strand
ATCACTATGCTTTAATTATGTTCAATTTGTAACAATGAAATTGGGGGTCACCACAACATGAGGAACTGTATTAAAGGGTCGCGGCATGAGGAAGGTTGAGAACCGCTGCTCTAGAGCCAAGCTGCCTGGGTGGGAAATCGGGCTGTACCAGGAACTAGCTGTGTGACCTTGAGTTGATCACTTAACCTCTCTGTGCCCCAGTTCCCTCATTCATAAACTGTAGCTACTAATAGTCCCAACTTCTGAGCACTGTTGTAAGGATTAAACGATCTGATCCATGATGATCAATTATGTGTTAGCTATTATTATAAAATTGGTGATATACTACTAGGTCATATAGTGAAATATCATTCACCGAGAGTTGGGCCATCTTTGAGGTCAATCTATGCAGCTCCTACCACAGAAATTCTTTCAGCTGCTGCAGAAAGAATGTACTAAAAATACTTCTGAGATGTTTCAAGATCTTAGAGGCACCCATTTTAAAATAGTGCGAAAAGAATCCACTGAATACTCATTTAAAAGATAGTTTCATGAGCAGCTAACTTTAGGGCGATATGCCTAATACAGTAAGAAGTCCCGTGTTCCGTTGCTTCTCTCCTTCAATCTGCCATCCCATGACTAGGATGCGAGCATGGGTGAAGGGGGTCGTTACGCACGAGCACTGGGGGGAAGACGGAGAGGACAGGGAGGGAGGGGGAGGCCCTGGAAAGACTTTACAGTCCGATGGGAACTTGTGCATCACACGTATAAGTGCAGGGCCCCTGGGGACTCCGTGAGGGCTGCAGGGACAAGATGGCGCGTGAGCAGGGCCCTCCCTGCAGGAGCTGTAGGGCTGAGAGACACAGGCAAGCTGGGGCGAGCGAGGAGACCAAGCAGAAGACGAGTGCCCACCGGGAGTCTGAGAAATGCTTCAGAGGCATCGCCTGCCCCAGCTGAGGACCTGGAATTCTCTGCTGAAGGGTGTGCACTGGATGCAGCGGGAGCGGGAGCCCCACGGGATGCCTGCCCCTCAGGAGCAGGGGATGCAGGCGAAGTGAGCTCCTAGGGGGAGCATCTGGATGCTGAGTGGAGGAGGGTGGGACGAGGGCAGGCCTGGAGGTGGGGAGCCCCCTTAGGAAGTGACCACAGAACCAGGAGCTGAACCCCACGTCAGGGTGGCAAAATCCACTGAGTGATAACTACAGACGAGCTGTTTGGAAGACAGGGAAATCGCTTCATTCGGGAGCCCGGAGAAGCTGGGTGGGACCTGGCAGAAGAGAGACACCGGGAACCTGAGCGTCTCCTGGGGAGAAACACTCATACCGTTTCCCCCTCATCCATGGCCTCACTTTCCTCGATTTCAATTGCCTGCAGCCGACCGTGGTCTAAAACTATTCAATGGAAGATCCCAGAAAAAAAACAACAACTCCTGAGTTTGAAATTGTGTGCCATTCTGAGCCCAGGGATGGATCTATCGCTGTCCCTCTCCATCCTGCCCGGGAGGTGAGTCCTCCCCGCGTCCCGTGCCTC
Organism: Myotis brandtii; assembly: GCF_000412655.1. Classification (NCBI taxonomy): domain Eukaryota; kingdom Metazoa; phylum Chordata; class Mammalia; order Chiroptera; family Vespertilionidae; genus Myotis; species Myotis brandtii. The sequence continues at coordinate 664,489 of NW_005371751.1, read as the reverse complement.
CACGCTGCGCACGCTACCTGCCCGTTAGGCACTTAGTCACCCAGTCATCACATCAACTGTCACGGCATCGCGGTGCCTGTTCAAGTGACCCTCATTCTACTTCGTCACAGCCCCAGAGCGCAGGAGTCGTGATGCTAAAAAGCAGATACACCCAAGAGAAGCCAGTCGGTGCTTCCTTTCAGCGAAAGGGTGACCGTTCTCAACGTAATAAGGCCTTTTATCATCTCACAGCATCATGAGAGGGGTGAGTGCCACGGAGTAAGATATTTCGAGAGAGAGAAAGCACATTTGCATACCTTGTATGACAGTGGCTTGTTGCAGTTATTCTATTTCATGAGTTACTACTGCTCACCTCTTCTCGTGTCTAATTTATACATTAAACTTTATCACAGGTTGTATGTATAGGAAAAAGCATGGCGTCTAGGTGTTTCAGAGACCATTGGAAAACACATATATAATTACATATTGTTTTTGTGATTAATCACTATGCTTTAATTATGTTCAATTTGTAACAATGAAAATACATCCTGCATATCAGATATTTACATGACGATTCATAACAGTAGCAACATTACAGTTATGAAGTAGCAACGAAAATAATTTTATGGTTGGGGGTCACCACAACATGAGGAACTGTATTAAAGGGTCGTGGCATTAGGAAGGTTGAGAAACCACTGCACTAGGGTCTTGGAAGGTGTCCCCCGTGGATGAGGGGGGACGACTGTATTTGGGGGTCAGAAGAGAGAAGCTGGGGCCTGTGTTCCCCAACACTGTGGCTCTACTAGCTCGCTACCACTGCCACAGCAAGTCACCACAAGTTTGGGGGACTGAACCCGCACACACATTGAATATCTCACAGTACTGCAGGGGGCTCAGCTGGCTTCTCCGCCCTGAACGGCACAGGCTGGGTGCAAGCTGTCAGCTGGCGGGGCAGTAACCAGGAGGCTGTGGGAGGACCACACGTTCATTCATTCATGCCCTCGGCCAAAGTAAGTTCCCTGCGTTGCAGGCCCGAGGCCCGTTTCTTTGCTGGCAGTCAGCTGGGGCCATCCTTCACAACTAGAGTCCTCCCCCGAGTCTTGCACGCGGGCCCCTCTGTTTCAGAGCCAGTACCAGCACCCCAATTCCTCCTCAGACCTGGAGTCTCCCCGACTCTTCTTGGGGGGCATCTCTCTGGTCCCAGAGAGAGTTCTTTCTCTTCATAAACCTTAATCACGTCTGCAAAGTCCCTCTGCCGTGTAAAGTGACAACTTCATAGGCGTAAGCCCAGAGATTCGGGTATGGGCCTTTGGGGGGCCATTCCGCCCACCAGCGCTTCTCTGCTTCTGCACAGGACGCTGGTGGGCATCACGCAATAAGTACTGAGGTGGGTGAGCCAGTCATGGACGGCAGCCCCGAGTTCGAAGGACCTTGGAGAAGGGGCACGTTGCGCCTCAGGGAACAGGGAGATTTCAGGAAAGGTTTCCCCAGAGAAAAAGGAGATGCTCTAATGCAATCTGAGATTAGAAGAAGTGAAAGGAAGTGTCACCCCCAGAGCTGGTCGCCATACAGATTATCAGAATAACATGTCCAGGAAAAGCCAGAAGCTAGAATAGACTCTAAGGAAACACGCCAGGTCTGAGATGTGGACGGCGTTGCCGGAGCCAGCCACCCCGCACACGGAGAGCTGCTGTCACCCTCCCCTGCCCTGGCGGGGTGATTCTGCCCTCCCAAGAACCTTCCAGAAACAACAGGATGCACCTTCATGGAAACCCCATCCTGCAAGGGAGAGTGGCTGAGTGAGTCTGCAGGAGCCGGCCTGGGAAGAGGTCTGCGACACGGGAAATGAGAATGACATGCCGACCAATACACAAGCAGGTTGCCAATTTCCCAAAGAGAAAAAAAGCACAGTCGACGTGAGCACGCCCAGACTCCAGAGCCAACGGGTAAACAGTCAAGAATTGTGTGAACCAGGTTTTAAACCGTGGGTAGCCTGCCATCGGCCGCGGTGGGACTTCCCCACAGAAATCAGCAAACCTACAACTCAGCACCATTTTTCCTTCCCGAGAGATTGAGCAGGACCCCACTGGGTCTGTTCAGGGAACAGGGAAGAGGTGGGACGGGTTTCACAGGGCACCGGTCAGTCCCCTTAATGATACTATTCGTGTTTAAAATCGGGGCGCCCGGTGTGGACAGGGTGCCCAGTTCTCCCCAGTACAATACAGGTGAGGGGACTCTATGCCACTCGCAGGACAAGGGGTTTACGATGTGGGTTGGCCTGTTCTGCCAACTGGACGGATGTCAAGGTCCTTGCAGGATGGCAGACCAACTGCATGGAGAGCCCTGCATCTCCCAATGCGTAAAGCAGCACCGCCCGCTGACCAGGACCATCCCCGGGGGCTACTACGTGAGTAAGAAATAACCGTTTCCCTCCAGCCCCACCCCCCCAGCCATGGTGGCTCAGTGGTTGGGAACCAGGAAGTCACAGTTCGATTCCGGGTCGTGTAGGAGGCAGCCAGTCAATGATTCTCTCCTTACTGATGTTTCTATCTCTCTCTCTCCCCCTCCCTTCCTCTCTGAAATCAATAAAAATGCACTTTAAAAAAAGAGAGAAACAGACAACTGTGCTGAGCTGCTAAACATTGAGGATGATTTGTTCCGGCATCTAGAGCTGCTTGAACCCAACAGTCCCGCCGTTTGCGGTTGATGCTGAGGAGGAGGACACTGAGATGCCAAGGGGTAGACTGGACCGGGCAGAGTGGCACTGCCCATGTGTGAGGTGCCGATGCCCACCAGCTCCTTGGATAGCGTTTCAAGTCTGTGCTGTTTCCATCCTGCCCGGCTCCTGCCCCGCGAGAGCTCTGTAGGTGCTCTGAGGGTCCAGGGGAAGAAGGGTGCAGGGGAAACTCTCTGAAAAGTACCCGCATTCTAGAAATTACCACGTCCCGCTTGTCATCGCTTTCCTGTCCACTGTCCCTTTTCTTAGCCAGGCCCAGTCTGCCCAGAATTTCACTTTCCGCGGAAACAGAGAACTCGAATATAGCAGCAGACATCCAGCCTTCTCATTACTTTGAAATGAGCTAAAAAAAAAATTTTTCCCCTCCACCCCCTGGGACCCCACCTGCCCCCTCCAACCCTGCCCCTGTCTGCTTTCTATTCCGTTCATTCTGAGCCATACCCACAGCCAGGCACAGCCAGGCTGCTTCACAGAAGCCAAAGGAGTTATCAGAAATGAGTCCTGGCTCTGACAGTGAGGCCGAATGTGCAGACAGGGGCATTTCAAGGCCCCCACTTCCCTGCTCATAATTAGTCAGCCTCTAGCAACGATGAGAACCTGAGGACGCTGAAAACCAGTGACCTTCCTGGGCAGCTCTAATGAGACAGCACCCATCACAGGACTCTAGAATGTCAGCATTGATTGACAGTTTCAAAACACTAGCTACCGTCTGGCTGGTGTGGCTCAGTGGTTGAGTGTCAACCCAGGAACCAAGAGGTCACCGGTTCAATTCCTGGTCAGGGCACATGCCTGGGTTGTGGCTTGACCCCCAGTAGGGAGTGTGCAGGAAGCAGACAATCAATGTTTCTCTTTCATCGATGTTTCTATCTCTCTATCCTGCTCCCTTCCTCTCTCTTTAAAATCAATTTTTAAAAAATATTAAAAAACAAGCAAACACTAGCTACCTTTCCTTATGTTTAGGGATGAGGACAAACTACCAGAGGAAAGATGGTCTGTCCAGCTACTCTCCATGCATTTGATGCAGACCAACTGTGTGTCACCATGAAAAACTAGGTTTAATGAGAGCCACAGACATGTTTACTTCAGATCCACACATTTTCAAGGGCCCACTACCCGTTGGGTTCCCATTCCTTTCAGGACCAATTGGTATCACAGCAGCTGAGATGGTCCTAAGCTATGTGTGCCTAGATGGCTCTCTCCCAGAAGTCTGGGAGGTCTTCTGCAGAGGTCTTTCCATTCGTGTGACCCATTCAACTCAGATTCTCAGGATGTGTTGCTTGAACTGAACTGAGCCAAAGGAAGGAAGGACGAAAGGAAGGAAGGGAGGGCGGGAGGGACGCAGGGAGAGAGGGAAGGAGAATGGACGGGACTACAAAAATGAACAAAACAAATGTTCCAAGCCCCAGGCAATGATTGTAGAGGAATACTGAGGGTGAATAGCTAAGTAATTACCCCAAGTGCAGGACATCGGGTGTGTAAAACAAAGAAACATGGCAGGAGGAACAATTACCTCCCAATGTCTAGGCTCGGATTAGGACCATTGCTACACATTCCACAGCATCCTGACGGGCCTCACCATCATGAAAGTCCGCCTCCACCTCCCAACTCACCTCCAATCTTCTCTATGTTGAGCCCTGGCCAGTGTGGCTCAGTGGGATGAACATCGTCGCATGCACTGAAAGGTCACCAGTTCTATTGTAGGTCAGGGCTCATACCCAGGTTGCGGGTTCGATTCCTGGTCAGGGTGCATGCAGGAGGCAGCCAAACAATTTCTCTCTCTCTCTCTCTCAAATTAATAAAAATGTATTTTAAAAAAGAGATGTTACATTTGTCCTTGCTTTTCCCTCCTTGAATCTAGGAAATACCTTCTCTGAAATGGGAAAATACACCTATACATAAAAATAAATCCACCTAAACAAAAATTTTACATTAACTGCAAAAGCCTAGTGATAATGAAAATACCCTGGGAGGGACTGATGACGATTCACTAATGAATTGGGCTTAGGGGCTGTCGAGCAGCACTTAACGAGCGATTGCTCCCGAGAGGCGCAAATATAGGGACTGTCACTTGCCAAATCTCTAATGTGCACTCCCCCTCTGGGGAGACCACCAGGCGACCGCTTAGGAATCACGTTCTCCCTGAAGTTTTCAAGGGTGAACAACTGCCAGCTCCCTTAGATAAAGGAAGATGAGTCACCCGGAGCCACTGCCAACCGGGCAGGCCGCAGGCCACCTTTGTGTACAGCTCACAGGCACTGAGGATGGGGCGTGGGGAAGCGGATGCGGAGGAAACAATGGGTGAGTTTCCACTGGGTGAGAGCGTGTTCGTGGCACTGCCTGTGCAGGAGAGGACCACAGGGAGTGAGTCGGAGGGAGGCATCCACACCAAACACGCATGTGCAGCAGCACATCCACACACACACAAACCACATGCTTCATACTTCCCCACTCGCATAGTAAAACACAGAAAATTACCCAGTAAAAACTCCCACTTTCTCACACCTTCCAACCACATTTCCCAGAAATGTCTGTTCACAGGAAGTGCATACCTTTCTCAGAATCTCTCCCCTGTGCAGAGGAGCGTGCCTGTCGCTCTACTGTTCTGCCTAATTTTGACAAGAGGGGGCCAATTCTACACAAAATGTCCTGCAACTCTTCTTCTTCAATTAACTGATGATGGGCACCTTTCCACATCAGTATGTTCATAAATTCATCTTGTTGTTTGTGTTTAAAATTTCTTAATTTTTGAAAAAAATGTCACACTATCAAAAAGGGTTACAAAATACAACGAATTCCCATGGCCTTGCAATTTCTCAATATTGATGTCTTATATCATCACCATTCAATTATCAAAATGTTGCAGAAAAATTACCCTTACTATAAAACACGTGCATGACTATATTGCTGTAAAACATATAAAATTTAAGGCATTTTATAAAAAAGGAAAAGTAAACAGAAATAGAAGTTGTGACATCTTCTTACACCCTTTGGTGGGTGTCACTGTGCCCCCTGAAGAAGACCCCAACACCTGTGGCCTTATTGGCGATGGGGTCTTCGCAGAGGTCATCGAGTGAGGACCACGTCATATTGGATGCCTGTGGCCTTATTGGCGATGGGGTCTTCGCAGAGGTCGAGTGAGGACCACGTCATATTGGATCAGGGTGGACCTCGTTCTTAGAAGAGAAGGGAAACTGGGACACAGACACACAAGAACCAAGGTCATGTGAGGAGGGGAGCAGAGGCTGGAGTGATCAAGTACAAGCCAAGGCAGGCCCAGCCCTGCCAGCCACCACCAGGGCTCGGAGACAGGACAGGAAGGATTCTTCCCTACAATTGTCAGAGGGCATGTGGCCTTGTGGACACCTGGATGCCAGGCTTCTGGCCTCCAGAACTGTAAGAGAACAAATGTCTGTTGTTTTCAGCCAGCTCATGTGGGGGTCCTTTGTTACAGCAGCCTCACAAACTAATACAGACCGGAGACAGCAGCCCACTGTGGAGCGCTCCGATAGAAGCTTAGAGCAATGGGTGGAGCATGGGATGCACGGACCGGGGCCTGTCTCTGATTCAGTGAAGCATGGTCAATCATGACCCTGAGGATAATCACGCTTGATGACATCATACCCTGGGAAACGTCAAGTTTCAGCCTTGGGGTGACAGCAGGACTCTGGACGTGCCCGATCAGGGAGGTGACTTCAGACAGTGGTCGGAGGCAAACGGGGAGATGATGGCAGCAGAGCTGTGCTGGCTTCGCAGACACAACTTCAGTGAGCAGCCGGGGTGGCTGTGAAGTGTGGCGGGAGTGCGCCCCGGGGCAGCCTCTGCAGCGCCCCAGGCAGAGGAAACCCCCCAAGAAGCACCCGGCCCACGCTCTCCCCGGCAGCCTCACTTCCCCCCTGTCAGCAGGGCCCGGGTTTATTTTGACCGGCCTGTTTCCACTCCGCATGGGCACACACCCCTGCAGACACCCAGGAGCCCAGCCCACCCTGGGGACCAGCGTTCGTTGTGGAAAACCCAGAGCCTCACCTCCCTGAGCAGCCGGCTGTGGAGCCCCCGGGAGCCCCTGCTCGTGGGCAGGCAGTGAGCGTAAGCAGCAAGGTTTCTGGGCAGGAGCTGCCGGTGGGCTGTGGTCAGCCTGGAAAACCTGCTTCAGGCTCCGCTGAGCAAAGGAGAGGGGGCTAGGAAATACCGAAACGCCCCGTGTGCATGCATCAGGATGCAGCACGGGAAGAGGAAGCACGCTGGAGGTTGTAACAGGCAGGATTTCAGATAAAGAAGGAGCCATTTACTGAAAGGGAAGAAGGGGGACCCCAGGCTTCCAGAAGCCGTGGGCTGCACTGAGTGAGCACAGCCCTTCAGGGATGGGTGTGCAGAGAGGTGATCAGAACGGAGAAGCCGGAGGATCCTGCAGAGCCCCTGCTGGGGGCGACATCTCTGAGAGCAGCCGATACAGCCGGTTCCCAGAGTGTGGAACAAAAAACCCCTGCAAACTGGAAGCCACTGCTGCTTTTGGGGCCAAGGGCGGCTGCCAGGGGAAGAAGTGTTGCTACAGTGACAATGTCGGGAACAGGAGGCAACTCGGAAGGGGAAGGGGCAAGGCCGTCCCCCTCCCCCCAGCTCCCACTCTCCCTCAGAGCAATCAGATCTGGCCACACGGGGCCAGTGGTCCTTCAGGGCCCTAGTTGGTGGCCATGGACTGGCCACTGTACTGTGTGAACTGGGCATGCACAGGGGCAATGGTCAAGTTTACAGGCAGCTGGTCATGCACAGACCCCTGGCCATCAGGCAGGACCTTGGCCAGGTGTCCTGGCTCCTCACCAGCCCTGCATGCTGTCCAGCTCCCCACCAGTCCCTGCGGTCTGCCCCTCAGGCCCACATCACTTGTTTATATTGCCTGCATGGATCTGAGACCCTCCGACTGAAAGGGAAACCAGGTAGAGGTTGTGCATTGTACGTGAACTCCTTCATCTGTACTCAGTGTGTGTCAAGTTCTAAGAAGGCACGTGTCTTGTCCAATGCATTATCCACCCCCCAACTCCAAAATTGAAGGGATGGAACTTCCTTATTTGGGGGGGGGGGTTGGGGGGGGCATGAGAGACATTGCCCAGATGATATCTACATGGGCTCAACAGACAAGCAGAGAATGTTTTTTAAAGGTGGGTGTTTTTCCGATGGGGTAAGCCCCGGGGGCTCCAGGAGTGTGGGGTGGGGGACAGGGTATGTCGTGGGGTGACATGGGAGGGGAGGGGCAACAGGGAGAGCTTCCCACAGGAGAGAGGAAGGCTAAGAGGCCAGGAAGGGCACGTGAGGCCCGCGAGCAGGACAGTGCTCCCATCTGCAAGCACTTCTGGGAGGCACACAGTGCTGAGTGTCTGTCCAGCTGTGTCCAGTTCATCTTGGCTTCTGTTCCTGAGACCAGACTGCCCACAGGGGAAAGTGCAGGGCTCTCAACCCACGTGGACTTTTGACCTCGCCATTCATTAGCTCCTCTTGCCAACCAACGTGGGCGAAAAACCAAGTCTGTTCAAAAGTGTGTGGGGTGTGGTAATGGGTGAACGTTGGGACAGGCGCATGGACTCAGGGTTCATTCGATGCAGCTGTAGACCAACTATGGAAAGATGTGTGCATATGTGTGTTAATGGGTTAGTACTCGCACATATATTTCATCGCTCTGTGGGCTGAGAGGCCCAGGACAATGACACCCCAGTAGCAGTGAGCTCATCTAGCACCCAGATCTAAAACCTTTCTCCAGTGAAACACACCAGAGCAACCTGGAGAAATGGGCCAATCCTACGTCTGGGGCAGGTGACACACAAGATGAGCCTGGAGCATCTTCGAGTGCCAGAAAGTAAGAAAATGCTAAAAAAAGAAACACACACACACACACACACACTCAATCATGGGGCTACATCAAAAGGACACAGGAGCCAACTAAAATTGCTCTCAATGGCCAAAGCTGGAAAAACATAAGCAATAAAATAAATAAGTGATATTGGGTTATAATATATGAAGTATATAACATTTGACAGTTAAATACTGATATAAATAAATAAGTTAGTGAGAAGAGAGAAATCTCACAGGGATAAGCATTACAAATAGTGTGTGTAGATTATTCAGTCAAGGGGAGCATAAGCCCCACCCCGAAGTGTGGGCTGTATATGGTGATATCCTTCCAAGCCTAAGGAGGGGGTGGGGCGGGGAGAGTACCTTTATGGAGGAGAAATCTGACGACAGTGCCACGGCCAGGTAGTCAAGGTTAACATTAACAGTGGTCCGTTGTGTTGATAGGAAAGACCCTTGATATAATGTGATGAAACCAGGACTTCGCCTTTGAGCTCTTCTTCCCAATCCCATCATCCCCGTGTAATGAGGGAAACATCAGACAAACGCTAATAGGAGGCCTCCTGCAAAATGCTAGCCAGCACTCCTCAAGACTGTCCGGGCCATCGAACACAAGGAACATCCGAGAAACTGGTACAGCCAAGAGGAACCTGAGGACGCAGCCTGACTCGATGGGATCCTGGGACAGAAAAAAGCAGCAGATAAAAACGAAGGAAACCTCTTTTAAAAAGTATAAACTGTAGTTAATAGCAATGCATCAATATCGGCCACTCCTTGTAACAAAACGGGCTGCACTGATGGAAGATGTTAGTGGTGGGAAAACTAGATGTGGGCATAAGGGGCCGTTCTCAACTAGGTTCACACTTTTTCAGTAAAAACCTAAAACTGTTCTAAAAGTAAAGCTTGTGTTTAAAAGGCGTGTGAAGGATGTGCGTCGCCGAGTGGAAGTGTGGGAGGTACAGGTAAACAATGATGACATCTGGGATACTTTCTCTAATTTCTGTTCCTCCTGGTGACGATCTTTCACAGTTCCCCAAAAAACCTCAAACATTTTAGCAGTCTGAAAAAGAAGTTGGCAAACACGTGAAGTGTGTCAGCGGGGAGGGCCCGTGGCGGCCATCCCGTCCCCTGCTTTCAATTACAGCCGGGGGGAAATCAGGTTCAAAGACCCGGAGCAAATGGCTGATGAATGCGTCAGCACAACGCCCATTGGTGGAGCATCTTAGGTGAGCGTCTTGGAGGATTCGCAGACAATCATGTCATTTGGCTCTCAGAACAGCCTGCTCTGCAGAGGAGGGAGCCGAGGCTCGGACGTGCCAAGAGCCTGCCTCCTAGCGCAGAGCCTTCCTCCCAGTGCAGAGCTGGCAGGTGGCAAAAGCAGAGACCTGGTCTCAGGGCTCCTTCCAGGTGCCCCGTGCAGCCCCCACCCCCACCCCAACTCCCCCACGGCCAGTCACTTTCTCATTCCCTCCCGTTCCAGCAGGAGCAGAGCTGATACTCAGGGAGGAGGCAAGCTCAGGAGGATGGCACTTAGGTTGGGTTTTCTTGTTCTTTTTTCTATTTTCATGAAACTTTTCCTTAACCCAATATTTTTAAAGGTCCCCCATCTGATTGCTCACGGGCATGAAGCCAGGGTACCCATGCTCGGCAAGAGCAGAAACATGCCCCTAGAAGTCTTTGAGGCCAAACACTGACCTCATTTTCAGAAAAAAAAAATAGCTGGGAGAGGAGGAAAGGGGGATGGCAGAGAAAAAAGGAGGGGGGAGGGAGGGAGGGAGAGAGAGAGGGAGGGAGGGAGAGAGGGAGGGGAGTGGGGAGCAGCAAGGAGAGTCCAGATCCGCCTGTAATAAGGGTGGGCTGGGGTGCGGGTCTGGGTGCCTGGATGCAGAAGATGCCTGTTGGAACTTGAGCTCCATCACAGCTAGCAGGGAGGTCCCTTTAACGCCACCCCTGAGGCTCCAATCCATTCATCGGTGCAGTCTGGTATCTGGGCTCAGGCTGCTGGAAGAAGGTACCAGAGACCGGGCAGCTGAAGCAATAGCAGCTTCTGTCTCCCGGTTCCGGAGGCTGGAAGTACACCAAGAAGGTGCCAGCAGATTCAGTTCCCAGTGTGCAGAAAGCCGCCTTGGGCTGTGTCCTCACAGTGTGGAGACGAGAGAGAGAGAAGCTGCTCTCTGGTGTCTCCTCTGAGCAGGGCCTCCATCCCCTCCTGGGGCTCCGCCCTCTTCACTTTGACCTGGTCGCCTCCCACAGGCCCCACCTCCTGCTACCATCACCCTGGGGTGCCGTTTTCAACAGAGGGATTTGCAGGAGGCACACAAGCCGCGTATCAGCATATCTCCAAGGGGAGCCCATCCGTCTGGGGGTTTCCTTCCCAGCAGGAAGGGTGGCTTTTCGGCTTTTCTCCCCTTGATTCCAGGCACCCCACGCAGTGGCATGCTGCAGGCTCCCAGTAAACAGTCGTGCAATCAAAGGAGGGAGAGAGGAGAAAGGGCGAGACAGAACCTGATAAACTATCAAGTCCCAAGCGGCCGCAGTGCTTGCTTGTTGCCCAAAGCAGACTGAGGAGCCCCTGACGTCCTTCCGGAACCATGTCTGCCTTGCGAGACCAAACCCGGGTCCTGAAGTCCCGTCCATCCGAGAGAGCCTCCCCCGGGCACGTCCTGTGTGCCTGTCTTGGAGCCAAAAGCTGAAGCAGGAGCCAGAACCAGACCCAGAGCCTTCCCTCAAGATCTGATCTCCAACCCGGGAGAAGTCGGATGCTGCTTCTGAAGACAGAATGAAACCCACTCGGGTGGGGGTGGGGGGGGGGACAGGAGCTGGGGGTCCCAAAGTCGAGCCTTTATTCTAGTGTTGATTATAAGAACAATCAGCCCTAATGACTGGGGCTCCTTCACCGTGTGGCCAGCTGTGGGGCAGAAGGAAACCCAGAAACGGTTTCGTTTTCGGAGACGGCCCGGCCACTGCTCCCAGCCTCTGCACAAGCCCATGGCAGGCACCCCCGAGGAAGCTGTGTCCGCTGGCGTGGTTTTATCAGAAGCAGCAAAATTAGACACCGTTTCCCCTAGACTTACGTATCCCTCCTCTGCGCCTGCTCTCATGTGCAGACATTAATTGAACTGCCTTCGCTACTAAAAATAAACTCCCGGTCAAATGCAGTGAGCCAAAAACCTCAATATGAAACCACAAAAAGCAGTAATAAAGTGGGCCAATACCAGAGGCGTCTTCAAAAGACATTTCTGTTTCAACGCAGGGTTCCGAATGGGCCGCAGTCTTTTCCGTAGGACGGTCAGCCACCTTTCCACGGGTACCCGTGGCCGGAGGCCAGGCTGGCTCCTGTCCTCCGTGGCCAGGAGCCACCGAGTGCCCTCTGACCGAGGCCCGAGGGGTTGGCTTGCAAGTATCAGACAGGAGCCAGGAGATGCCTCCAGAGTCGGGGTCCAAAAGCAAGGTGGGGGTCAAAGGGAAGAAGCCCAGCCTGTGCGCGGGTCCAAGGAGGGGCCTGGATGAGAGAGTGACACTGAGAAGGTCAGGAGCTGGACAGGGAAGCAGGTGGGAGAGTGGAGGCCAGCTGATTTACAGCTGAGAAAAGAGAGCCCGGAAAAGCAGAAAAGGACTGGCCCAGGGTCCGGGGTGTGGGGTTGTGGGTGGGGGTAG